>NC_143025.1:15693333-16006666 GCF_057628025.1 Oncorhynchus mykiss
AACACATGCCAGCTTCACCCGGAAGCCAGCTGGAGGAAACATCGTTCAGCCGATGACCGGGGTCAGCCTGGAGGAACCAGGCCCGCCACAAATCAAATCAAACTTTATTAGTCACATGCGCCAAATACAACAGGTAGACCTTACAGTGAAATGCTTACTTAAAAAGAGCCCCTAACCAACAATGCAGTTTAAAAATAATACGAATAAGAAATTAAAGTAACAAGTAATTAAAGAGCAGCAGTAAAATAACGATAGCGAGACTATATACAGGGGGATACCTGTACAGAGTCAATGTGCGGGGGCACCGATTATTTGAGATAGTCACTTTAATAACTCTACATGTACATACTATGCATAGATGACAAGAGAGTAGCAGTGGTGTAAAAGAAGGGGGGCAATGCAAATAGTCTGAGTGGCCATTTGATTAGATGTTCAGGAGTTTTATGGCTTGGGGGTAGAAGCTGTTTAGAAGACTCTTGGACCTAGACTTGGTGCTCCGGTACCGCTTGCCGTGTGGCAGCAGAGAGAACAGTCTATGACTGGGGTGGGTGGTGTCTGTCAATTTTTTGGGCCTTTTTCTGCTATAGTGGTCCTGGATGGCAGGAAGCCTGTCTCCCCAGTGATGTATTAGGCCATATGTACTACCCTCTGTAGTGCCTTGCGGTCGGAGGCCGAGCAGTTGCCATACCAGGCAGTGATGACACCAGTCAGGATGCTCGATGGTACAGCTGTAGAACCTTTTGAGGATCGGAAGACCCATGCCAAATCTTTTCAGTCTCCTGAGGGTGAATAGGTTTGGTCGGGTCCTCTTCACAACTGTCTTGGTGTGCTTGGACCATGTTAGTTTGTTGGTGATGTGGACACCAAGGAACTTGAAGCTCTCAACCTGCTCCACTGCAGCCCCGTTGATGAGAATGGGGGTGTGCTCGGTCCTCTTTTTCCTGTAGTCCACAATCATCTCCTTAGTCTTGATCACGTTGAAGGAGAGGTTGTTTTCCTGGCAACGCATGGATAGGTCTCTGAACTCCTCCCTACAGGCTGTCTTGCCGTTGTCGGTGATCAAGCTGTTGTGTCAACCGTTAACGGTCATCATGCACGATGGACTCGCTAGGGCACGATGAGCCAAGTAAAGCTCACCCGGCCAAATCCTCCCCTAACCCGGGCGACGCTTGGCCAATTGTACACCGTCATATGGGACTCCCGGCCACGGCAGGTTGTGGCACAGCCCGGGAATGAACCCGGGTCTGCAGTGACATCCTCTAGCACAGTTCTAAACATCGCACCTGCCCTGGAGAATTCCTTATTCTACCTGGATGACACGCTGATAGTCAACGGTAGGCAGGCTATAGCCTATGTATCCGATTGGCAAATGAGAGGCGCGCGCCTCTTTTTGTTTTATTGTGGCCACCAAAGTTAACACACGATTGTATTTCAAATTGTTATTTGTTGTGCAATCACGGATTACAAAAGCAAGCTTCACTCCAGTAGCCTACAGACTTTTTGAGGAGATACTCTATTGCTGTCTGACAGGTGGTAGGCTATTCCACTCCTCAAACTAGGCTCTGTATGCTGCGCACATGTGACAAATAAAATGCATGACAACTAACGAAAATACATGCGCAAATGTAATTCCGCACAATTATGCAAATTAACCCATAAAACGATAAGCGTGACCGGTCAAATGTATTTTTCGGCAGCTAACTGATTAACGGTTGACCATTAACATCCCTAGTTTACATGTCCTAATAATTAGAATGATTGCTAAGAAAACCAGGTGTTTTTAATCGGCGTATGCTTACTTCGATTTTGAATTTAAGCAGAGTAAGGTATTTATGACTATTGCATAATCTGTTTATTGCCAAAATTAGTGTGCATGTAAACCTACTCAGTCATTCATGGTGTGTTATCAGATCAGTCCCTCATATCTAATAAACTTAGGTTAGCTGTCATAGGTCAGCGGTTTTCAAACCTCTCCTGGGAGACCCCAGACATTTCAAAGTTTGGTTGTAGCCATGATCTACAGGTAACTGCAAAAATAAAGGAAACGCTAACAGTGTATAATAGGGCGTCAGAACAGCTTCAATGCACCTTGGGACAGGTTCTACAGGTGTTTAGAACTCTATTGGGGGGATGTGACCATCATTTGATGTTTTGTTGATGGTGGTGGAAAACCACCAATAAATAAATAAAAATAAATAAAAAGTAGAAATACTGGTATGCAAAAGAGCAGAAAAGTAAATAAAAACAATATGGGGATGAGGTAAGTAGATTGTTATTATATATTATTATTATTATTATATTATATATATATATATATATATATATGGGCTATTTACAGATGGGCTATGTACAGCTGCAGCGAACGGTAAGCTGCTCTGATAGCTGATGTTTAAAGTTAATGAGGGAAATATAAGTCTCCAGCCTCAGCGATTTTTGCAATTCGTTCCAGTCATTGGCAGCAGAGAACTGGAAGGAAAGGCGGCCAAAGTAGGAGTTGGCTTTGGGGATGACCAGTGAGATATACCTGCTGGAGTGCGTGTTACGGGTGGGTGTTGTTATCGTGACTAGTGAGCTGAGATAAGGCGGAGCTTTACCTAGCATAGACGTATAGATGACCTGGAGCCAGTGGGTCTGACGACAAATATGTAGCGAGGGCCAGCCGACTAGAGCATACATGTCGCAGTGGTGGGTGGTATATGGGGCTTTGGTGACAAAACAGATGGCACTGTGATAGACTACATCCAATTTGCTGAGTAGAGTGTTGGAGGTTATTTTGTAAATGACATCGCCTAAGTCAAGGATCGGTAGGATAGTCAGTTTTACGAGGGTGTGTTTGGCGGCGTGAGTGAAGGAGGCTTTGTTGCGAAATAGGAAGCCGATTCAAGATTTAATTTTGGATTGGAGATGTTTAATATGAGTCTGGAAGGAGAGTTTACAGTCTAGCCAGACACCTAGGTATTTGTAGCCGTCCACATATTCGAAGTCAGAACCGTCCAGAGTAGTGATGCTGGTCGGGCAGGCGGGTGCGGGCATCGAATGGTTGAAAAGCATGTATTTGGTTTTACTAGTGTTTAAGAGCAGTTGGAGGCCACGGAAGGAGAGTTGTATGGCATTGAAGCTCATCTGGAGGTTAGTTAACACAATGTCCAAAGAAGGGCCAGAAGTATACAGAATGATGTTGTCTGCGTTGAGGTGGATCAGGGAATCACCCGCAGCAAGAGCGACATCATTGATATATACAGAGAAAAGAGTCGGTCCGAGAATTGAACCATGTGGTACCCCCATAGAGACTGCCAGAGGTCCAGACAATAGGCCCTCCGATTCGACACACTGAACTCTGTCTGCAAAGTAGTTGGTGAACCAGGCGAGACAGTCATGAGAAACCAAGGCTGTTGAGTTCTTCAGAAGTTCCAGCTAGGCAATCTAACGTAAGTTAGCTAATTCATTTGCTAGCTATCATACAGTAGCCATACATTAATAACTATATAGCTAATATAAGTAGACATGCAATCATAATTTACTGTAGCGCATATAAAGCACCCACAAGCTACCGGTTGTTGAAAACACAATCATTGCGGGATGCACGACTGATGACTTTCCAGGCAAGGGCGGTCCATTTAAAAATAATTCCTTCCTCCCTCACCCTGCAAGTGTACACTAGTCAGGCATCATGATACGTCATCAGAAGTGTCCACTTAATTTGAGGGCTGAGGGAATAAGGTGTGTATTTTAAGTGTTTGGAATGCAGCCCTGGTTACAGACACAGGCTGCCCAATTCTGAACTTTAAAAAATATATATATTATTGGTCTTTTTACCAATCAGATCAGCTCTGAAAAATATCTTCTGTGAAAAGATCTGATATGACTCGTCCAAAGACCAATTGGTGGAGAAATATCAGAATTGGGCTCCCTGTGTAAATGCAGCCACACACACACCCCTTAATAAGCCCACTATGCTCCTTTCAGACCCCTCTTTCAAAGTCACAGATCTCTTCTAGCCATGGTGGTGTCATATATACACATATTCATATACATAGCTCATATATCAAGCACATATATTAAGCCGCCTGACTCAAGTCATTGCACGCACCCCTGTCCAAACAGGAAGCACCCTACCCCCAACCATAAACTGCCAGTTTCAGTTCCCCCTATGTCACGCTTCCTTGACACACAAACATTTCATGAGCACTGCACACTCACACTCCACCCCCCTCTACTGGTCGGGTGCCAAGAGCAGAGGACTCTGCTGTGCACCATTGGGGCTCGTGCTCTGGCTGGAGCAGGCCCGTCTCCAACTCTTCGGGAGCAGTCAGAAGACCACCAAGACAAGACTCCACCTACATTATTCCATGTATATAATCTGCTACAACCTTTGTCTAGGTCCCTTTTTCAGATAACTCCTTCTGAGCTTTATGAATCAGGTCCGTGCACGTTAAACTGCAGGACAAGATATCTTTTGACTCAATAAACTGCGTTTTTGTTACAACTGAAATCCACTCTGTCCAGCGTCCATGATTTGGTGTCACTCTCCTGTAATTCAACACCAACAGTGGCCAAAATAATGGGCAACTGGGAATTTTTATAAATTACCCTAAGCATATTAATTGCTTAATTAAGTCAGGAACCACACGTGTGGAAGCATCTGCTTTCAATATACTTTGTCTCTCAATTACTCCGGTGTTTCCTTTATTTTGGCAGTTACCTTAAGATCTCCTGATTCAAGTAGTCAAGGGCTTGATAATTAGTAGACAAGTTGAATCAGGTGCGCTAACTGGAAAGATACCCATTTACAACTACTGTCCAGACAGCTCTCCCTTTGCTGTGTGCCACGTGAGTCACATCAGCTAGGCTACACTGTAATATTAGTGGATACTCACTGCTTTCAGGGCAGGTCTGATGGTTTTGACTAGCAGGGGAAACTAGGTCAACTTACGCAAAAGGTTAGGAGAATTACGCACAAGGTTAGGGTGATCTCACATCAGCCTCGGTGAGAAAGTCCGGACGGTGTTCCAGGGCGTGTCCTCAGGGCATGTGCAGACCAGCTGTCAGGCGTCTTCACAGACATTTTCAACCACTCCTTGTCCCAGTCTGTAATGCCATGTTTCAAGCTGACAACCATCATTCCGGTTCCCAAAAACTGTAAGGCATCCTGCCACAATGACTACCACCTTGTAGCACTCAAATCTGTAATAATGAAGTGGTTTGAAAGGCTGGTCATGGCACAGAACTCTATAATCCCAGACACCCTGTACCCACTCCAATTTGCATACCGACCCAACAGATAGATCCACATACATTGCAACACCTCCCTCTGCAACTGGACTTTCTGACAAGCCAGATAGTAAGAGTAGGCAACAACTCTGCCATGCTGACCCTCAACATTGGGCCCCCCCAAGGGGTGTGTGCTTAGCCCCCTGTACTCCCTGTTCACCCATGACTGTTTCCACTCACCACTCCAACAAGTTTGCTGATGACACGACGGTGGTAGACCTGATCACCAACAGCGATGAGGTCAGAGACCTGGCAGTGTGGTGCAAGGACAACAGCCTCTCCCTCAACGACAGGTAAGACCAAGGTGCCAATGGTGGAAACAGGGGCGGGTGCACATCCCCATCCACGGGGCCGCAGTGGAGAGGGTCAAGAGCTTCAAGTTCCTTGTGTCCATACCACTTAGGACTTAACATGGTCTTCTCACACCAGCACAGCCGTAAAGAAGGCATGGCAGTGCCTCTTCTCCCTCAAGAGGCTGAAAAAATGTGGCATGGCCCATTAGATCCATAGGAACTTTTACAGTTGCACCATCGAGAGCATCCTGATTGGTTGTAAAACCGTCTGGTATGGCAAGTACACAACCCTCAACTGGAAGCCCTATACAGTGTGGTGCCGACTGTCCAGCACATCACTGGGAGGAGCTCACAGCCATCCAGGACATACACGCGAGGCGGTGTCTGAGAATCTGGATCTGGATCTGAAAACCAGTCACTATCTGGTGACCCCCATTTGCCTCATGCAGCACGACACATACATATCCTTTGCATAGAGTTGACCAGGCTGTTGATTGTGGCCTGTGGAATGTTGTCCGGAAATATTGGTGGGAACTGCAACACACTGTCGTACACATTGATCCAGAGCACCCCAAACAGGCTCAACGGGTGACATGTCTGATGAGTATGTAGGCCATGGAAGAACTCAGGATCTTGTCACGGTATCTCTGTGCATTCAAATTGCCATCAATAAAATGCACTTGTGTTCGTTGTCTGTAGGTTATGCCGGTCCAATCCATAACCCAACCTCTGTTCGCAAACCGGTCTCACCACATAAAGTCATACACACTGTCATCTGCCAAGTAGAGTTGAAACCGGGATTCATTCATGAAGAGCACAGTTCTCCAGCATGCCAATGGCATTTGACCACTTTAGTCAGTTACAACGTGTTGTAGAAATATTTGCTTTATTCCATTTCTAAGCTACCGGAACTTGTGAATACAAATAGAATTTATTACAAAGTAACAAGCCGAGCTGGTTCATGGATCAACCAACTTTCCAGCCTCGGCACACACTTTCTATAGTTTTCATCCTTACGTCACACACATAGTAATTCCTCTTTATGTTAATGACTCTGGCATTTAGCCACCATTATCTTTTTGCCTTGCACTCACTTCAGCTTGGTTTCCATTTTCTTATTGGCACAGACATTAGGGCATAGATTCTATTGGTGGCGTAACCATAGCAATGGTCCAAAAATAAACAGACCCCCAAGGCACATGCATGTCTAATGGTGCTAATGCAAAACAAACCTATGCTCCTAATTATAGGTTGACCGGTTATGATTTTTCAACGCCGATAACGATTACTGGAGGACCAAATAAAGCCGATACCGATTAATTGGCCAATTTTTTTTATTTATTTACTTGTAATAATGACAATTACAACAATACTGAATGAACACTTATTTTAACTTAATATAATACACTAAATCAATTTAGCCTCAAATAAATAATGAAACATGTTCAATATGGTTTAAATAATTCAAAAACAAAGTGTTGGAGAAGAAAGTAAAAGTGCAATATGTGCCATGAAAAAAGCTAACGTTTAACTTCTTTGGGATAGGGGGTTATTCATTTGTACAATGAAGAAGTACGGCCATATAGGAACTGCGTACCACTGTTGAGAGTTGCGCAAGACTTGAAAAGTAGCTTGGTTTGTTGTCTTCCTGTATTGAACACAGATAGACCCGTCTTCAATTTGATCGATTATTAACGTTTAAAAATACCTAAAGTTGTATTACAAAAGTAGTTTGAAATGTTTTGGCAAAGTTTACAGGAAACTTTTGAAATATTTTGTAGTGACGTTGCGCAATTTGGAAGCTGTTTTTTTCTGGATCAAATGAGCCAAATAAATGGACATTTTGGATATATATGGACGGAATTAATCAAACAAAGGGACCAATTGTGATGTTTATGGGACATATTGGGAGTGCCAACAAAAGAAGCCCGTCATAGGTAAGGCATGTTTTATATTTTATTTCTGCGTTTTGTGTAGCGCCTGCAGGGTTGAAATATGCTACCCTCTTTGTTTACTGTAGTGCTATCATCAGATAATAGCTTCTTATGCTTTTGCCGAAAAGCCTTTTTAAAATCTGACATGTTGGCTAGATTCACAACAAGTGTAGCTTTAATTTAGTATCTTAAATGTGTGATTTAATGGCAGTTTGATTTTTATATCATTTTATTTGAATTTGCCGCGCTGCATTTTGCCTGGCTTTTGGCCAAGTGGGACGCAAGCGGCCCCTATAACATAAGAAGTTAAGGTTATTTCAATTGGCTGATTTCCTTATATGAACTGTAACTCAGCAAAATCTTTGAAATTGTTGCGTTTATATTTTTGTTCAGTATAGAAGGTTGATTAACTGTATTGCAAATATATAGACAGTGGTAGGCCTGATCACCGACAATGACGAGACAGCCTATAGGGAGGAGGTCAAGACCTGGCCAGGTGGTGCCAGAATAAAAACCTATCCCTCAACATAACCAAGACTAAGGAGATGATTGTGGACTACAGGAAAAGGAGGACACAGCATGCCCCCATTCTCATCGCCGGGGCTATAGTGGAGCAGGTTGAGAGCTTCAAGTTCCTTGGTGTCCACATCACCAAAAAAGAAACATGGTCCAAACACACCAAGACAGCCGTGGAGAGGGCACACGACAAAGCCTATTCCCTCTCAGGAAACACTTTTTTTTTTACCCCAAGCCATAAGACTCCTGAACAGGTAATCAAATGGCTACCAGAACTATTTGTATTGTGCCTCCCCCCCACCCTTCTTTACACTGCTGCTACTCTGTTTATCATATATGCATAGTCACTTTAACCATACCTTCATGTACATACTGCCTCAATTAGTCCGATTTACCGGTGCCTGTATATAGCCTCACTACTGTTATTATTCACTGTCTTTTTACTGTTGTTTTTTTAGTTCCTTACTTATTGTTCACCTAATACCTATTTTTTACTTAAATTGCACTGTTGGTTAGGGCCAGTAAGTAAGCATTTCACTGTAAGGTCTACTACACCTGTTGTATTTGGTGCATGTGACAAATAAACTTTGATTTGATATAGGCATATTGTTCATTTGGAGAAATGGGAGGTGTTTGATGCACAGGAATTCTAATAATGGTAGGCTAATAAAAACGTAGGCCTAATGATAAAACAGTGCATTTGCCGTTGGTAAGGAGATAGCAGCATGTCGTCTAATATGTTTCCTTGACTTGTATAGGCCTAAATAATCTTATTGCAGGACATCTCTCCTTTTCTGACATAAGTGGTATAAATTATTCCCACCCCACAACAAATAGTAGGCTAGCATTTATCAAATCACTCATTCAATAGCCAAGCATTCTCAAAGGTAAATAGACCTGAGGAAAGAGTGCCTACTACTGGCCCTTCAACACCACTTCCAGCAGCATCTGGTCTCCCATCTAGGGACCGACCAGGACAAACCCTGCTTAGCTTCAGAAGCAAGCCAGCAGTAGGATGCAGGGTGGTATGCTGCTGGCTTATCTCGTCGTCTTGCTTCTACCTTGTTTACACCCATCTTAACTTGGATATCCCTCCTCTTAATGGCACAGACTTCCGAGCATAGATTCTACTGGTGGCGTAACCATAGCAATGATACAAAAAAATGCCTAATGACCCTTCCCTTAGCCTAATGACCCAGACACACACATACGGTAAAGCCTATATTGATTCTGCTTAGTACTCTAAGATACATAACACATGTAATGGAAAATCCCCTATAGGCACAGCATGAGGCTGTGCGTTTTGTTGCCAACCTGTTTTGCTACCTGACAAATGTACGTTTTTTTTTATTTAAATGTTTAATTACCGTTTATATATATATATTTCCTCAACTTTTTCACTCCGGACGCTTTATCTGGACACGATTCGTCAGGACCTCCAACAGCCGAAGCTAAGTAGTAACATTAACATGATGCCTTCTAATTGCAGTCGCTGTACTCGCCTTACGGCGAGGATAGCTGTGCTACAAGCCCAGCTTCAGACGCAATCGTTAGGCAAGGGTAATTTCAGTGTAGGAAAGGATGAAACAGCGTCTGTGCCACCAGTAAGTACAGATAGTAGTATAAATCCCCTGGCACAGTCCCCGCAGCCGGACAACTTTCTCACGGCTTCTGGAAGGAAATGCTGTAGGAACGCTCAACCGGTGTCGCTCATTCAGCCGACAGAAACTTTCAACCGGTTTTCCCCATTACTCCTCCCGTTACGGGGTCTGAGACGCCGAAGCTTCCCACCATTAGCTCTGACAAATTGAAAACTCTAGTCATTGGCGACTCCATTACCCGCAGTATTAGACTTAAAACAAATCATCCAGCGACCATACACTGTTTACCGGGGGGCAGGGCTACCGACGTAAGGCTAATCTGAAGATGGTGCTGGCTAAAGCTAAAACTGGCGAGTGTAGAGAGTATAGAGATATTGTTATCCACGTTGGCACCAACGATGTTAGGATGAAACAGTCAGAGATCACCAAGCGCAACATAGCTTCTGCGTGTAAATCAGCTAGAAAGATGTGTCGGTATCGAGTAATTGTCTCTGGCCCCCTCCCAGTTAGGGGGAGTGATGAGCTCTACAGCAGAGTCTCACAACTCAATCGCTGGTTGAAAACTGTTTCCTGCCCCTCCCAACAGATAGAATTTGTAGATAAATGGCCCCCTTTCTGGGACTCACCCACAAACAGGACCAAGCCTGACCTGCTGAGGAGTGACGGACTCCATCCTAGCTGGAGGGGTGCTCTCATTTTATCTACCAACATAGACAGGGCTCTAACTCCACAATGAAATAGGGTGCAGGCCAGGCAGCAGGCTGTTAGCCAGCCTGCCAGCATAGTGGAGTCAGTGTAGTCAGCTCAGCAATCACCATTGAGACCGTGTCTGTGCCTCGACCTAGGTTGGGCAAAACTAAACATGGCGGTGTTCGCCTTAGCAATCTCACTAGGATAAAGACCACCTCCATTCCTGTCATTATTGAAAGAGATCATGATACCTCACATCTCAAAATAGGGCTACTTAATGTTAGATCCCTTACTTCAAAGGCAATTATAGTCAATGAACTAATCACTGATCATAATCTTGATGTGATTGGCCTGACTGAAACATGGCTTAAGCCTGATGAATTTACTGTGTTAAATGAGGCCTCACCTCCTGGCTACACTAGTGACCATATCCCCCGTGCATCCCGCAAAGGCGGAGGTGTTGCTAACATTTACGATAGCAAATTTCAATTTACAAACAAAAAAAATGCTTTTTTCGTCTTTTGAGCTTCTAGTCATGAAATCTATGCAGCCTACTCAATCACTTTTTATAGCTACTGTTTACAGGCCTCCTGGGCCATATACAGCGTTCCTCACCGAGTTCCCTGAATTCCTATCGGACCTTGTAGTCATAGCAGATAATATTCTAATCTTTGGTGACTTTAATATTCACATGGAAAAGTCCACAGACCCACTCCAAAAGGCTTTCGGAGCCATCATCGACTCAGTGGGCTTTGTCCAACATGTCTCTGGACCCACTCACTGTCACAGTCATACGCTGGACCTAGTTTTGTCCCATGGAATAAATGTTGCGGATCTTAATGTTTTTCCTCACAATCCTGGACTATCGGACCACCATTTTATTATGTTTGCAATTGCAACAAATAATCTGCTCAGACCCCAACCAAGGAACATCAAAAGTCGTGCTATAAATTCACAGACAACACAAAGATTCCTTGATGTCCTTCCAGATTCCCTCTGTCTACCCAAGGACGCCAGAGGACAAAAATCAGTTAACCACCTAACTGAGGAACTCAATTTAACCTTGCGCAATACCCTAGATGCAGTTGCACCCCTAAAAACGAAAAACATTTCTCATAAGAAACTAGCTCCCTGGTACACAGAAAATACCCGAGCTCTGAAGCAAGCTTCCAGAAAATTGGAAAACTGTGCAGTACCGAAGAGCCCTTACTGCTGCTCGATCATCCTCTTTTTCTAACTTAATTGAGGAAAATAAGAACAATCCAAAATTCCTTTTTGATACTGTCGCAAAGCTAACTAAAAAGCAGCATTCCCCAAGAGAGGATGACTTTCACTTTAGCAGTGATAAATTCATGAACTTCTTTGAGGAAAATATTATGATTATTAGAAAGCAAATTACAGACTCCTCTTTAAATATGCGTATTCCTTCAAAGCTCAGTTGTCCTGAGTCTGCACAACTCTGCCAGGACCTAGGATCAAGAGAGACGCTCAAGTGTTTTAGTACTATATCTCTTGACACAATGATGAAAATAATCATGGCCTCTAAACCTTCAAGCTGCATACTGGACCCTATTCCAACTAAACTACTGAAAGAGCTGCTTCCTGTACTTGGCCCTCCTATGTTGAACATAATAAACGGCTCTCTATCCACCGGATGTGTACCAAACTCACTAAAAGTGGCAGTAATAAAGCCTCTCTTGAAAAAGCCAAACCTTGACCCAGAAAATATAAAAAAAACTATCGGCTTATATCGAATCTTCCATTCCTCTAAATTTTTTTAGAAAAGGCTGTTGCGCAGCAACTCACTGCCTTCCTGAAGACAAACAATGTATACGAAATGCTTCAGTCTGGTTTTAGACCCATCATAGCACTGAGACGGCACTTGTGGAGGTGGTAAATGACATTTTAATGGCATCGGACCGAGGCTCTGCATCTGTCCTCGTGCTCCTAGACCTTAGTGCTGCTTTTGATACCATCGATCACCACCTTCTTTTGGAGAGATTGGAAACCCAAATTGGTCTACACGGACAAGTTTTGGCCTGGTTTACATCCTATCTGTCGGAAAGATATCAGTTTGTCTCTGTGAATGGTTTGTCCTCTGACAAATCAACTGTAAATTTCGGTGTTCCTCAAGGTTCCGTTTTAGGACCACTATTGTTTTCACTATATATTTTACCTCTTGGGGATGTTATTCGAAAACATAATGTTAACTTTCACTGCTATGCGGATGACACACAGCTGTACATTTCAATGAAACATGGTGAAGCCCCAAAATTGCCCTTGCTAGAAGCATGCGTTTCAGACATAAGGAAGTGGATGGCTGCAAACTTTATACTTTTAAACTTGGACAAAACAGAGATGCTTGTTCTAGGTCCCAAGAAACAAAGAGATCTTCTGTTGAATCTGACAATTAATCTTAATGGTTGTACAGCCGTCTCAAATAAAACTGTGAAGGACCTCGGCGTTACTCTGGACCCTGATCTCTCCTTTGAAGAACATATCAAGACCATTTCAAGGACAGCTTTTTTCCCATCTACGTAACATTGCAAAAATCAGAAACTTTCTGTCCAAAAATGATGCAGAAAAATTAATCCATGCTTTTGTCAGTTCTATGTTAAGACTACTGCAATGCTCTACTTTCCGGCTACCCGGATAAAGCACTAAATAAAAACTTCAGTTAGTGCTAAATACGGCTGCTAGAATCCTGACTAGAACCAAAAAATTGGATCATATTACTCCAGTGCTAGCCTCTCTACACTGACACAGGTTTTACTGCTAACCTACAAAGCATTACATGGGCTTGCTCCTACCTCTCTCTCTGATTTGGTCCTGCCGTACATACCTACACGTACGCTATGGTCACAAGACGCAGGCCTCCTAATTGTCCCTAGAATTTCTAAGCAAACAGCTGGAGGCAGGGCTTTCTCCTATAGAGCTCCATTTTTATGGAACGGTCTGCCTACCCATGTCAGAGATGCAAACTCGGTCTCAACCTTTAAGTCTTTACTGAAGACTCATCTCTTCAGTGGGTCATATGATTGAGTGTAGTCTGGCCCAGGAGTGGGAAGGTGAACGGAAAGGCTCTGGAGCAACGAACCGCCCTTGCTGTCTCTGCCTGGCCGTTTCCCCTCTTTCCACTGGGATTCTCTGCCTCTAACCCTATTACAGGGGCTGAGTCACTGGCTTACTGGGGCCCTTCCATGCCGTCCCTGGAGGGGGTGCGTTACCTGAGTGGGTTGATTCACTGATGTGGTCATCCTGTCTGGGTTGGCACCCCCCCCCCCCCCGGGTTGGCACCCCCCTGGGTTGTGCCATGGCGGAGGTCTTTGTGGGCTATACTCAGCCTTGTCTCAGGATGGTAAGTTGGTGGTTGAAGATATCCCTCTAGTGGTGTGGGGGCTGTGCTTTGGCAAAGTGGGTGGGGTTATATCCTTCCTGTTTGGCCCTGTCCGGGGGTGTCCTCGGATGGGGCCACAGTGTCTCCTGACCCCTCCTGTCTCAGCCTCCAGTATTTATGCTGCAGTAGTTTATGTGTCGGGGGGCTAGGGTCAGTTTGTTATATCTGGAGTACTTCTCCTGTCCTATTCAGTGTCCTGTGTGAATCTAAGTATGCGTTCTCTAATTCTCTCCTTCTCTCTTTCTTTCTCTCTCTCGGAGGACCTGAGGCCTAGGACCATGCCCCAGGACTACCTGACATGATGACTCCTTGCTGTCCCCAGTCCACCTGGCCGTGCTGCTGCTCCAGTTTCAACTGTTCTGCCTTATTATTATTATTCGACCATGCTGGTCATTTATGAACATTTGAACATCTTGGCCATGTTCTGTTATAATCTCCACCCGGCACAGCCAGAAGAGGACTGGCCACCCCACATAGCCTGGTTCCTCTCTAGGTTTCTTCCTAGGTTTTGGCCTTTCTAGGGAGTTTTTCCTAGCCACCGTGCTTCTACACCTGCATTGCTTGCCGTTTGGGATTTTAGGCTGGGTTTCTGTACAGCACTTTGAGATATCAGCTGATGTACGAAGGGCTATATAAATAAATTTGATTTGGTTAGCGGGCAGCTCACCAATAAGAAGGCTGCAACATTAAAATGCATTATTTGGGGGGGAAATGTCTTTAAACACTATTATTCCTCTACTACTGTAGATATATTAAAGACATTTTTTTTTTATAACTACAATGCTAAAATATTATATGTAGCACCTCTAAATTTCGGCGCATATATCGAAACCAGGAGATGAAACCAATCATTCACAGATCAAAAAATATTGAAAAACAATTTTGGAAAAACCACTGAGACGTTCTACACACACCTCTGCCGAAATTTGCCATTGTGCTTTCTTTAAGGAACTTTCATGGCCCAGTTCCAACATCTCCAAATTAGGGTGTTTTTTTTACCATAAAATGTGAACTAAGGCATTTCACGACAGGGTTTGTGGTGGAAAATCGTCTTTACAAATATAACACTTACAAGAACCTGTGAATTCAATAAAGGCTTTCAATAAAAAATATCAGTCTGCGGAACAACCAACTTCCTTAAGCACTGGCTCTGTATTTTTACACATACAGCATATGAGTTCATCCCACATGCAAATGAATTTACTTCTCCCAGTCCATCTGCCACCATTATCTTTTAATGTAAGTGTCCTGTTTGTTCACGCCCATATCTGCTTTCAGTTAGTTTATAATGGTGGCAGGACCCTTCATTGTCCTAAAAATAATATATGTATAGCTATCCTATGGACTTTTAGCTCAGTGTGCTCTTTGGTATGTTGCCCTTATTACGACTAAATATACTGTGTGTGTCCCTCCATCATTAGTATGTCCATTTATCCTAATCTTTGGTATGCTGCCCTTTCCAGACTAGCAAATACATGTACATGTCGCCTTTTCCTCTCGTGGTCTAATACATGTCTTTGTTCTATGTAACTTCCACAGGTTTTAGCGCTCGTTCACAAAGCACAAATATATTATGGCACTGTTTTATCAATGAAAACATACTAGGCTATGTTGTGTGTGACAGTTTTCTAAATCCCCATAATTTGTGGCGCACACAAATCCTAAAATCTCCATTTACGTCAGAATTTCGTCAAAAATGTAAGCACTGTTAATGATAAATGAGGCCCCAGGCTTCGTGGAGTTCAGCTAACGTTACGCCCTTACAAAAAAAGATCGCAGTCAGCGTGCAATATAACTACAGTATGCTGCAAATACTTCGTCCAAAACAACGTTTTTTCGCAGTTGTAATTTTGCAGTGTAACTGCAGTTATAGTGCAGTATAACTTTTGTTATACTGCAGTTTCAAAACTACAATATGTTTTGTAAGGGCACGACTACTCCATTCACCCAAGGTCTATAGCCTACTTTAATGTACATTATAAAACGCTTACCTTGTGCCTATGTTTGTCCTCTGTAGATGCGTGCCTTTGTTTGCTGAAATCTATAAGTTTTCAAAAGTTAATAAAATACCATTGGCTGCATGCTCATTTATGTTTCTCGAAGATGGCAACAAAGCGAAAATGCGCATGCTCAATAAGTATTTGGAGACCTAGGCCTGTCGTCAGAGATTCAATGTATGCGTTTCTGAACTCAATTTTTTTTTTTTTTAAGTATTGACCCTGAGCGAATCTATTTAGTCGGAGATTAATTCCACAAAGCCTGTTCTCTGCTCGACTCCGTTGGAGTTCATCAGAAACTTCCTTCACGATGGGTTGAGTTTAGTCAGCTACGATGGACCACCCTGGGTCACGTGTGTATCATGCTAGTCTGAGTTGCTATGCGCTTTGGAATTCGAAAATGTATTAATAAATCACAATATCATAGGCAGGATCATTTAGCCTAATATAGCCTACTTTCTTACTTTTCAGTCGGTCAAATAAACACTGCCCTACAGAATTGCCTTGCTTTAGTCAGAAAACATTAGCCTACAGTTTGAGTTATCTGCTGTCCAGCATGGACAGATAACTATTTACTTCATGTTAGTAAGAGATAGACCTAAAATTATATTTTAGAAAATGTACTTACAGATTATTCTAAAGACACCTTGTCCGTTAAAACCCGTAATCCTCTAATTGCTCCTTTGACTCCAGCTTCAGCAGCCACACCAACTACGTTTTCTACGGTAACTTTTTCTGAAAAGGCATTTACAGAATATCCTATCCTAAAAACACATTGTCTGTTAAAACCCGTAATCCTCAAATTGCTCCTTTGACTCCAGTTTCATCAACTACGTTTGCTACGGTAACTTTTTTCTGAGGTGCGTTCAATTCGCTTGAACTTTTGCTACGTTGCGGAACTGTTTGTAATGAACCACACGTTTCCCCCAAAACGTTCTTGGTACGTTTGTTCCCATTTGGTGGGTGTGGCTTCAGGGGTGAAAATCTGATATTAATTTTGGAGGGGACAATTACATTACATTTTCTCAAGAGCAATTCCTGAGGGTGACACCAAAAGTAGTGCTGTAACACATAGCCTACGTTGTAATATGTTAAATGTATATTGATGAACCATAATTACTACTACTGGATAATTGATAGGTACAGTAGTTAAATGAAGGGTTGTCCCAACTTGTTAAATTGTTTAAATCCTTATAATACTACTACTAATAATAGTTATAGCAGTGTTCCTTATCAGTCTAGTATGTTTGCAGGTATTTGTATTTACAACCAGCAATACCAAGCAAGGCCGGTATGGGGTAATGGTACTGTACACTGTATGGGTGCAGGTTTCATAAATACAATGAACATGGTGAGATCTCATCTCAAAGAATCTCCATTGAGAACCATCACAAAGTTAGTCTACGCACTGAACTGACCTTTTTATTGAACTTTTTCTGATTCATTTCTATAGTCATTAAATATGTGACACTGGTTTGAGTCTATTACAACATCTTTACAAAAACAAAACGCTCTGAATAAGTACAGTTCTAAAAGCAAGATAACTACTTCAATGAAAAACCCAAACAAGTCAACCAAAATATCCTTCAGAAATACTTAGTTATTGTTCAGTCAGTGTCTCAACTCTTCAAACAACAGCTATGGACAAGTATGTCACACAAAGTATGCAATTTTAAATAAAATAAAATAAATAATTAGTAAGTGTACTGTCATGTACTAAAAACGACTAAACAAAATAACAAATATCATACTATACACCAGGGGTTCTCAAACAGGGTAGGTGGACCCCTAGGGGTCCCTGGTGTAATGGCAAGGGGTCCATGAAATAAAAAAAGTGTAATGAACGTATTCAGCAGCACAAGGATTTCACTAACTTTACATATAATATAGAGGGGGTGGAGGTCCCTGAGGACCACTCAAAACCTTGCCTGCCTTTCCTCAAAATATGCAGGGCTTCCAGTACTCAAAAAAGGTTGAGAACCACTGCTATACACACCACTGAACAAAAGAACCGAACCTATGTTTGAGGGTTTCAATGGATCCAACAAATTGATGGCAGATATTTTCCCTCAAGACTGTCCAGCCTGTCTTTATGTACATTACAGACAAAATTCTGATCAGCACCTCAACTTGGTCAACCAACCCCCGCACCTCCACTGGAAGCCTCCTGAGGACCTCTGCTGCCTCTCAACTGCTGCTACAGGGTTATTTGTTGCGAAAGAGAGGCAACTGCACTGAAAGAGAATCTATGTTCAGCTCAGGGTACTGATCTAGAGACTCATCCAACTCCCCCGTGAGAAGCACTCTTTCCAACTTTTACAGAATGTTTAGACTGTTCTGGTCAAAACGGTCGCCAAAATGAACCTCCACACCATCCAGCACTTTAAAAAATTCTGCCCTATAATGATCCACTGCTTTGCCAGCAAATCTTCTTGAGTGTGTCTCAATGGATTCAATCAATGTTGTTGCTTTCTCATACAGTGCAAGGTAGCTTTCGTCATTTCTGCTGTTTACCACACGCCCTGGATAACTGGACACTGATTGGATTTAGCTGGTGTGCTGTTACAGTTACACAGTGGCGGTGGGTTTGGCAGTTTTGATGTGCTGTGAATTTTACAATGGCTTTTCTCCAGTTCCTAAATCCTGCACTAATGAAGGCAGCATCTGCTCTTTGGCCAAAAGATGGCTGGCTTGAAAACCCTTGGCTACAGTGAATACAACACTCCTTTTACTGATGGATTATAATGTAGCCAGGGGATATCGCAAAACCATCTCTCTTGAAACGTCAACAATCTGTTGGCAAGAGTTTGCGGTTCTATAAATTGTGGGTGTGGCTGATATGGTTTTGTGCCATCACTGAGGTAACTGGACAATGCTGTGCCACTGTCCCCTATACTGGTGCTGCTGGCAACAAGGTTGACGCCTGGTCCTGCCGTGGCTGTGCCACTGTCCCTTATACTGGTGCTGCTGGCAACAAGGTTGACGCCTGGTCCTGCCGTGGCTGTGCCACTGTCCCTTATACTGGTGCAGCTGGCAACAAGGTTGACACCTGGTCCTGCCGTGGCTGCGCCACTGTCTCCTATACTGGTGCTGCAGGCAACAAGGTTGACACCTGGTCCTGCCGTGGCTGCGCCACTGTCTCCTATACTGGTGCTGCAGGCAACAAAGTTGACACCTGGTCCTGCCGTGGCTGTGACACTGTCCTCTGAAGTCTCTCTCCCTGGCTCTTTCCCTTTTACCACCCTCACTGCCTCACAGTCTGTCTCCTATAAAATAAATAAGGTGTTTGCCGTACTCCTAACTACCAGTACCCAAAACTACACAATTAATCACAACAGAAATACCATTGCCTTAAACAAATGATCAACTAGTCTTAGGCTACTAGGGTTCTTGCTTTGCGTTTTGGTGTACTGAAAAATACTCTGATGTCTGTCTTTTTACTTTTTTCTGACATTTTTCTACCTGGCAGGCTGGCTATCTGCGCAATAGTAGTAGGAGATGGGCTTATATCATCTTATCTTCTATCATTCTATATGAGCTTCGATCTAAAAGGTAGCTAGCAAATGTGAAACGGATTGCAGTGACAAGAGTTGACAGCTGTATGAGTTCATGAGTTCACCATTTACACAACATATGCTGCAACCTTTTGTAATTTTAATATAGTTTGTTTCATTTTGGCTGGCTTCCAACAATAGCTGAATTTGCAAAGCTAGCGAGCACCAATTCCGTATCTGTGATTCCATCTTTGACGACGCCATATAAATGAAATAGGTACTAGCTAGTTTAGTAGTTAATGTTTGCCCCTAGCTCTGCAAATTCAGCTAGTGTGTGTGTAAACCCTGCCAACATAAAAAAAAAACATTGCTATGGCGCGATTGACTGGAATAACCTCACGTCAGTTACGTGCATTGAGTGCCTTTCAGAAAGTAGATACGAACTCTCACGACTACTCCAAGACCACAGGAAGCCTTAACAACAATTAACCTTTAACATGATAAGCTGAACTTTGACCACCTGCAGCGAGCAGTTTGACTGAGGCCCATGTTAGCCTGGCGGTCGCACGGTACCTCTGTCTCAACTACCTCAGTGCAGATTGGGGCCACGGTCAAGAGCACCACTCAACGGACCCATGGGGTGACTGGATGAAGTGACCAACTGGCAGCATGAGAAGCATTTGACCCAAACATGACATGACAATTCCTGGACCTTTGGCAGCTAGCCTTTCATATACTGACCTAGCCTTATTGCTGCTGTAAGTAGAAATGCAGTATTTTATTGTTCATATGTGGACCATAGGATCTGTTTTGGATGTATTTTCATTTATATAGGTAAAACAAGTAATAATAATTGAAATAAAGAAAGCATTACAGAAGTGGGGTCTGACATTTCAATCACTCCACCTGAACTTCAACATTCTCGCTGTTAGTTTGTATGTGGACTTTTTTTCTGTTCAGTGTCGTTTCTTTTTACAATTCTATCAATGGAGTGTTTTTCCCCCCTGTCAAATCCACATTCTGTCATATCCAAATCAATTTGCTTTCTTACACTTACATATTTTCATACTTGCACAGATAACCAGTAAGATATAAACATACTAATTCCATGTGTAGTTGATCAGATGCCTCCTCATCGAGCTTTCATGTAACAGACTACAGAAAAGTACCCGAGCCGTTAACGCTTGAATCCTTAGTTGAAACTATACCAGAGGGGTCACTCCACCTGTTTTTGGTCAAAAGCTGAGGGATGGGCCTGGAGAAATGTAACCACTCTCAGATTGACAGACGGGGCTATGGATGCCAGGACTGACCATCCATGATATCACAATTGTGGGTTTTAACCATGTTTTGAGACTATACCGTGCTTTACATGTCCATTGTTTACAAACATTAGCGTAAGAACAAGTTTATATTTTGATGGGGTACGAGAGTTGAACTAAGCTCATTAGGCGTTTAAGTTATTATTCAAGATTAGATGGGTATATATCATTCAAGTCAGAAAATGGATGAAGCAACTAAGGATTCTAGCTTTAACTGTACATTTAACAGAAGAAAATAGCTGTTTAAAACCAGACCAGATCTGCAGTTGGTAAAATGTTTTTGTTTCTCTCGTTATCCTTGGCTGTGGTGACTTCGGTGTGTGGACAGACCCTTTGCTTGATTATTTAATTCTCTTCCGACAACCTGACGAGTCTGTCTTCAGATTGTATATGTTCCGAACTAAAGAAGATACAAGTGATGGATATTTGTTCTGCTTCAGTGGATAAATGTTTTATTTTATTTTATATAAATGAATTTAAAACCTTTAAAAAAAAAAAAAGATACTTACCTGCCAGATAAGGAACTGGCAGTGAATCAAACCATTGTGAGACAAAGGGCGGGGGGTCACAATTGTTTGAAACTAAAAACACGCTATTAAGTGTCTATAATCAGCACAAGTGCTTTCATTGCGTATTATTAATATTATTGAAATTACATAGTTATGTTTACAGTGATGTATTGGGGGGGACAAATCATATTTTTCCCAGGATGGGGGGTCGTGTGTCCCCCGTCCCCCCTGGGATTTCCGCCTATGTGTGGCTTGATCCAAACCTTCCCCGTTTTTCAACTGGTCTTTCAGTACAGCCAAATATTATGACTATACTAAACAAGCATTTCGATTGTATGCAACCAATATAATTAGTGGGCTCCCGAGTGGCGCAGCGGTCTTAGGCACTACAAGCACCCTGGTTAGAATCCAGGCTGCATCACAACTGTCCGTGATTGGGAGTCCCATAGGGCGGCGCACAATTGGCCCAGCGTCTTCCGGGTTTGTTCTTAATTGACCTGCTGAGTTAAATAATGTAACTACCCTGGGTTTATAAGCGTGGAAATCGACTTTGCCGCACGAGCATGCTTTTGTGGCACAGTCGATAGCGCGCCGGACCTCGGGCTAGAAGGTCGAGGGTTCGAGACCTGCTCCCTGCCTGTTTCATAACAATAAAATCAAATATTTTACATGATACATGTCTCTCCCAACATACATGGCAAGTCAAGAAAAGTCATTGTAACTTGTCCACACTGTAAACTGAAGTTATTAAATAAGAAAAACTTGAAAACACATTTACGAAGAAAGCATACACATTGCTTTGAAACAGTGTCCAAGGAAAGAGTTTTGGCATGTGAGTGTATTGATGTGAGAAATGGTGTGTTTGCAGTTGAAAATACATTTTATGGACCAGCAACACCCATACATGTTGTGAAAAATACTTGGGCTAATTCAGTTCCAACTGTGTTTAAAACTGTTATGCATGCTGGAGTATAAAAAGGTGTTGAATTGTACTTTTTCTTCACTTTTACATACACTGTGTTCACAGAAACATTGCTCGGATCTTGTTCCCTGGACCTTGGAGGACTTTTGGTGTGGATGATGTTCAGGTTAGATATGAATTTAAATTATTCCACTGAACTGTACCATTTGATTGTCATTCCAGCTCACAGATCACTGCACCTGTTCATAGCCCATCTGTATACAGCCCATCTATCTACCTCATCCCCATACTGTATTTATTTATTTAGCTCCTTTTGCACCACAGTATCTCTACTTGCACATCCATCTTTTGCACATATACCATTCCAGTATTTAATTGCCATATTGTAATTACTTCACCACCATGGCCTATTTATTGCCTTAACTTCCTTATTTGACCTAATTTGCACTCAATTCGAATCTGGTATCAGGATAAACATGACAATGAGTTACCAATTGTATACTATGTATTTTTTATTAGCTAAGCAATAAGTGGTAAATGCAATGTTCATATACAGTGCCTTGCGAAAGTATTCGGCCCCCTTGAACTTTGCGACCTTTTGCCACATTTCAGACTTCAAACATAAAGATATAAAACTGTATTTTTTTGTGAAGAATCAACAACAAGTGGGACACAATCATGAAGTGGAACGACATTTATTGGATATTTCAAACTTTTTTAACAAATCAAAAACTGAAAAATTGGGCGTGCAAAATTATTCAGCCCCTTTACTTTCAGTGCAGCAAACTCTCTCCAGAAGTTCAGTGAGGATCTCTGAATGATCCAATGCTGACCTAAATGACTAATGATGATAAATACAATCCACCTGTGTGTAATCAAGTCTCCGTATAAATGCACCTGCACTGTGATAGTCTCAGAGGTCCGTTAAAAGCGCAGAGAGCATCATGAAGAACAAGGAACACACCAGGCAGGTCCGAGATACTGTTGTGAAGAAGTTTAAAGCCGGATTTGGATACAAAAACATTTCCCAAGCTTTAAACATCCCAAGGAGCACTGTGCAAGCGATAATATTGAAATGGAAGGAGTATCAGACCACTGCAAATCTACCAAGACCTGACCGTCCCTCTAAACTTTCAGCTCATACAAGGAGAAGACTGATCAGAGATGCAGCCAAGAGGCCCATGATCACTCTGGATGAACTGCAGAGATCTACAGCTGAGGTGGGAGACTCTGTCCATAGGACAACAATCAGTCGTATAATGCACAAATCTGGCCTTTATGGAAGAGTGGCAAGAAGAAAGCCATTTCTTAAAGATATCCATAAAAAGTGTTTAAAGTTTGCCACAAGCCACCTGGGAGACACACCAAACATGTGGAAGAAGGTGCTCTGGTCAGATGAAACCAAAATTGAACTTTTTGGCAACAATGCAAAACGTTATGTTTGGCGTAAAAGCAACACAGCTCATCACCCTGAACACACCATACCCACTGTCAAACATGGTGGTGGCAGCATCATGGTTTGGGCCTGCTTTTCTTCAGCAGGGACAGGGAAGATGGTTAAAATTGATGGGAAGATGGATGGAGCCAAATACAGGACCATTCTGGAAGAAAACCTGATGGAGTCTGCAAAAGACCTGAGACTGGGACGGAGATTTGTCTTCCAACAAGACAATGATCCAAAACATAAAGCAAAATCTACAATGGAATGGTTCAAAAATAAACATATCCAGGTGTTAGAATGGCCAAGTCAAAGTCCAGACCTGAATCCAATCGAGAATCTGTGGAAAGAACTGAAAACTGCTGTTCACAAATGCTCTCCATCCAACCTCACTGAGCTCGAGCTGTTTTGCAAGGAGGAATGGGAAGAAATGTCAGTCTCTCAATGTGCAAAACTGATAGAGACATACCCCAAGCGACTTACAGCTGTAATCGCAGCAAAAGGTGGCGCTACAAAGTATTAACTTAAGGGGGCTGAATAATTTTGCACGCCCAATTTTTCAGTTTTTGATTTGTTAAAAAAGTTTGAAATATCCAATAAATGTCGTTCCACTTCATGATTGTGTCCCACTTGTTGTTGATTCTTCACAAAAAAATACAGTTTTATATCTTTATGTTTGAAGCCTGAAATGTGGAAAGGCAGGCTGAAAATAGGTATTGCAGGCCTCAAAGATGCTGGGGTAGAGAGGTTTTATTTTGCAGAGCCTATCAAACTTTGCTGTGCCTCTCGTCTTCTCGTTGTCATCATCAACTTCTGGGTCACTGATATGAAGCGCCCGTAAGATTGTCAGAAACCTTTTGCATGACATGACAGTGGAGGGGAAAGGCAGTTGATAGAGGGGAGTAGTTTTCCAGTAGTCTTTCAGGGTTTTCAGCTTCACAAGACCCATGTAAATGACCATTGACAGGTAACAAAAAAGATCTGACATGGAAATGGGCTTCCATCCCTCTTTCTTGTCTTCCTGCTTCTTAGCTCCGTACTTATTTGTGTTCAACAAAAGGGAATCAACAACTGCCGAGGTGAAAAACAACTGAAAAAGTTGCATGGGGCTGTACTTGGAGGTCATGTCCAGCTGGAGCCTTTTTGGTCTGAATATTGGAAGTGGTGGGGCCACATCCTCCTCCAGCACAGAGTGCCAACGACCCTCCTCCTCTCCGATTGCAGGTTTATCTCTTCCCCACCTCCGCTTCTTTGTCACAGACTTCACACCTGGCAAGGCGGGGTAGGTGTGGAGCCGGAGACAGCAGGGGTCCGGTTAGATGATCCAGCTCCTTTTGGTGATGGGCACCGTGGCAGTGGGGGCTCCCAATCAGAATCGGAGGGACTGTGAAATAAAGACACAGACAGACAGATTATATATAGGGTAGGGAACCTAAATCACTATGGTGAGGTGCTGTTCCGTTCCATGTTTAGATAAAATACATGTAAAAATTATCTAATATATACAGACACAGATTATATATAGAGTAGGGAATCTAAAATCACTAAGGTGAGGTGCTGTTCAGTCCCATGTTTAGATAAAACACATGTAAAAATATCTAATATATACAGACAGACAGACACACACCCACAATTTAGAGCCATGTGTACTTCACACATTTCATTACTGATTTTATATATATCAATGTCAAATAAAATAAAAATATCTCCAAAACAACTCAAATGAATAATATTTGATATTATTAATTTCAAACAACAGCATGAGAGTTACATACCAATCGAGAATTGGGTCTTCTCCATGCAAAAACATTTATTCGAATTGGGAGTTCAAACTTGTCTCACAATCTGACAAATCTTCTAGTAACTCTGTCACTTTCTCTCTCAATTTCGTCAATAATATCGTGTAGATCTGTATACCTGGACTTTGCCTTTGATTTTCCAGATTTACTTGCCATAATTCTTTCAATAAAATAGTGTAAATGATCTCGACTCAATACTGCTACGTGCAAACAAAGTGGCTCCTTCAGGTAGAAATTTCAATGGCAAATGGCTGTGTTACGCTCGACTTTTGTTCAAGAGCTGTCTTCCCAGATATAACCATCAGATATTGCCGTTTACCTCAGCTCATTGGCTCTCTACCAAGCTAGATTTCAAGACGATCAGTGGTCATTGGGCAGAAATACAGTCAATCAAAGAAGCACCAGTCATATCATTGGCGCGCAATGAGGTCATTGTTTGGTGTGTTCAAATCAGTTCCTTTCGGTCAATACGTCCCGTAAAAAGAACCATCAGGTATGGTTGTGTTACTAACAGAGAGGATTGCAATGAAACCATGACTAGATAAACATACATTTAGTGTGAGTAATTACATTGAATGTTTCGTTGAAAGTTGAAGGATACGGAATTCATGACACAAGCCGTTTACAAAATGTGTAGTGTTATGCTATAAAATATGATTTAATCAAACAAAACAACCATTTATTGTGAGGATTGGACCTTTTGTATTGCCAAAAGAAGAAGATCTTCAAAGGTAATTGATTACTTCTGACTTTTGTGACGCTAATGCTTGGTTGGAAAATGCTAGTAATACTTGTGTGTGCGGCCCGCTGTCGTCAGATTATCGTATGGTATGCTTTCGGCAAAAATAATTTTTTAAATCTGACACAGCGGTTGGATTAAGAAGAAGTTAAGCTTTTAAATGATGTTAGATTCATGTATTTACAAGAACGTTTAATATTACGAATGGTGTATTTAGAATCTTTGAGCTCGGCTATTTCACCGGATGTTAGCCAGGTGGGACGCTAACATCCCACCTAGCCTAGAGAAGTTAATGGTTTTCGCCTTTTGAGTTGTCTCGCTGAAATTTTCTTACTCTTTCAAATGACTGCTCGACTTGTTGACTGCTCGATCCACAAAGCAGACATTATGGGCAAGGTTAGGAATGCAGTGTTGCACGTGTAGCGCAAAATTTTATGTGGCGTCATCACGTCACGTTATATAGGTAGGCACGTCAGCTTTGACATCGGTTTTGCACATCGCCGTTAAATTAAACATCGGCCCGATACCGATGTTGGCATTTTTATCTAATTTCGGCCGATTCCGATATGTTCACCGATATATTGTGCCCCCTGAATTCAGATGCAAACCTCAAAATTGAGAAGTGTAGACAAACGGAGATACAGTTGTGGTTCTTCAGTCTTTAATGTCACAACATAAAATGCAGGTAGACATGAGGCAGGGTTCCTACACCTTCTTAAACATCAAATTCAAGGACTTTCCAGGCCCAATTCCCTCAAAACGAAAAATGGCATAGTTTGAGACACAGATCAAGGTTAATTCATTATTGTTACAACACTGACAATTTTTATCATGAAAACTTGCAGGATTTACAGAAGCTCACAGACAACAATAAAAAAGAGAGAGGCTTGAATGTGTGAACACGTCTAAATTGTGCTGTGTTACAGTGATGGCAGACTACGTGGTCTCTTGCCTTCTCTAACACAGCAAAACAATATATTGTGTAAGTTGAGCGACAGACTTATTTATGAGTTGAAGAGTTAAGTCACTTAGTTTATTTCATTAGCACCAGCTTAACACCACAAAACATGTTGCAGAGCAAAAACATGACCTTTTTTTCACGAACATGACCAAATGAATAGATAAACAAAAACATATGACCATAAATAAAATGTTTTGCAACAATAAAAGATTATATGTAAAATAAATTGGATCAAAATGAATAAAACATTTCCCTAACCATTGTGTTATGGGTTTGTTGGCATTTTTGGTTCATTAGCTTTATAAAAAAAATATAATAAGAATAATAAAAAATAAAAAATGTATCACTTACTGAGTAGTGTTTTGCCCTTTCTCAAACTGTTAAAACAGTGCTCAACCCTTGCTTTTTGCTGCTATGCCCCTTCATCTGCTTTTCAGGTCATTCACTTTTTCGTTGAGTAGTGTTTCTATTTCAGCTATTTTGTGCTCTTATCTTTACCACCATCTTTATCAAGCTATTGGACTTGGCAATAAAAGTGAGGTTGCCTGTGCTCTCCACTTTTGAGTGCATATTTATCTGCTGAGGTCGAGAGCATTTATGTCATCGGTCAGTCTTCTATTCCTCCCTTTAAATTCATCTATTTAATCTATAATTTCTTTCCTCCTGTTTTTTTGCTCATCCATTCTTCTGTCTCTGTTCTTCTTGATGTGTCACGTACCTCTATCAGCAGAGGTCTGTCAATGCACACATTATGTATGCCACCCACAGCTCTTATGTGGTCAACTATACATCTCTGTGCTACATATGAATCTTCCTTCAAGTTCTCCACTTCAATCTGCCGATTGATGGAGAATCCACTCCCTACTGAGGCTTGCCCATGTGACAGTAAGAGGCGTTAGAGGAATGTCTCCGTAGATTTCTGAGCTCTTTGTCCTTTGACATATACTCATGTAAAAATGTGTCCACGCTCTCTTGGGCAGGATCAACGTTTACAAACTGAGTGTTTGGGCTTAGACAATGTCATCAATAAAATGTGAGTACTGTCAAATGATGTCATCACAATCTTCTTCCTTCACCCGATGACTACTTACAAGGTAGGTGAAGTCCTTAAATTTGGCTGTACACGGCATCTTTCCATTTGTGCCTGCCATTTCCCTTGGATCCAACAAAGATGCGAGACCAGAGAGTACTTCAATGGAGATCTCAATGAGTTTGTTTACAGTTGTGAGCATACACTTCTTGCAAACGATTTTGAAGTCCATCAATGTTTCTGTCCAATTTTCTTTCCTGCGTTCAAGTCTCACAATTCTTCGAGTAACGAAGCCGAAGTCGATGTGATTGGACGACTGGCTCACCTCAACATCAAGAAGTTTTTGAGGGGTCTTCGCTTCTTTCATGAGGTCTGGCTTTAGGAATCTGCTCATCAAGCAGCTCTGTAGAGAAAAATGGCACCATGGGCTTCAAATCAAATCAAATGTATTTGTCACATACACATGGTTAGCAGATGTTAATGCAAGTGTAGCGAAATTCTTGTGCTTCTAGTTCCGACAATGCAATAATAACCAACGAGTAATCTAACCTAACAATTCCAAAACTACTACCTTATACACACAAGTGTAAAGGGATAAAGAATATGTACATAAAGATATATGAATGAGTGATGGTACAGAACGGCATAGGCAAGATGCAGTAGATACATATGAGAGTGCAGTATATACATGAGATGAGTAATGTAGGGTATGTAAACAAAGTGGCATAGTTTAAAGTGGCTAGTGAAACATGTATTACACAAAGATGCAGTAGATGTATATGTATATACTGTACTCTATATCATATGAGATGAGTAATGTAGGGTATGTAAACATTATATTAAGTAGCATTGTTTAAAGTGGCTAGTGATATAATTTCCACAAATTCCCATTATTAAAGTGGCAGCAGCCACTCAATGTTAGTGGTGGCTGTTTAACATTCTGATGGCCTTGAGATAGCTGTTTTTCAGTCTCTCGGTCCCTGCTTTGATGCACCTGTACTGACCTCGCCTTCTGGATGATAGCAGGGTGAACAAGCAGTGGCTCGGGTGGTTGTTGTCCTTGATGATCTTTATGGCCTTCCTGTGACATCGGGTGGTGTAGGTGTCCTGGAGGGCAGGTAGTTTGCCCCGGTGATGCGTTGTGCAGACCTCACTACCCTCTGGAGAGCCTTACGGTTGTGGGCGGAGCAGTTGCCGTACCAAGTGGTGATACAGCCCGACAGGATGCTCTCGATTGTGCATCTGTAGAAGTTTGTGAGTGCTTTTGGTGACAAGCCAAATTTCTTCAGCCTCCTGAGGTTGAAGAGGCGCTGCTGCGCCTTCTTAACGACGCTGTCTGTGTGGGTTGACCAATTCAGTTTGTCTGTGATCTGTACGCCGAGGAACTTAAAACTTGCTACCCTCTCCACTACTGTCCCCTCGATGTGGATAGGGGGGTGCTCCCTCTGCTGTTTCCTGAAGTCCACAATCATCTCCTTTGTTTTGTTGACGTTGAGTGTGAGGTTATTTTCCTGACACCACACTCCGGGCCCTCACCTCCTCCCTGTAGGCCGTCTCGTCGTTGTTGGTAATCAAGCCTAGCACTGTAGTGTCGTCCGTAAACTTGATGATTGAGTTGGAGGCGTGCGTGGCCACGCAGTCGTGGGTGAACAGGAAGTACAGGAGAGGGCTCAGAACGCACCCTTGTGGGGCCCCAGTGTTGAGGATCAGCGAGGTGGAGATGTTGTTACCTACCCTCACCACCTAGGGGCGGCCCGTCAGGAAGTCCAGTACCCAGTTGCACAGGGCGGGGTCGAGACCCAGGGTCTCGAGCTTGATGACGAGTTTGGAGGGTACTATGGTGTTAAATGCTGAGCTGTAGTCGATGAACAGCATTCTCACATAGGTATTCCTCTTGTCCAGATGGGTTAGGGCAGTGTGCAGTGTGGTTGAGATTGCATCGTCTGTGGACCTATTTGGGCGGTAAGCAAATTGGAGTGGGTCTAGGGTGTCAGGTAGGGTGGAGGTGATATGGTCCTTGACTAGTCTCTCAAAGCACTTCATGATGACGGAAGTGAGTGCTACGGGCGGTAGTCATTTAGCTCAGTTACCTTAGCTTTCTTGGGAACAGGAACAATGGTGGCCCACTTTAAGCATGGGGCAACAGCAGACTGGGATACGGATTGATTGAATATGTCTGTAAACACACCAGCCAGCTGGTCTGCGCATGCTCTGAGGACGCGGCTGGGGATGCCGTCTGGGCCTGCAGCCTTGCGAGGGTTAACACGTTTAAATGTTTTACTCACTTCGGCTGCAGTGAAGGAGAGTCCGCAGGTTTTGGTTGCGGGCCGTGTCAGTGGCACTGTATAGTCCTCAAAGCGGGCAAAAAAGTTATTTAGTCTGCCTGGGAGCAAGACATCCTGGTCTGTGACGGGGCTGGTTTTCTTTTTGTAATCCGTGATTGAATGTAGACCCTGCCACATACCTCTTGTGTCTGAGCCGTTGAATTGTGACTCTACTTTGTCACTATACTGATGCTTAGCTTGTTTGATTGCCTTGCGGAGGGAATAGCTACACTGTTTGTATTCGGTTAGTGTTAGGGTCACCTTTCCCTGGTTAAAAGCAGTGGTTCGGGCTTTCAGTTTCACGCGAATGCCGCCATCAATCCACGGTTTCTGGTTTGGGAATGTTTTAATCGTTGCTATGGGAACGACATCGTCAATGCACTTTCTAATGAACTCGCTCACCGAATCAGCGTATTCATCAATGTTGTTGTTGTTGGAAGCAATGCGGAACATATCCCAATCCACAATCAAAGCAGTCTTGAAGCGTGGAATCAGATTGGTCGGACCTGCGTTGAACAGACCTGAGCGCAAGAGCTTCTTGTTTTAGTTTCTGTCTGTAGGCAGGGAGCAACAAAATTGAGTTGTGGTCAGCTTTTCTGAAAGGAGGGCGGGGGAGGGCCTTATATGCGTCGCGGAAGTTAGAATAGCAATGATCCAAGGTTTTACCAGCCCTGGTTACGCAATCGATGTGCTGATACAATTTATGGAGTCTTGTTTTCAGATTAGCCTTGTTAAAATCCCCAGCTACAATGAATGCAGCCTCAGGATATGTGGTTTCCATTTTGCAAAGAGTCAAATAAAGTTTGTTCAGGGCCATCGATGTGTCTGCTTGGGGTGTTATATATACGGCTGTGATTATAATCGAAGAGAATTCCCTTGGTAGATAATGCGGTCGACATTTGATTGTGAGGAATTCTAAATCAGGTGAACAGAAGGACTTGAGTTCCTGTATGTTGTTGTGATCACACCACATCTCGTTAATTATAAAGGCATACGCCCCCGCCCCTCATCTTACCAGAAGTATGTTTGTTTCTGTCGGCGCGATGCGTGAAGAAACCAGCTGGCTGCACCGATTCCGTTAGCGTCTCTCGAGTCAGCCATGTTTCCGTGAAGCAAAGAACGTTACAGTGTCTTATGTCCCTCTGGAATGCTACCCATGCTCAAATTTCATCAACCTTGTTGTCAAGAGACTGGACATTGGCGAGTAGTATGCTAGGGAGTGGTGCCCGATGTGCCCGTCTCCGGAGCCTGACCAGAAGACCGCTTCGTTTCCCTCTTTTACGACGTCTTTGTTTTGGGTCGCCGGCTGGGATCCATTCCGTTGTCCTGGGTGGAAGGCAGAACACAGGATCCGCTTCGGGAAAGTCATATTCCTGGTCGTACTGATGGTGAGTTGACGTTGCTCTTATATTCAGTAGTTCTTCCCGACTGTATGTAATGAAACCTAAGATTACCTGGGGTACCAATGTAAGAAATAACACGAAAAAAAAAAAAAAATACTGCATAGTTTCCTAGGAATGCGAAGCGAGGCGGCCATCTCTGTCGGCGCCGGAAGTTGTTCCCGCTACCACGCTACCAGGCTTATCGGTCTGGTAGCGCGTGAGGAATGGTGTCACGTCCTTGCTCACTGAAAATATTAAATTCAGTTTTGCCGTCATGAGAGGGTCCTTAAGGGCCTCCTGAATCACCTCAAATTACTTTGTGCCTGGATTTGAACATCTCTTCTCGACAGCCTTCACATATGTTGTTACCATATGGGGTAAAAACTCTAAAGCTCTTTCAAGCACGGGCTCATTTTCAACACACCGTGTCTTGCAAAACTTAAGTGGCATTGGGGGATCTGGCGATCCAATGATGTTAAAGTAGTCCTCCCTGCGGGCTGGAGTATCCTTCAGAAGTTGGTAAATAGCATGAAGTACACTGTCAACTTTCCACTGTTTCTTCCACTCCCTTCTGAAATGCTCCATGTACAATATGGAGACCGCAACTACCAATGTTTATAAGGTGTACATCAAAATCTAGGTGGGACTATGAGTAAAATGACTAATTTATATTTGGTCCATCCATGGAGACCTGAACCATGTTTTTCTTTGGTAGATCTTCGGTGCTCTTCTCAGACCGCTTTAAGGTCCAAAGAGGTCGCATATCCCATAAATTTAGAATCATAAAAACGTCACAACTGTCCTCATCTCATAAACGGACGTGGAATTCACACTGCTTTGACTGTTTTCCTGTTAAGGCTCTCATCAAAGAGAGATAGTCCTCCTCCCTAGTATTTTTAGACAAGTGTTTGAAATGAGGAGCCAAGCCATGTGTGCACATATAGCTGGACTTTCTTGCCCTGCATGTGAAGGTCTTGGCTATTGCACTGTCTGGGAACGTCGCTGAGAACAGCACACCTAACAGTAAAAATAAATAGAATATTGAAATCAAACACATTTCTGTTTCTAGCATGTGTGTACGTGTGTTTCACAGAGAGAGAATATGAAATATAAAAACAAACATAACATGCCCATAAAAATAATTTAACGTTACAGGTGAGTTTAAAAACCATGCCACTCACCTGTGTGTTCACTACAGTGGAAAGAGTAGTGAGACTCCATCATATTCAGACACCACAATGTCTCAGCCCACAATGTGTCCTCTGGGAACGCCAGTTATGACAGACTGTCTTGAGGTGGTGAATGTGGTAGTAGTTGTATAAGATTGTCTAGGTGGTGATGTAGATGACGGTGACTTTCCCACATAGTTCAATAGAGTGGGAGCTATAAGAAAATGAATGTCCAAGTCTGATGAATGACTAGCTAGCTGGCATCAGTCATGTAACGTGTCACTAACGATTCTAGTTAACGTCCTTTAACTAAATGTAAACTTTCAGCTAACGTTAGCAAACTGTCAATCATTTGAAATGTTACCTGTCCAGCTCTGCTTGCCGCAAGTTGGCTAACTTAACGTGAACTTAGCTAACGTTAGCTAGCTAGCACTATATTGACAGGTGTGATTCTGTGGGAGAACTGACTGACACATCTAGATAACATTAGCTAACAACATAGTGTTGATAAAATGAGATGTGCAGGTGGACGAGTCGGCCAAGGAACGATTCGGACAAAGAGATCTATTGTATGACAAGCGACAGTTTATTCAGAGTAAAGATATCTGGTACAGCGTGCACGGGCTCAGTCAAGTAACTCCGAGTGAGCTAAAAGAGGAAGAGCCCCTAATACAGTTTGTTTACGTTTTATACAGCACAGAAAGTAGGTTGAGTCTTGAAGTCCTGGTTCTCTGGTTGGATCAGGTCCAGGCGTAGCCTCCGATGATTGGCTCCTGCAGCCCATCGCTTCAGCCGTTGCTCAATGTCCTTGTTGTTTTCCTGAGTCCAGGGTGGGTGTGTGGGTGTGTGTCCTAGATAAGTTTATAATCTTGTGCAGCTTATGTGTGCAATGAGTTTGTGTGTCTTAATGTATGTGCAGTTCCTGTTTTCACATAGCCAGCCGTTGGCCGATACTGAGACTTAAGGCATTGTGGTTGGGCCAGTTCCTTTTTATGTGCTGTGAGTAGAGACATCAGCCTGCTTGTGTAAGCTTTATTGAGTGATGTTTCCTATTGAGTAATACTTGGTAGTGTTGATAATGGGATATGTAGGAGGGTGAGCCGGTCAAGGATCGATTCAGACAAGGTGGTCTATTGTATGACAAGTGACAGTTTAATTATGAGTAAAGATATCTGGTACAACGTATACAGGCCCATTTCATTCGGTTCTTAAGGAACCAGCAGAAAAGAAGCCCCGATAACAGAGTGCATGTATGTTATATACAGTACAGAAAGTAGGTTGAGTCTAGAAGTTCTGGTCTTCTGGTTGGTCCTGTTGGGCCGTCCGTCATCCCTCTGAGTCTTGTCGTGCCGTTCCTTGTCACACAATGTTCAGCTAAGAAGATTAGGTGTGTGCGCTGGTTTCTGCAAGTCAAGGCTGTCTCTTCCTCCCAATGTGTGGGTGTATGTCTTATCTGTGTGTCCTCGGCAGTTAGTGTGTGTAATGTGTGTGTGCTGTGTGTGTGGGTGTGGGAGCTATCCTGTATGGGACCTAACATGTTTTACTGTGAAAATACGTTGTCTCAGTTATAGCAATGTAATAGCAGTAGGCTGGTCACCTGCATAAGAAATAGCACTTCCTTACAGTAGACAGATGAAGTTAATATGCTGAAGTTAATATGTTATAGCAAAAGGCCTGGTTATAACGAACTCAGCTAAGTGCTCATGCTTACAATAGCAAACGTTAATTTGACCAAATAATTCTGTAACGTTAAAGTTACTTTACCCAACCACGAAGAGACGGAATAATCTAGCTAACTAATTAACGTTTAGTTACAAAGTATGGTTGTTGTATTCCTTTCTACATGTTACCAGGGGTAGGACTTTTAACTTCGAGTGCCATCCTGTGTGATGCTCTAGCAACATGGCTCGTCACAGTTGCTTTTGCCCATAGCGTGAACTTTCATTAATTTTATGCAGGCTCTGCATCGGTCCATATGGATGTCCCGCGGATCTTTAACAAGCCAGTCTTTGTGAATGTCTTTGGTGAGCCACGAGTCCTGGAATTTACATTTTCCAGGCATAGCTGAAGGTTCACTTAACGTTAGATTTCTCGCTTGCTTGCCTGTTTAACCTAGATCATTCAACTTCAATCACTCATGCACGCACGTGACTGTCGCACTTTCTAGGCAGGTGACACGTGAAACAAGGATGCACAGAAGGCGGGAGACATGCAGACAGCGCAACGTAGCCTATTACTGACATTACGTTTTTTTTAAAATTCGAATAAGAACTTCAATTTCTATTCTTGCACAAAATATATAAATTAAAGCCCTTTCAATGGCCAAAGTCTATTTATATTTATTTTCAAAAACCTTCAAGGCCTTGATTTTTTCCCCTGAAATTCACAAACATTCAAGGATTTCAAGGACCAGTGGGAACCCTGATCCACATTCTCCAATTTTGGTGGGAAAAGACCCTTTGTTATACTAATATCTCTCCCTCCATACAGATTGGCAAGGGAAGGTATTTATGATCATCATAAAACTGGCCAACAGACCCAGGAGAGGCGGGTCTTCAGACCTTTGCCTAAAGGGCACCCACAATCTCCATTTTAGGACTGGCAAGTCATGACACCAGGGCAGTGTGTCTTAAGTGGTGCTGTATTATTACAAGGGTGGAGAGATTAGGGTAAAAACTTTTGAAAAAAATAAATGGAAACTGGTATCACGCTTACATTTTTATTAAAAGGACCAACAGAATAACTTTACAAAAATTATAAAATAGTTAAATAATTGCATGCCACTTACAATTGTTTACAAGAGTTTAGAGTGCAGATGTCAACATTCAACTACTTTTGTTTTTATTGCTTTACAAGGTCGTCAAAGAGATGACCAATTCCCTAGACAGACATTTCAGCTTATGTTCATCCCCCCATTTCTTCACCCTCATAAAACAAAGATCGTAGTGATAGGCAACTTGGAGGGGGAAAAAAGGGGAACACTTTATTTGGATAGTCTCTAGAGCATCTACAGATGGATTATCAGTAACATTTAAAATATCTACTAACCCTAATCTTAACCCTTACCTTTGCAAGCGGTTACTTATCAACCATGTGTGTTGTTTCCCTCTGTAGTGTAGTGATGGGCACGGTTATTCCAATAACTGAATGGACGTTAGAATTTGATTACTTTGAGAGTATTCATTTTTGATAAATAAAATAGGCACAACAAAAGTTAAAGGTTTGGTCTAAAATGAACATTGTTACATAGCCTACAAGGATTTTAATAAACAAGTTTTATGACAGTTAATAGTGCGTCCCATAAAAAAGACACACTGGTTGCCAACGTGAAGCTCGTTGTTATTGTTGTTGGTCAATCAAAGCGGCGCTACAGTCAGAGGCTCTGTGTAGCAAGAGAAGTGGGAGATTTATAATCAATGCAAAATGGAATTAACATCACGGAATTAAGTTGGCTAAATGAAGAGTCCGCTACAACGAGCAACCATCAGGTAAACTGTGGAATCTGAATGGAGTTGTTGAGAATTAGCTTTGCTACTTTAGCTAGCTTTTTTACATCAATTTTATGGATTCAAGACAGGCACTACCAGATGGTATGATAGACAAGCATGTTGCTGCCATAGGTTATCTAACCTGCGTCAGTCTGTTTGGCTACTCTCGCTCTCCCGCCGTGCCACACAGACTGCCACAAACACACACCAGCCCCTGCCGCCCCAACAGGCTCTCGGGTCGCGCGAGTAAGTCTCCATTGAAGTTTTAAAATATATTTTTCTTTAAGCACATTTATTTAGACTATCCAGATATTATTCGAAAACTGAAATAATTTCTAATGCCTTCCTTGCTGTAGAGCACATGCAGATGGACAATACAGATTATCCAAATAAAGTGACTCTGAAAATCTTCATATCCAAATAAAGTGACTCTGAAAATCTTCAATTAACAAAAAAAAGCCAAATAACTCGTCTCCAGACCAGAACATAAAACTGATTCTGATTCAAACCCACCTATGCAAGTTCTGCATACGCTCCCCTCTCTTTCCATCTTCCCATCACTATCTTTTGACCTGAGTGTACAGTAATGCTGTCATCTCTTCCCCATTTCAAACGTGTTCCGATTGCAAACTGGGAATTCCGGAACCTACTCAAGAGAACTGGATCTGCTGCACTCCGGGAATCTGGAAGAGGGAAAGGAGGAGGGAAAGGAGGATACCTAGTCAATTGCACAGCTGAATGCTTTCAACCAAAATGTTTATTCTGCATTTAACCCAACCCCTCTGAATCAGAGGTCAGGGGGGTTGCCTTAACATCAACGTCATCGGTGCAGTTATTGTTGGGGGTTAACTGCCTTGCCGGCTCGGGGTTTCAACCTTTCGGTTACTGGCCCAACGCGCTAGGCTACCTGCCGCCCAGAGAGAGAGAGCAGAACTATCATCTTTGTTTCTCACTTCTTTATTGTCAGCTGCAAGCCATGTTTAGACATTTATGATACGATTTATTGATTAATCATGGATTAACAAGTCCCGGGGTGCACAGTTGTGTGTACTTGTGGTGGTGGGGGGTGAGTCAGATGGCCCCTGTGCACATGGTTGTGTCCCCAGAGTGGTGCGGGACGGGACGCCTGTGCCACTGCAACCAGCGCCCGCCTGATGGTGCAACTCATCACTCTCACGTTTTTGGTCTTAATGAGTACATGAAGCGTGGAGAGTAGACTCAGGAGCACGCTTACCTGTTGGTACGAGGTGGTGTAAACCATGACATTCTGTTGTTGTCCATCAGCAGTTATTATTCCAGCAGGCAACTGGTTCGCTGCAAAAGGAAACAGATTTATACTTCAGATTATGCAGTTACCATTTCCATGAAGTAACGTTCTGTCAATCACTGTTACCCACTGTTAGACATTAATCCAATACATTTTAAACAGTGTAAAGTACTGCATAAATTCTGATATGAAAACATGAATAAGTATATTTCAAGCTAGAATCCAACAGGAGTGTACTGTTGGATTCTAGCTTGAAATATACTCATGTTATCATATCAGAATTTATGCAGTGCTTTACATGTATAAGAAACATACAGTACCAATCAGAAGTTGACACCTACTCATTCAAGGGTTTTTCTTTATTTTTACTATTTTCTACATTGTAGAATAGTGAAGACATCAAAACTATGAAATAACACACATTCAATCATGTAGTAACCAAAAATATGTTAAATCAAAACGTATTTTATATTTGAGATTCTTCAAAGTAGCCACCCTTTGCCTTGACAGCTTCGCAGACTCTTGCCATTCAACCAGCTTCATGAGATAGTCAGTCACCTGGAATGCATTCCAATTAACAGGGGTGCCTTGATAAAAGTTAATTTGTGGAATTTCTTTCCTTCTTAATGCGTTTGAGCCAATCAGTTGTGTTGTGACAAGGTAGGGGTTGTATACGTATACGGGTTGTATACGTAAAAGACCACATCCATATTATGGCAAGAACAGCTCAAATAAGCAAAGAGAAACAACAGTCCATTACAATAAGACATGAAGGTCAGTCAATCCGGAAAATCGCAAGAACCATTAAGTGCTATGATGAAACTGCCTCCCATGAGGACCGCCACAAGAAAGGAAGACCCTGAGTTACCTCTGCTGCAGAGGACACGTTCATTAGAGTTACCAGCCTCAGATTGCAGCCCAAATAAATGCTTCACAGAGTTCAAGTAACAGATACATCTCAACATCAACTGTTCAGAGGAGACTGCGTGAATCAGGCCTTCATGGTCGAATTGCTGCAAAGAAACTACTACTAAAGGACACCAATAATAAGAAGAGACTTGCTTGGACCAAGAAACACAAGCAATGGACATTAGACCGGTGGATATCTGTCCTTTGGTTTGATGAGTCCAAATTTAGATTTTTGGTTCCAATCAACGTGTCTTTGTGAGACTCACCTACTCTGCATGTATGATCTATGCATGTGTGGTTCCCACCATGAAGCATGGAGGAGGAAGTGTGATGGTGCTTTGCTGGTGTCAGTGATTTATTTAGAATTCAAGGCACACTTATCCAGCATGGCTACCACAGCATTATGCAGCGAAACGCCATCCCACCTGGTTTGCGCTTTGTGGGATTATCATTCGATTTCAACAGGACAGTGACCCAACACTGCCAGGCTGTGTGCAGGCTTTTTGACCAAGAAGGAGAGTGATGGAGTGCTGCATCAGATGACCTGGCCTCCACAATCACCCAACCTAAACCCAATTGAGATGGTTCGGGATGAGTTGGAACACAGAGTAAAGGAAAACCAGCCAACAAGTGTTCAGCATGTGTGAACTCCTTCAAGACTGTCATCAAGTCAAAGGGTGGCTACTCTGAAGAACGTAAAAATATATTTTGATTTATTTAACACTTTTTTGGTTACTACATGATTCCATATGTGTTATTTCATAGGTTTGATGTCTTTACTATTATTTTACAATGTAGAAGTAAAAATAAAGAAAACATCTTGAATGAGTAGGTGTATCCAAACATTTGACTGGTACTGTCAAGGAAGGGTAAAGAGGAACTTGGTGTGTGGAAAGTTACTGAGTAAGAAAAAGGAAAGTGCAGAAAGTTCATATTCAGTTCAAATACACAGTGTAGTCAGGAAGTATTCAGACCCTCGACTCATTTGTTACATTACAACCTTATTTAATTTTTTCATGTCCTTAATCTACACATAATGACAAAGCAAAAACAGGCTTTTAGAACAGGCTTTCCAAATTAAAAAATGTATTAAATAATATGTATAGAAATATCACATTTACATTCACAAAGTATTTAGACCCTTTACTCAGTACTTTGTTGAAGCACCTTTGGCAGCGATTACAGCCTTGAGTCTTCTTGGGTCTGACAATACAAGCTTGGCACACCTGTATTTATGGAGTTTCTCCCATTCTTCTCTGCAGATCCTCTCAAGCTCTGTCAGGTTGGATGGGGAGCATCGCTGTCCCGAAGCCACTCCTGTGTTGTCTTGGCTGTGTGCTTGTTGTCCTGTTGGAAGGTGAACAGTTGCTCCAGTTTGATGTAATGAGAGCTCTGGAGCAGGTTTTCATCAAGGATCTCTGTACTTGGCTCTGTTCAACAACACTTCTCTGGTCTGAAAAGTCCTTTAGGTGCCTTTTGGCAAACTCCAAGAGGGCTGTCATGTGCCTTTTACTGAGGAGTGGCTTCCGTCTGGCCACTCAACCAAAAAAGCCTGATTGGTGGAGTGCTACAGAGATGGTTGTCCTTCTAGTCTACAGTCGTGGCCAAAAGTACCACGAAATTGGGGAGAAAAAAAAAAAAAAAAAAAAATGTGCTGCTTCAGTGTCTTTAGATATTTTTGTCAGATTTTACTATGGAATACTGAAGTATAATTACAAGCATTTCATACGTGTCAAAGGCTTTTATTGACAATTACATGAAGTTGATGCAAAGAGTCAATATTTGAATTGTTGACCCTTCTTTTTCAAGACCTCTGCAATCTGCCCTGGCATGCTGTCAATCAACTTCTGGGCCACATCCTGACTGATGGCAGCCCATTCTTGCATAATCAATGCTTGGAGTTGGTCAGAATTTGTGGGTTTTTGTTTGTCCACCTGCCTCTTGAGGATTGACCACAAGTTCTCAATGGGATTAAGGTCTGGGGAGTTTCCTGGCTATGGACCCAAAATATCAATGTTTTGTTCCCCGAGCCACTTAGTTATCACGTTTGCCTTATTGCAAGGTGCTCCATCATGCTGGAAAACACCATGTTCGTCACCAAACTGGTCCTGGATGGTTGGGAGAAGTTGCTCTCGGAGGATGTGTTGGTACCATTCTTTATTGGTGGCTGTGTTCTTAGGCAAAATTGTGAGTGAGCCCACTCTCTTGGCTGAGAAGCAACCCCACACATGAATGGTCTCAGGATGCTTTACTGTTGGCATGACACAGGACTGATGGTAGCGCTCACCTTGTCTTCTCCGGACAAGCTTTTTACCGGATGCCCCAAACAATCGGAAAGGGGATTCAGAGAAAATGACCAGTCCTCAGCAGTCCAATTCCTGTACCTTTTGCAGAATATCAGTCTGTCCCTGATGTTTTTTCTGGAGAGAAGCGGCTTCTTTGCTGCCCTTCTAGACACCAGGCCAACCTCCAAAAGTCTTCGCCTCACTGTGAGCGCAGATGCACTCACACCTGCCTGCTGCCATTCCTGAGCAAGCGCTGTACTGGTGGTGCCCCGTTCCCGCAGATGAATCAACTTTAGGAGACGGTCCTGGCGCTTGCTGGAATTTCTTGGGTGCTTATGACGAAGTCACACAAGACAAGTTTGTATCAGTAAAAAATACTAGCATATAACAATGGATAATTCTTTAAGTAAAAAACAGCATAGTATGTCTAATCAAACAGCACACTACGTAATTCATTTCCTCCATATATAGCAAGTATTTCAAGCTAGAATCCAACAAAAGTAATAAAATGTGGAAAAGGGGAAGGGGTCTGAATACTTTTCAAATGCACTGTATTATTGTTGAATATGAATGTCCCCGAGGGAGGCAAAGTGCAACAGTCTAGTTTCAGTTCTTGATTAGGCAGGTCAGTTGCTGCGGAACCAGGACTATGGGTTCTAGGGACTATGGATAAGGAACTCAACTCGATTGAAGGTCAACAGATGGAGAGAAGATACTGCTGGAAGGGGGCCCACATCGAAGAACATCTGATTACAGTCCTATCGTACACATACAGTGCCTTGCGAAAGTATTCAGCCCCCTTGAACTTTGCGACCTTTTGCCACATTTCAGGCTTCAAACAAAGATATAAAGCTGTATTTTTTTGTGAAGAATCAACAACAAGTGGGACACAATCATGAAGTGGAACGACATTTATTGGATATTTCAAACTTTTTTAACAAATCAAAAACAGAAAAATTGGGCGTGCAAGGCACTGTACATACTCACGTCCACGAGGGTCCTAGAGTTAGGCAGGGCCATAACACCAGTAAGAGGAACCTACTGTGGTTCTAACTAACACCAAAGAAGGACATGTTCTCTTAGACATGCAAGGTCCTTCCGCCTAGTCGGAAGGTATAAAGATGTGTTTGTGTGACTTGTATGTTGTCTTTGCAGCTGTATGACCCAGTGGTTGTATAAACTTGGTTTGAGCTTTTTTTTATTCGTCCATGAGTTTTTACTGTTTGTTGAAAACTTAACAATCCTCAGGGTAAGAAATTGCCTGGGGCCCAGGGGTGGAGAACTGCAGTAAATAAGGCCATCATGGCAACTAGACCATAAACTAGCTGATGATCCTGTAACATGAATAACAAAAGAGTACATGTATGCATTCAGCACCTCTCATCTAGGCCTAATCCTAGAGCGTAATAGTGTTGTGGGATAACAGCAAATGTTAATGAATTCTATTGGGATTGAGACCCCACTTACCGAAGCTGTCGTCTGTGAGTTCTTCTCCGAGTCCCTCTGTTACAGATATGCCGCCGATTCCCTTCTCCCCTTTCATCGCCTACAAATAGAGAGAGAGACACATTGAGAACTTGTTAGGGTTATGAATTGAGCTGTATTTCCACCTAGAAAAGACACAGTGATAACAAGACCTTTGTGTTTGAGCCAAGGCCCAAGCATAGCATAAGAACTCATACACACCAGTCTGGAGAGCATGGCATGAGCTATGGCACTTGGCGCACACACTTCCTCTCACCTCTCGGAACTTCTGTAGGTAGAGTTTGAGTGGCTCCACGTACATGTCGAAGCCCAGGGTGGACATGGCAAACAGGATGTCCTCTCCATTGATGGTCTTCCTTTTCTCTTGATGACAGCGCTCACTGGCCTCCGACGTGATGAAGCTGATGAACTCACTCACACACTCCTGAACACACTCCTTGGCATCTTTCGCTATCTGGACAGGATTAATAGGGGAAGGGGGATTTAGGTCAACATGCAGCCAAAGGTTGATGTGGATACTACATTCAGGGCCGGTTTCCTGGACACAGATTAAGCCCAGTCCTGAACTAAAAAGCATGGTCATTGGAGAATCTCCGGAAAGTGTGTTGGGGAAATCTAACTCAGTGTTCACATTTAAATCAATATTAGGCTTTACAATCATTTACAAAAATACTTATTTAAAAAAATACCTATTTAAAATGACAAAACATTTTATATAAACAACAAGTAAGCGTCTTTAAAAATAACTTGCAGTGTTTTGTGTTGGGGTTTGTCATATCTGTGTCTGTTGATGTATTTGGTAAAAAAAACAGATGGCCCGGTCAACCCGTCCTGTGCAATTTATCAGGCATTGAAGCTGTAACTAGGGAGTACCAAGAGTTAAGGACATGTACTGTATGAAGTAGAATCCACAGTAACTGGAAGGGTGAGTATTATCAGTGTTCTTTTTATTTATTTTTTATTTCACCTTTATTTAACCAGGTAGGCTAGTTGAGAACAAGTTCTCATTTGTAACTGCGACCTGGCCAAGATAAAGCATAGCAGTGTGAACAGACAACAGAGTTACACATGGAGTAAACAATTAACAAGTCAATAACACAGTAGAAAAAAGGAGAGTCTATATACATTGTGTGCAAAAGGCATGAGGAGGTAGGCGAATAATTAAAATTTTGCAGATTAACACTGGAGTGATAAATGATCAGATGGTCATGTACAGGTAGAGATATTGGTGTGCAAAAGAGCAGAAAATAACATAAATAAAAACAGTATGGGGATGAGGTAGGTAAAAATGGGTGGGCTATTTACTGATAGACTATGTACAGCTGCAGCGATCGGTTAGCTGCTCAGATAGCAGATGTTTAAAGTTGGTGAGGGAGATAAAAGTCTCCAACAGGCAGCAGAGAACTGGAACGAAAGGCGGCCAAATGAGGTGTTGGCTTTAGGGATGATCAGTGAGATACACCTGCTGTAGCGCGTGTTACAGGTGGGTGTTGCCATCGTGACCAGTGAACTGAGATAAGGCGGAGCTTTACCTAGCATGGACTTGTAGATGACCTGGAGCCAGTGGGTCTGGCGACGAATATGTAGCGAGGGCCAGCCGACTAGAGCATACAGGTCGCAGTGGTGGGTGGTATAAGGTGCTTTAGTGACAAAACGGATGGCACTGTGATTACTCAGCAAACTGGATGCAGTTTGAGTGTTGGAAGCTGTTTTGTAGATGACGTCGCCGAAGTCGAGGATCGGTAGGATAGTCAGTTTTACTAGGGTAAGTTTGGCGGCGTGAGTGAAGGAGGCTTTGTTGCGGAATAGAAAGCCGACTCTAGATTTGATTTTCGATTGGAGATGTTTGATATGAGTCTGGAAGGAGAGTTTACAGTCTAGCCAGACACCTAGGTACTTATAGATGTCCACATATTCAAGGTCGGAACCATCCAGGGTGGTGATGCTAGTCAGGCGTGCGGGTGCAGGCAGCGAACGGTTGAAAAGCATGCATTTGGTTTTACTAGCGTTTAAGAGCAGTTGGAGGCCACGGAAGGAGTGTTGTATGGCATTGAAGCTCGTTTGGAGGTTAAATAGCACAGTGTCCAAGGACGGGCCGGAAGTATATAGAATGGTGTCGTCTGCGTAGAGGTGGATCAGGGAATCGCCCGCAGCAAGAGCAACATCATTGATATATACAGAGAAAAGAGTCGGCCCGAGAATTGAACCCTGTGGCACCCCCACAGACTGCCAGAGGACCGGACAGCATGCCCTCCGATTTGACACACTGAACTCTGTCTGCAAAGTAGTTGGTGAACCAGGCAAGGCAGTCATCAGAAAAACCGAGGCTACTGAGTCTGCCGATAAGAATATGGTGATTGACAGAGTCGAAAGCCTTGGCAAGGTCGATGAAGACGGCTGCACAGTACTGTCTTTTATCGATGGCGGTTATGATATCGTTTAGTACCTTGAGCGTGGCTGAGGTGCACCCGTGACCGGCTCGGAAACCAGATTGCACAGCGGAGAAGGTACGGTGGGATTCGAGATGGTCAGTGAAGCCCAGCTGATTTGTACGGGGCCAGGTTTTACAGCTCTTTCAGAACATCTGCTATCTGGATTTGGGTAAAGGAGAACCTGGAGAGGCTTGGGCGAGTAGCTGCGGGGGGGGGGGGGGGGGGGCGGAGCTGTTGGCCGAGGTTGGAGTAGCCAGGCGGAAGGCATGGCCAGCCGTTGAGAAATGCTTGTTGAAGTTTTCGATAATCATGGATTTATCTATCGGTGGTGACCGTGTTACCTAGCCTCAGTGCAGTGGGCAGCTGGGAGGAGGTGCTCTTGTTCTCCATGGACTTCAGTGTCACAGTGTGACTGGTTGATGGCCAAGAAATGGACACAGCAATAAACCCTTTGTGTTTGGGCTAAGGCAGAGGAGAAATACATCAACACTGGCAAATATTCTTGTCTTATTCAGTCTTGAAAGATGATACAAATGCAGTGCGTCCTTGGTGACCTGAAAGGCGCTTCTGTGCTTATCAAATGGAGCATTTCCATACAGGATTTACCCCAGTGTTTTACCCAAAAGGCTCAGACTTTTCTGTTTCCATCTACGCAGGCCGGCTCCCGTGTCTCACTGAGCCATGGCTCCGGCTGACCTGCTTTCACTTGGCTCTAAAGGCAGGCCACTGGTACTAGGGCTGGGTGGTATACTGTATTTTATGATATACCTGTATTGATGCAGGGACTGGTTTGAGTTTTTACTTTACCTTCTATACCGTAATTTAAATGTTTGGTTTGTTAAATGTGATTCGACATGTGTAATGTCAATTTTTATAGTTTACTTCGCTACTTGAGTCATCTCTCTCCTCGCCACTCTCCATACAGACCTAGCCACGCCCCTTGTCACTCAAGGAGCACATTTGATGTTCCTCAACCACGAGACACTTGCGTTCAGTCTACATGGTCAATGCAGCAAATGCAACAATGTTGATGACAGTAATGCTGTTTTCACTTTGCTTCTTAATATAAATCCACCAGCGTTCTATACCGACACTATTAGTTTGTGTTACTTTACATCAGCAAAAAGCTAGTTTGTCTTTTCTTAGGGACTCTGATGGCACAGCTGGCGCTGCAGTACAGCGCCCTTAACCACTGCGCCACCCGGGAGGCCCTGGCGTAAAGTACTTTAAGTAAAAATGTTAAGTCGTTGTTTGGTGTCTGTACTTCACTATTTTTATTTTGGACAACTTTTACTTCACTAAATTCCTAAAGAAAACACTGTACTTTTTACTCCATACATTTTCCTTGACACCTAAAAGTACATTTTGAACAGAACAGGAAAATTGTCCAATTCACTCACTTGTCAAGAGAACATCCCTGGCCATCTACTGCCTCTGATCTGGAAGACTCACTAAACACAAATGCACAAATTATGTCTAAGTGTTGGAGTGTGCCCCTGGCTATCTGTAAATAAAAAAATATGGTGCCATCTGGTTTGCTTAATATAAGGAATTTGAAATTATTTATACTTTTACTTTTGATACTTAAGTACATTGTATCAATTACATTTACTTTTGTTACTTAAGTATTTTTATAACCAAATACTTTTACTCAAGTAGTACTTTACTGGGTGACTTTCACTTTGGTAATTTTCTATTAATGTATCCTTAAGTATGACAATTAGGTACTTTTTCCACCACTGCAATTGAGTGCAGGAAATGCAGAAATTATAAAAGTGCTACAATTTGTTTTGATTGAAGTTGAATTGAACAGTATAAAACAATCATAATGGAGACAGACTCAGAGAAATGACTTAGAATGTATGTATGCTTTGCCACCCTAGGATCACTCACTACTTAAAGCAAACATTGAACTTTTATTATTCAAAATCAAAAAAATACCGTCAAACGGCCCTTTTTTTAAAAAAAATTTAAAACATGATATAATATTTTGGCCATATCGCCCAGCGCTAACTGGTACTTTCACCTATCATTTACATAACAATGGCTAACTGTGAACTAACACCTTCTCACAAAGCAACCGTTTTGATTATGCAGAGGTTGTTGATTCCGCTCTGTTGTGGAAATATTTGCTCAATAATATTTCTCAGATACCGGAACTTGTGAATACAAATAGACAAAGTAACGAGCCGAGCTGGTCCACGATCAACCAACTTTCCAGCCTCGGCACACACTTTCTATAGTTTTCATCCTTACGTCACACACATAGTAACTCCTCTTTATGTTAATGACTCATCCCCTCTGGCATTTAGCCACCATTATCTTTTTGCCTTGCAATCATTTCAGCTTGGTTTCCATTTTCTTATTGGCACAGACATTAGGGCATAGATTATATTGGTGGCGTAACCATAGCAATAGTACAAAAATAAACAGACATGCACAATCCCAAGAAACGTGCATGTCTAATGGTGCTGAAGTAATACAAACCTTTGCTCCTAATGCACGTCTAATGGACCTCACTGGACTACATAATGGTTTCCCTTAGCCTAATGATCCACACACACATATAATGGTTAAGCTTGCATTGATTCTGCTTAAAGTAAGATGTATAATGTGCACACATGTACTAGAAAATTCCCAATACTCTTCACAAGTCCTCACTTTCAGCCCTATCTATGGAAACACAATTTCACTAGTATAACAGTCAAAAAGCAGCAACAGTGTACTCAGTCTCAGTGTTTCCTCTACCATTGCATAGGTCGGATGAGTCCCTCTCACTTCAAAATACATAGCCTCAATTTGGTTATGATAGTAAATAAACATGTTAAATGTTAGCCGCCAAAATACATGACCAATCATGCTTATCGGTCTATAGGTTAATTTGCATCATTTTGTGGAATTAAATTGGCATGTGTATTTTCGTTAGTCATCATGCATTTCACTTATCACACGCACACAGCATACAGAGCCTAGTTTGAGGAGTAGAATAGTCTACCACCTGTCAGAGAGCGTGAGAGTAGCTCCTCAAAAAGACTGTAGGCTACTGGAGTGAAACCTTCTTTTGTAATCCCAGTCATTGCGCAACAAATAACAATTCTAAATGCAATCGGGTGTTAAAAACACGATTAAAAGGAGCTATTTTATTTCTCAATCTCAACTTGTAATTAAAGCGCTCCTTCCATTCGGATGCATAGGCTATAGCCTGCCTACCGTTGGCTTTCACCACGTCACCCACCACTTCGCAATGGGAGAAGTTTAAGGCAGTATAATTGTTTGAAACCTGAATTTACTTCACTTCAAATAATGAAGCATACCTTACTTCAAAGTAGCTTTGTGAAAAATCCATCCATAGAAAGAGGGAATTATTTTATAAAGACTTCCTCATGCCATTAACCAGAATTGATCTCCTGTTCTATTGACTTTCTTTTGTTGTCCAGAAGCTAAAAAGGCACAATCCTAGACATATTAGCAACACGTCATAGTAGTTGCGATTAGATTCCCCCTCTTTCTACACGGAACTAAAATATAAATGCAACATGTAAAGTGTTGGTCCCATGTTTCATGAGCTGAAATAAAAGATCCCAAAAAGGTTCCATAAGCACAAAAAGCTTATTTCTCTCAAATGTTGTGCAGATTTTTTTTTACATCCCTTTTAGTGAGCAGTGAAGCTGATTAAACAGGATGGTCATTACACAGGTGCACCTTGTGCTGGGGATAATAAAAGAACACTAAAATGGGCAGCTGTCACAACACAATGCCACAGATGTCTCAAGTTGAGGGAGCGTGCAATTGGCATGCTGATTGCAGGGATGTCTGTGGTGGAAAAATAGTCATGCTATCCCGTGTTTTATTACTTAGAGAATATTCTCATTATATGCTAGTGTTTTTTTCTAACCTGATACAAACTTGTCTGTGTGACTTAGGCATAAGACTGGGCGTATAGCTAAGATCCGTTTGGAATCGCCCGCAGCAGGTGACAGATTCTGTGTTTTTACTATCTGCAGGAAGTCAGCTGTAAGGGAAACTTGCAGAAAGAAGCACATTTTAGTGTGATCTGTGGCAAATGCAGTTACAGTTGAGCCCTCGTGCCATCTTAATCTGCAGACAAACCAATCGCTTTTTACACACTATGTTCTGTCCGTTTCCACACATCTGCTAAACTGCCACGAAGACAAAGAGGTTGTATTTCCTATAAAAGCCAAGAGCAAACTCTGTTCATTGGGCTTTTAACTCTGCACTATTGAGTGATTGTTGATTGCTTCATTTTTGCTAATCTTATAATAAAGTTAGTTTCTGTTTGAGGAATCTAAGTCTCCCTCTTCCTTTTATATAATTTTTTGACAATTGGCATGCTATTGTTTTTTGATGTTTCCATTAAGCTCTTAATGAAAAATGTCCCTTTCCTTGTAGTATCAGAGAGGAAGAAACCATGCGAAAGGTTTGTCTCTTGCCCAAATCTGTCCAAAATAAGAGCAATGCGTTTCTATGGGAATATTTTGGGCCTAAGCTTCACCTGCCTTCCTGCCTTGGGACTCCCCCCATTGTTAGGGCGGAAACATAAGCATCTCGTCATTATATACAGATCTGCAATAGTATTCTCTGAGGGTCAGTCGGCAGCAAAATTATACAAAATTTGCATCCCTAATAGTCATTTAGGGGTGTTGGCAGCCCTAGATGAGTCTGTGGTCTATGTATCTGTCTTTGTTGCTGTTTCAACCTTGAATTGTGTAGATTTATGAACTCACAGAATCCAAATAAATACCAGTTAAAAGTAAAATAAAAATAATAAAAATATGAAATAAATAAAAATAAATAAAAAGCAAAAAACAAGCAAAGCAAGTCACACTCCATACCTTTCCTGTCTGTGGAACAGCGTTCTTCATGATGCGAGCCACGTTAGCGATGGGGAGGTAGATGTCCTGCTCGCGGAAGTTTTCCTTGCTGCCGTTGCCTTCCTCATGGTCATGCAGGCTCTCATCACAGTCATCTGTGTCAGGGAGAGGGGCATGTTACATCTACATATTTTGCCTATAAAAATCTTCTCTACCTCTATTCACCAAGCAAGTTTAGTCTGATTGAGATCAAGTCTACATGTGACTTGGTCAATGTCAAACATTGTCATTTAGAATTACTACAGTAAGTAAGCCAGTAAGTGCCCATGTCCATATCTTTATATAGGGGTGCTCTGATGGTGTCCTGTATCATTGGGATACCATGTTATTCTGAAAAAGGGGTTGGGGACTGTGCACGTCAGAGAATAGGTAGCTGGGTTTCTCAACTCAACGCCATGTACATCTCGGTGGAGTTGGGTTGAGACGACTGTGGGCGGAGTGTACCTCCGACTACAGTCAGTGGTTGTATTTGATTAACATTTTATTAAAAAGTAAGGGATTCCAGCAAACAGGCCGTGATTGGGAGTCCCATAAGGCGGCGCACAATTGGCCCAGCGTCGTCCAGATTTGGCCGGTGTAGGCCATCATTGTAAATACGAATTTGTTCTTAAAACTGACTTGCATAGTTAAATAAAGGTTAAATAAAAAATAACAGGCATGCAGAGGACAGAAAAAAGGCACACAGTGGACAAACAAAGGAACACGGCAGTGGAGGCTGCTGGGGAAGGACAGCTCATAATGGCATGGAAAAGAGTGAATGGAATGGCATCAAACCATGTTTGATTCCGCTCCAGCCATTACCACGAGCCCGTCCTCCCCAATTATGGTGCCACCAACCTCCTGTGGTACACAGTAAGGGTTTAAGAATTTCAATTTTTAGAAGTATAGCCTGACAGCGACTCCATGTAGTCGGAGATACAGTCCACACACTCGTCTCCACTAAATTCCATTAATGTAGAGTTGAGAGACTCAGCTAGAGAAGAGGGTGCTTCTGTTCTATATCGCGGAGCTCCGCCCAACAAGGGGAGTTCTGCTCCTAGTGGTTTACCATGCTGCCTAGACAGCGAACAGCCTGAGAGAAAATTATGCACACACCTCCAGCCAATAGGAGTACAGGTGTCCCTATATAAGGGGATGCTTCCCCACAATCAGCCTCCCATAATCTTCAGCAACAGGACTGGACTGAAGAAGCCTAGAAGAGAAGAGAGAAGTCTCAGGACGAACCCGCTGTCGATATCCTGGTCTCAACGTCGTCCTTTATGAGCATGCCTTATCCACCCCCCAAAAGCTCTTTTAAGAGCTCAGTGTCGCTGCTCCACTATGGCAGCTACAGACCCACACAACTTGTTTTGTGTGCTTGGTTTCACAGCACGCTAGGGGCGGCCTCACAGATCCCCCGGAATGCCCTTGCTGTGCCCTCCTTTCTTTAAAGGTGAAGAAGCAGCAGTGGGCGTTTATCAGGGTAGATCTCCCTCTGGAGGACGCCATGTCTGTGCTAGCCTCAGGTTCTGAAAAAAGGCACCCTACTGACCGAGGCTGAAATGATTAATAAAGAATGTGTTCTATCTTACTGTCACAAGAGAACCTCTTTCCCATAACTAACTTGAGACCGTTCAGGTTCCGTCTCTCTCTCACATCACTCTGTGTGTAACACAGCACACCATGAGTGCGTAGCTGAGGACGTTGTGAGTGGAAATGACATGAGGGCAGCAAAACGGACGCTCTTGATGAGCCGCCATGCTATACCTCATGGAAACCCTATACCACACACTCTCAGGAGTAATGTGAATAAGGGTTTGAGGAACGTCTTGCGTACACAGCCCCATGTTGGGCCGATGACGCAATCGCTGTTGGGGGCAGAGAAGCTGCACCCTCTCCCCCTGGCTAAGCCGGACGCTTGAGAAGGGTTACACCATCCAATTCTACAGAACTCCACCCCCATTTACGGGCGTGGTGGAGACCGTGATGAAGACGTCAGAGAAAGTAGTCGCTCTTGTGAAAGACATTACGGAACATTTGGCGAAGGAGGCGGTCACAGTAGTTCCCCAGGAGCAAAGGAACAGCGGGCTATAGTCGCTCTACTTCCTAGTGCCAAAGAAGACGGTAGGAATGAGGCCAATATTGGATTTACGCACTCTCAACGAGAGCGTAGCCAAACGGCCCTTTAGAATGCTTACGACAAAACGCCTGCTGGAATGTAACAACAACAAGGACTTTTGTATAAGCGTAGACCTAAAGGAAGCATACTTTCATATGCTGGTGCATCCGCGTCACAGGAAGTTTCTGCATTTCGCCTTCCAGAGGGTGGCGTACGAGTATGCGAGGATGCCATTCAGGTACGCCCTGACACCTCTCATCTTTTCCAAATGCATGGAGGCGGCATTGGAACAGTTGCGTCGTTCAAGGATAAGGCTACTAGTCTACCTAGACGACCTAATGGTTCTCGCACACACGACACAGACAGTGATTAATCTCACAAGTCTGGGGTTCGCTGTGAATTGGGAGAAGAGCGCCTTGGCCCAGTCATCGGATTGTCTACCTGAGCTAGACACTGACCATGAAGGCTCGAATTTCGGATCCTCGACGGGCTGCCTTATTGCTAGCCCTACAAAGGTTTGATCCGAACCGCACGGTGACGGCGCATTCCGTCATGACACTTGGGTCTCATGTCGTCTGCCCACTCGGTGGTTCCGCTGGGACTTCTGCACATGCGCAGAACACAGCGATGTTTTGCCCAACTACGACTGGACCCAGTGAGGCACCAACATCAGTTGTTGGTGGTTCCCTTCTCGTTCAGAGCGGACCTGAACTATTGGAGACCTGTGTGTCCCGACGCAAGTGGCCCCAAAGGGCAGAGTGTCCTCCTACATTCCAGTGTTTACAGAGGCTTGTCTGACTGGATGGGGAGGGACATGTCAAACTCGGGCGGTCAGAGGTGTGTGTCCTCCCTCGGGACGCCACATCAACCTCCTGGAGTTGGAGACAGTTCCACTGATTCTGACCCACTTTGTGTCTACCCTATGGAGTCATGACGTGTTGTTCTGGTCGGACAACCGAACCACAGTAACCTACATAAATCGCCAAGGACGAGTGAGGCCTCCTGCACTCCACTGGCTGACGGAGGAATTGCGGCTGTGGGCTCACAGGCACCTTCACTCGTTGACAGCAGCACACATTCCAGGCTATCAGAACATTGGAGCAGACCTCATGTCTCGAGGGGTTCCTAGAGACGACGAGTGAGCTGCACCCCGACATTGTTCTCCAAATATGGGAACGGTTTGAGAGAGCCGAGGTGGATCTGTTCGCGTCACGTGGGAACGAACAGTGTCCCCTATGGTTATCCCTACGAGCCCAGGACGAACCGCAACTAGATAGACGCCTTTGCGCACCAACCGTGGCCAGATGTTCTCCTGTATGCATTTCCACCACTGTCCTGCATTCTCCCACTGCCAGCCTGTGTGAGAACAGGAGGTCTGTCAATCATATTGATAGCCCCTGATCATCCAGGGGCTTCGTGGTAAGCAGAGATGACTCAAATGTTGATTTCGCCATCATGGCCAATTCCACCAAGAGGATGCGATGTCTCAGGCGGGAGGCATGATAGAGAAATTGCCTCTAATCGGCCAACCACCGAGGGTCTGGCCCGAGAGGGACAGGTTAGAGCGCTGTGGGTCATCTGATTCAGTAATCAGAACCAAACAGGGCTCGCGTGCCAGTTCCACATCCAGGATGCATGCCAGCAGATGGTGTGCCAGAGAATGTGGACCCTGTATGCTGTCAGGTCGAGAGCATGCTCTCTTTCCTACAGTTCATGTTTGACAAGCAGCGCTCACCCGCTGCCATTAAGGTGTTTGCGGCAGCGCTTTCAGCTTGTCATGAGGGGTTTGGCAGAGACACCATCTTCAGCCACCCTCTAGTGAAACGGTTTCCATTGGGAACGCCGCGATTTAGGTCAACACCTAGAGCCACGCTGCCCACAGTGGGATTTAACTTTGGTACTTGAGGCACTCTGTGAGACGCCGTTCGAGCCATTGAATCAAATCCCCCTCAAGATGTTCTCTTTGAAGACAGTAATGTCACTTGCTTTGACTACAGCCAAGCGCGTCAGTGATTTGTGTGCTCTTTCGACAAGACACGACTGCCTTGCCATCAATAGCGATTTGAGCAGAGCGGCGTTACGTCCCAACCCAGCATTTATGCTGAAGGTTATTAAGAGCTCATAAAGGTCACAGACTGTTGAGCTGTCGGCCTTCTCCCCCCTCCCCATGCGGAGTAGAGAGGAGAGGCTTGATTGACTGCGCCTGGTACAGGCCTTGGCGTGCTACGTGCAGCACACAGTGATGGTCATCGCCTCAGCTGTTTGTGTCACTGTGCTAGTACACCACTTTCAAAACAGCGGCTGTCACATTGGCTTCGCAAAAGCATTGAGACAGCTTATGAGGCGCAGGGCGACCACTGCCTCAGGGCGTAAGAGTAAAGGCGTCTACGGCCCTTTTCAGAGGAACCTGGGTACAGGATAATTGTGCAGTGGTCGTCACCGTCTCCTCTTATCTGATTCTACCTGTTAGAGATGTTGTCTAACTCTCTAGCTTGTTCTGTACTCAGCGTGGCTAAAGGGAGAACTTGAGTTAAGAAAAGATGCAGAACGACTGGGCATGGTTCCCATTAGGTCCACTCTTTTTGTCAAGGAGAGAGACATGTGCGACATGACCTTTGTCTGACACTGTCAGTACAGCTGGGAATATCTAGACTGCCCAACAGTGTATCACTGTGTTGGGGCGGAGTGATGAGGCAAATAGCACTGTAACTAGTATTACTTCACTATTAAACCGGTCAATGAATTTGATAAGAATATTGAGGTATCATCCACCTGCTGAGGCAGAATAAATAGTTGGCTCAAATTCAGTTATCTGCCCACGAATCATTGGCTTAACTGGTGTTACAGTACTATTAGACCCATCTTTTAATATTGACAGAGTTATGAGTTCATCTATCTGCTTGTACAGATTAGTATGACTCATATTCATCTGCCCCTAGTCATTGGCTGTGCCTCTCGACTGAGTAGGGCGGATTAGACAGGACACAGTACATTGTGACAGTGTTTTCACAGTGTGTTAGAGTACTGCGGGATTTGGTCGCAGCCACTGCTGGGCCCGACCTTTTCATTAAGTGTTAGGCTCTGCAAGGAGTACATTTTGGAGCATTGCGCTTCGCCTTAAACCACTAGGAGCAGAGCTCCCCTATAGGGCAGAGCTCCACGATACAGAACGATAGTTACCGGAGTTGTAAATCCAGTTCTATGAGTGGAGCAAAGCCCCATAGGACTATAGGCCCTGCCGATCCCCAGTCTCACTGGAATATTTTTTTCCTGGAGGCTGATTGTGGGGAAGCATCCCCTTATATCGGGACAGCTGTACTCCTATTGCCTGCAGGTGTGAGCATAATTTTCTCTCAGGCTATTCACTGCCTAGGCAGCGGGGTAAACCACTAGGAGCAGAGCGCCTCTATGGGGCTCCGCTCCACTCATAGAACTGGAGTTACAACTCCGGTAACTATTGATTATGGTGCTTGGTCTGTGAAGGGAGTTCCACCACTTACCATCCTGTGACTGAAGGACGTAGTGGCTTCCTGCCATGTACTCCCCTGGCATGCCCAACTGAGAGGCATCAGTGGTTGAACCGTCTCCCTCCATCTATAAACACAGACAAAGACAGAATTTATAACCCTGTTCTTTTGAGATCATGATTTAAGAAATACAGGATTGACTCTATGCTAAACTATTTCGGATTTAGCTACATTAACTAAACACCGCCTGGATGAACTATCCAAATAGTCAATCAAAAACTGAACGCACAGGTTGTATCTAACTAACATTAGCCATGTGCACCACACTGTAGGCTGGACAGTTTAAATTTTTAACAACGCTCTTTTCTGATAAAAACGAGTTCATTGCATCTGCCGTGGAGCACAGTTTCATAATATTACCATATATTCCAGCAGCCTGCCGTAGTTTTGAAGTAATCACAAAAAAGCAGGCCTTATTTTAGGGCATTTTCACCCTGCCAGCTCCTATTAGTTCTATTGAGCATCATGGCACCAACTCACCTTCAGAACTTCTATTCCCAGCTTATTGTTTTACCATTGCCTGCTTTGCTATTGTTGGCTATGGAGACCTGCCCACGTTGTTCATAGTTAAAATGTAAACAAAAAATGACTCATGGAACTCTGAGGTTGTTCCATTGTTTACTATAGGGAAATATAGGCATGTTTGTCTATCTCCCCAAATAGCTGGCAATGTGTATTTTTTTAATTGGATAACATTTTAATCATGAGAATCCCCTCTTTCTAATTATGTAGTGCTGGACTGTGTATTTCATTGTCATCAAACGCTAGCCATGAAATACCTTTTGCCCTTGGAACGCTGAGCTCCCCCTTTCCTATGGAGAGGCATGCTGGTATATTTCGCCAAATATCTCGCAATGTGTGTGTTTACATTTTTTTCAAGTCGGACACCATTTTGAATCATGAGAATCTCATCTTTCTAATTACGTGAGGCTGGGCAGTGAAATAGTTATAAGTTGCATTTTTTTCTTCTACTTCCTTGTTTTGCAGACAGTCACACTTGGCACCATCGAGGTGCGGGTGTTTACTTTCTACACGAGTTATTTTTCAGTTTCGTCCCAAGAACAGATTGTAGTGGTAAAATAAAAAGGGGATACATTTTTTGGCGCCATTTGGCGAAATGGAATTCTAAGCGTCACTCCAGTGACGGGCTCTGCCAACGTTCGATTCCATTCATTTGCTATGGCCTCGCGCTAGTGTTCCAGTTTAGACAACGTTCTTCTGCCATTTTCAGCCATGGGTGAATTTTGACTCGTTCTATTGTGTAGCCGAGGATGTAAATCGGCGTAACGTTAACCGTTACTGTACTTTGTCATTATAAATCTTCCAGTTGCATAAAAACGACATGCTCAGTGATTCTCTTACCAGTTCAGCCGTGGATGGTCATGAATCGATGAGCCGATTGCTACCCAGTTAGCGTCTAGTTAGGTTTTACCGAGTCAGCATGGCTCTGCTTTGGCTTTTTCTAGCAAACTGCAACATTCCCCTTTGTTCCTGCGTTGATTGACAACTAGCCAGCGGGCAAACAAAAAAGCCAACGTTAGCTAGCCAACTGGCTAGTTAGTATTACTAGTTAGCGTAACTGGCTAATGTTGTACCCAGATAAGCGGGGGAGAATATTTATTTTTACTTAAGACATGGCTACAGTAGATAGCTATAGACGAAAACCCAGACACAACTTTAGCTAGTTACAATAGCTACCTAGCTAACGTCAGCTATGCTAACAACCTACTGTAGTTCGCGATAGCAATGTGCGGTACCGAATGTTAGTTATTAACCTTAGCTAGCTAACCAACTCACATACAAAGCAAAAAGACAATCGATGAGTAACTCACGATTTCGCAAATTCGTCATGTTTACACACTATTCAAGACATCCCGTCGGATTTGAGCACCCCCATGGCAAACATAGCCTGTTACATTTGACAGATGCATTTCAGTCTTTGTGGAGGGCCTGCTGTGTGACGGGGAGACCATTTACTAGCGAGTCCTATATAGAATTCCTCAACTTGCAGTGTTAACTTCTACTTTCCCGCTGCTAATTCCCTCTCACGCTACCATCAAAGAAACAGTCAAACGCGGAGATTTCGATTCGAGGTAACGAGAAATCGGATAGCAATCATTGGCCAGAGCCAGGCACAAACCTCCGATACTGCCCTGGTTGGTTAGCTTCTCAAAACGGCCGTGTGGTTGGACAGAAAATGGCTGCGAAGGAACCAGTCCCAGCTCGAAGCTCTGAGTCCCAAAAGCACTATCTTACTTTGCCGCTAGAGGAGCAATGTTTTCAAATCAAATCATAGTTCATTTGTCACATGCGCGGAATACAACAGGTGAAGCAGACCTTAGTGAAATGCTTACTTACAATAGGCTCTAACCAATAGTGCAAAAAGGTATTAGGTGAACAATAGGTAAGTAAAGAAATAACAATAGAAAGACAGTGAAAAACAGTAGCGAGGCTATAAGTAGCGAGGCTACATACACACACCGGTTAGTCAGGCTGATTGAGGTAGTATGTACATGTAGATATGGTTAAAGTGACTATGCATATATGATGAACAGAGGAGCAGTAGCGTAAAAGACGAAAACGTGGGTGGCGGTACACAATGCAGATAGCCTGGTTAGCCAATGTGGGGGAGCACTGTTTGGTCGGGCCAATTGAGGTATGTACATTGTATGTATAGTTAGTGACTATGCATATATATGATAAACAGAGAGTGGCAGCGTAAAAGAGGGGTTGGGGATAGTCCAGGTAGCCATTTGATTGCCTTTTCAGGAGTCTTATGGCTTGGGGGTAAAAACTGTTGAGAAGCCTTTTTGTCCAAGACTTGGCACTCCGGTACCGGCTGCCATGCGGTAGTAGAGAGAACAATCTGTGGCTGGGGTCTTTGACAATTTTTAGGGCCTTCCTCTGACACTGCCTGGTGTAGAGGTCCTGGACGGCTGCTTAGCCCCAGTGATGTACTGGGCCATACGCACTACCCTCTGTAGTGCCTTGCGGTCAGAGGCCAAGCAATTGCTGTACCAGGCAGTGATGTAACCATGCTCTCGATGTTGCAGCTGTAGAACCTTTTGAGGATCTCAGGACCCATGCCAAATCTTTTTAGTTTCCTACAGGGGAATATGCTTTGTCGTGCCCTCTTCACGACTGTCTTGGTGTGTTTGGACCATTCTAGTTTGTTGGTGACAATAGAGTACTGTCTCCACTTGTACCTGAAAGGTAGACTACTCATCAGACTGATGCACCTGCTGAGACAGAAACAACTATTGTATGTTAAACTATATGCAGGAGAGAGTAAATTACCTATTAAATATCAACCAATTGAAATCCTATTTGTCTTTATTAGACAGGTTGGACTCTTTCTCAACTCTCACAAAACAATGTAATAACATACAACAACAGTCACACAATAAGTAACACTGCAATATTATTGATTCACATTGTGAAAACTCACCCATGTATGTAGATTAAAAGGAAATTATATTCTATAACAGACATTTTAGAAAACATGTATATTACATATTATGTTACAATTAAAATGCTGCCTGCCCACAATATTGAACCAAATGTACATCACCCTCATTTTCGTTGGCACAGAATTTCTTGACACAATATCCAAAATGCCTATAGAAGTACCTCAGCTTGTGCGGAAATTCAGCAGAAAAACTCCAAACAGGGGGTTGGACACAGACCCCCTTTGAGAAAGAAACCCTGAAATTCAAATAATTCTGCTGCCAGATTTTAGTAGAGCCACCTGCTTTTTCCTAAGGCCTTACATTATCTCAGGCCTTGCTTGAATGCATCCAACCTTACTTTAAAACAATTACAGATCCAATAGGGCTGGATTGGTGAAAGCAGTTGAAATGTCTGCTTTCACCCAAGCAGAATGAAAGGAGAATGGGAGAATATGAAGCACCCAGGGTATCAGTCTCCAGTGGGAACTTTCTCCCCTACGAGCCAGAGCAGGAAGAAGGCCAGAACCAGGAGGGCTGTGCCCAATAGATCTGCCAGAGCAGTGAGGTAGGGGATGGAGTAACTGTCAGGGTCTTTGCCCGTCCGCCACAGACAAGGGATCATCCAGTCAGCAATACATAACAGTGTGAAGACCTAACAGAAGGGAGAGAGAAAGATTCAGCCCTTTATTATAAACTGGGTGGTTCGAGCCCTGAATGCTGATTGACTGTCAGTAGTGATATATCAGAACAAAACCATGGTTATGACAAAGCATTTATTTTTACTGCTCTAATTATGTTGGTAACCAGTTTATAATAGCAATAAGGCACCTCGGGGGTTTGTGATATATGGCCAATATACCACTGCTAAAGGCTGTGTCCAGGCACTCCATGTCACTTTGTGCGTAAGAACAGCCTTTAGTTGTGGTATATTGGCCGTATACCACACCCCCTTGGCCCTTATTGTTTAATTATAGTATCAGTGTTAATGAAGGAGCAGAGGAGAAAGAATCCACTTATGACTACTGAGACACAGACATTGACCAAACTGATCTCTCTTGCTTCCTGATTTACCTGTAAAAGGGCTACAACTAGGAAGAAGGTGATGAAGACAGGTGTGGGAGAGGTGCTGCCCTTCATCAAGTGGATTGTGTACAGGAAAATCAGGTGACCCGGTACGACCAACAGGAGCAGCACCTGTGCAGAGCGATGATTGGCTCCTGTCAGAGGTAGATATGGTTAACTGACAGATAGAATACACCTGACAACAGAACATTTCATTCCTTTTGTGTTCACAGGTATGTTAAAGGGACTGGTCATGTTCATGAGCCTGTCTACATGTGCGTGTCATTACCTGAGCCACAGAAGGTCCTGCAGGGATTGTAGCAGCTCCTGCGATCCTCAGGCACCTGCCTCGGTGGGCAGTGGTGGTACAGATCAGTGGCTATACGACTGGACTGGATGGCAACCAGGTTCCCCCCAATACCTAGATTGAGATGAAGAATACACAATGATCATACATTTGGAGAGATCTTGTGACTTACCATTTTCTTGAAAGTTCCTGAATGTATGCTTCTAAAAATCCAGATCCTTGTCTCACCATTCATAACTGGCGTGTAGACTATCATTCCCACCATGTTCGGGTCTGATACAGTTGTGTCCAAGATGAGTCCTCCGATACTAGAGAAAAAAACTTATTAAAGGATGGTATTTCCATTTGAATGCTGTGACTGGACTTCAGGGGCACGGAACAGGGAAGCAGACCTGCTGATGACCATGGCAGTGATGATTGGTTCCCAGCCTGTGTAGAGTAGAATGCGACTTGCTGGGTTTCTGGAGGAGACGACCACCCACAGAGGGGTCAGTCCGAGGAAGAACAGACACACCAGGTATGACACATAGGGATACAACTCTGTGTGGAGACAGGGAAAGGATCAGACACACACTAGCTAAACAAATATAGTTGATAGCTAGCCAGATGAGTCAGAGCTGTAAATGTAGCTATGACATTCCAGTAAATGGGCCCAGACTGCCCCCTAGTGGCCGAAAGCTAAACCTCTTGATTTATACCTATGCATTCGTAGAGCCTCTGGCTCAGGCAGGCCAGGATGGCCAGGGTGATGAGGTCACCAAAGCTGGCAGCGATGGGCGTGGCCACGTTGTCTGGGTTGATGCCAATCCTCTTGGAGCCGGTGATCACTCCCACCATGATGATCCCTGGGAGAAAACAACACAGTCGAGTCATATTCAGGCTACTGTCCAGTTGCACAACTCTCCAACCAAGGTGCATGAATTGAGCAGCCAAGAGTTGCACAGATGAAAGCAATGTGGTGACAGCTGGGAGAAGCGTCAGACTGGGGGAAGGGAAAAGGGACTGTAATGGCCTACAGTGGTATTATTCACTTCCGCTTTTATCAAGTGGTAAATGCAAATCAAATATCTGTAAACACAGATGGTCAAGTTGAATTAGTTGATACATATTTGCATTCCAAGGCAGATAAAATAGCATGTTATTCTGTGGACCAATGAAAATGAACCACATGAATAATTCATTTGGGTGTCCTAGCTAGATCACAAACTCTGCCTTACAGAGTCAGGTCTGCCTTTCAGATCCCAAGCATTGGTTTTATTTGAGTCATAACAAAATGGTTTTGCAACAAACAGGTCTGATACAGAAGAAACCTACAATGTCAGTTGTAGCTAAGCTTCCTGGTCTCAGATGATTATATTCTGTACGTCTCAAATAGAAAGAGCATTCAGGCTTTTCCAGGAATACAGCAGAAGTGTACTGTTTTGCAATTAAGTTGGAATAATTGTACATGTAAATGGATGAGAAAGAGATAATGTGCCTCAGAAAGAGGTTATGGTAGTGTATGTAGAAAAAAATACTATAGTATACTATGGTCTAAATACTGTAGTATTACTATATTTATATACTATAGTATTCACTGTACGGTTTTTGCAGACTTTACTGTAGTGTTCACTGTAGGACAGCAGGTAGCCTGGCGGTAAGGAGTGTTGGGAAAGGCAGTTAACCCTAATTGCTCCAGGGTCGCCGTCAATAATGGCTGATCGTCCGTGACCCCACTCTCTCAGCGGGAGTGAGATATGCAAAGAAAAAACATTTCCATATTACACCTCACATCAGTACAGGTTACCCACTTATACATAAAGTGAAGAGGGCATGACAAAACCTATTCCCCCTCAGGAGACTGAAAAGATTTGGCATGGGTCCTCAGGTCCTCAAAAGGTTTTACAGCTGCACCATCGAGAGCATCCTGACGGGTTGCATCACTGCCTGGTATGGCAACTGCTCGGCCTCCAACCGCAAGGCACTACAAAGGGTAGTGCGTACGGCCCAGTACATCACTGGGGCCAAGCTTCCTGCTATCCAGGACCTCTATACCAGGCGGTGTCAGAGGAGGGCCCTAAAGGTTGTCAAAGACTCCAGCCACCCTAGTCATAGACTGTGCTCTCTGCTACCGCATGGCAAGCGGTAACTACACAGACTATTTGCATTGCCCCATCCCCTACGCTGCTGCTACTCTCTGTTATTATCTATGCATAGCCACTTTAAAAATCTTACCTACATGTACATACATGCACATTGACTCTGTACCGGTACCTCCTGTATATAGCCCCGCTATTGTTATGTACTGCTGCTTTTAAATTATTTGTTATTCTTATCTATTACTTTTTTTTGGGGGGGGGGGGGGGGTTCTTAAAACTGCATTGTTGGTTAATGGCTTGTAAGTAAGCATTTCACTGTATTCTGCGCATGTGACAAATATAATTTGATTTGAAACAGGACTACATATTATATAGTGTTTTTGCAGACATGACTGTAGTATACTATAGTATTTACTAGTGATTGCCATTAATTACATATGTTCATTGCTGTTATTGCCCATTATTATTTGCACCTTTGTGTCCTTTTAGATAAACCCTACTACATACAATGCCAACCAAGTCTCCATTCAAGACAAGCATCTCATGTCTACAACTGTCAATCATTCCCTGCCATGTATCATCTCCATTATCGGAATCTAGAAAGACTTTTAAACTGAACTGCATCTCTGCCTCCAGCTGCTCAGTAGATGGGCATCACCATAACCGTCACCTAAACCTCAGTGTTTCCCTTGGGGACCCTTATTATTGGAGGACATGTAGGAAATGTATAAAAGCACCCCTTGGTCATGTTCAGGTGAGAGCTTTTTACTGTGAATGTCCTTTGTGTGTACAGGTTGTATGGTGTTGCTGGTGGTTTATTTCTGCGAGGAACCATTTTGTGACTATGTTGTCTTGAAGAAATGTTTGGGGTGTAGTCGATTGTTCTGAATGGTATATGTTGACTTTGACCATCAGTGAGTTTTTCCCCTGAGTGACAATATTTCTGATTTTCATTATGTAAGGCCACTGCAATCATGGCCTTCTATTTGAAGTCACTTTGTTTGGAGAGGCATTGCTGGTTTGAGGTACAGGCTGTGCGTTGCTGGTTTGAGGTACAGGCTGTGCCCTCCAAAAAGGGCTCTGTCTAAGTCAAGTCATTTCTACAATATCTATTGTTTATGTCAATTCTGTGGTTAACTGTTCTTTCTTTTGTACCATCAGAAGTACAGTACTGTTTGTCACTGTTTTTGGTAATATTCTGAACTTGGTCAATTGAATTTCTGTGAAAGCACTCTTGTATTTCAGAAAGCGGTCTAGTGGAAGTAACAGATCTATGAAGTCATTTTGGTGTACTCTTGTTAATGTGTGTTATTTATCTGTGTCAAACAAGCAAAACTAATCCTCAGCTTTACTAAAATTTGCTTGTTCTTTATCTGCCTCTGTAGTGTTTTCCTTTAATGGGTCTAGAACCTGTGTCTAATGTTTTAAGATGTTACAATTTGTCAGAACTTTTGCCCCAACTCAATAGGTGGCCTGTCATGAACCTGTGTGTCTTATGTTCTGGTTTAGTTGTTCCCCTAATTAAACAGTAACTGGGGTAGTCTTGAAGTTGTGCCAGTTTAGCTAACCCTAGTCGGCAGGTGTTACCACAATATGCTACAGTCATGTCTGCAAAAACACTACAGTGAATGCTATAGTATACCACACTCATGTTTGCAAAAAACCACAACAGTGAATACTATAGTATATAAATATAATACTACTGTATTTAGACCATAGTATACTATAGTATTTTTTAATGTGGGTTAGCTGTAAATGTGTAATATGTTGGATGTTTGAACTAGGACCCCTTTTTTTGTATTATTCATCAAATTTCTAAATGCATTGTATCCACATTTGTGCTTATGTGTTTTTAAATAGTCAAATAAAAAAATAAATCAAGGGATACTACAGTGTAGAGTATAGTATTCTACAGTATACTAAACAATCATATAGAAAGCACTACACGATCGAGGGCATGAACTCCCCAAGGCCAGCACGTTCAAATCAAAACCGCATTGACAAAGCTAGCAGTAAAGCTAGCTAGCAGTCCAATCGATCCAAAAATTCTAAAGTAAGCACTACATGCTCGAGGGATACTACAGTCTACACAGTGTGGAGTATAGGATTCTACACAGGATACTACAGTTTACTACAAAATTATATAGAATTCTACAGTAAGTACTATACTATTCTGTAGTAAAAATGTAGTATTTTTTATGTGGGCTTCCCTATAAGGAAGAGACTGTCGCCTCACACTAAGATGCTAGTGACAAGGGCCTCTCCGCATGGAGGAATTGGCATGCGTGAACCTGTGTAGGAGAATGAGAGGCTCAGTGGGGATAGACAGGAACGGATAGCTCGTCCGTTCCTGTCAATACCTAGCTAGCTGTTTGAGCCGTGACCTAAAACCCATTGTGTGGGTACTGTAGGTATGATGTGGGTTAAGGGTTTGGACAGGTCTCGCTGTGCTCCTTACCCTGCAGTAAGGAAGCAAGGAAGGCAGTAGTTACGCTGGCTGAGCAGAGGAGAGCAGCGTGGTTGAGAAGCATATTTCCCTCCAGTACCCAGCCCAAGACCACCGCTGCCAGGGCAGCCAGTAGACCCAGCACTGTGGCTTGCATCTGGAGAAAGAAAACACTCTTTGTACACTAGGCATTTGTTAAGGCTAAGAAGTACAAATAAAGGTTTGGGGGACATATTTAAAGTCACTTTCCAGTGAAAATCTCACTTTTAAAGTTAATATTCTATTACCTCATACCCAAATAATATTGTTGACTCATAAGGTATTTGTGGCCAAAGCATAAATTGGAGAGAAAAAAACTTCAAAACCCCACCTCAAACAGACCATTTAAAAAAATGGAAGATGTCATCCTCCTTGAGGAGGACAAGCTGGCCAATCAGCGGTCTACTCAAATCAATGACTCACACCATTCTGTTGTTAGGGTACGCCCACACCATTCCAACACAGAAAAGCTTATTTTTTAACACAACTAATTACATTTTTTTTTAATGAATACTTTTCACTCATATTGTAATTCATTATAGATCATATGTCATAGAAATCTGGAAACACTGGACAGTATCAGCCATAAAGTAAATCACCTGTTTTAGTGCCAGGTTCCCAATAATCAAACTCCATTTCTCTTTGGCTGTCTCCATTTCCCCCACATTCACCTGACAAGGACAAAATCATGAATGTTAGTATCTTTTCTCAGTGTAAAATCCCATACTTAGTCTTGACTAAAGCATCAACATATCTGTGTCATGACTATGACCATTTATTAGGCCTGACAGCTAGGACATGCCTATTGAAAAGCAGGCTTCCTTCAGGCAAAACAGAAATCCTAGTTGTAGGTCCCAAGAAGCATAGAGATCTGCTGAATCTCAATGTTAGTGCAGTCGTTGCAAATAAACTGTAAAGGACCTCGGCGTTACTCTGGACCCTGATCTCTCTTTTGACGAACATATAAAAAATATTTCAAGAGCAGATTTGTCCATCTTTGTAACATTGCAAAAATCTGAATTATGCAGAAAAGCTAATTCATACTTTTGTCACTTCAAGATTAGACTACTGAAATGCTCTACTCTCCAGCTACCCAAATAAGGCACTATTAAACTTCAGCTAGTTTTAAATACGGCTGCTAGAGTCTTGTCTAAAATCACAAATTTGATCATATTACTCCAATGGTAGTCTCTCTACAGTGGCTTTGTGTTAAGGCTAGGGCTGATTACAAGGTTTTACTGATAATCTACAAAGCATTACTGTCACTGTGTGCTCCCTCTCCGGCCTCTAGGTCACCAGGCTGCTTGTTATGGCGCTCCCCTGTCACCATCGTTACGCACACCTGTGCATCCTCAGAATCACCTGGACTCCATCACCTCTCTGATTGATTATCTTCCCTGTATCTGTCACTCCCCTTGGTTCTTTCCTCAAGTGTTATTGACTCTGTTTTCATGTTGGTGCGTTGTTTGTGTTACGTGTTTCATTTATTTAAAACACTCACTCCCTGAACTTGCTTCCCGACTCTCAGCGCACTCGTTACAATTACATGGACTTGCTCCTACCTATTTCTATGAGTTGGTCCTGCCGTACATACCTATACGTACGCTACGATCACAAGATGCAGGCCTCTTTATTGTTCCTAGAGTTTCAAAGCAAACAGCTGGAGGCTTTCTCCTATAGAGCTACATTTTTATGGAATGGTCTGCCAATAAATGTGAGAGACATAGACTCGGTCTCAACCTTTACGCTTTTACTGAAGACTCCTCTCTTGAGTAGGTCCTATGATTGAGTTTAGTCTGGCCCAGGGGCGCGAAGGTGAATGGCAAGGCACTGGAGTGATGAACCAGCCTCGCTGTCTATGCCTGGCCGACTACCCTCTCTCCACTGGAATTCTCTGCCTCTGACCCTGTTATAGGGCCTGAATCATTGGCTTGCTTGCGCTCTCCAATGCCATCCCTAGGACGGGTGCATCACATCATGCCAGGCTTTTTTTGCTATACTTGACTTGAGTGGGTTGCCCATGACGTGATCTTCCTGTCCGGTTTTGTGCACCCCTTGGGCTCTTGTGGTGGGAGAGATCTTTGTGGGCTATACTCAGCCTCAGGGTCACAATCTAAGGGTAGTCTGTTGATATCCCTTTGGTGGCTGTGCTTTGGCAAAGTGGGTGGAGTTATATCTTGCCTGGTTGGCCCTGTCTGGGGGTAACTTTGAACGGGGCCACAGTGTCCCCCCCGTCTCAGTTCCCAGTATTATGCTGCAATAGTTTATGTGCTAGGGTCAGGGTCAGTCTGTTTTATCTGGTGTAATTCTCCTGTCTTATCTGATGTCCTGTGTGATCGTACGTATGCTCCCTCTAATCCTCTTTCTGACCCTGCTGGTCATCTATGAACGTTTGAACATCTTGAATATCGATCTGTCCTTAATGGTCAAGTACTCTTATAATCCCCACCCCGCGCAGCCAGAAGAGGACTGGCCACCACTCAGAGCCTGGTTCCTCTCTAGGTTTCTTCCTTGGTTCCTGCCTTTCTAGGGAGTTTTTCCTAGCCACCATGCGTCTACACCTGCATTGCTTGCTCTTTGGAGTTTTAGGCTGGGTTTCTGTATAAGCACTTTGTGAAAACTGCTGATATAAAAAGGGGTTTGAAAATAAATGTGATTGATGTTTCTCTCTCATAAACTTATTAACACCGATATTCATACTGTATGATTGATGAGTGGGAGAGCGTCAGTGTCACGAATGCTGCCGAAGTTGGTCCACTTTTCATTTTCCATTTGTTTTGTATTCATTGTACACACCTGGTTTCCATTCCCATAATTATATGTTCCTTATTTAACCCTCTGGTTCCCCCATGGTTTTGTGTGTGTTTGTTCATTGTAAATTGGTCTGTATTTGTGAGCTTGATTATTTTTCCTTCTTGGAATATTTGTTGTTTTTAGTAAAGTAACGTGAATTATTAATCTCTGTGTCCTGCCAAACAGTCAGTTACTAGAGCGGGTCCGGCATTCTAGAATCAGAAACAGAAAATGCTCTCATGCCAGTCAGCAGATTAAGTCATGGTCAAAAGTCCAATAACACACCACACATCCTGTATGCACAACAGACGGTTAGGGAGGGTAGATTCAGAGTCATATATGCAGTATAGGTTCTAGTCAGATTAGTCCAGTCTTGTACTGCAGGGAGTTGTCCAGTGCCATTTTCTTCACAGGCGGGTGAGGACTTTCACACAGGGACAGAGAACTCACAATACAAGGGAGAAACAATGTAAGGAATGGACTTCCCACTGTGTTGGTGTATGGATTAATTGTGTGTGTTTATGTGTGTACTCACTGCTGTTGAAAGTCTGGAAGCCAGGGTCATCTCCAGGTTTCCTTTCAGGCCCAGTAGAGCTGGCACCAGGATGAAGATCTCTGTGACTCTCTGGAACACCTCCCAATGCTGCCACAACAACACACAGTGGAATAATACACCAAAATATAATGCAATAGACTGACGCACGAAAAACTAGACAGACCAACACACAATGCAACAGAATCAACATACAAACACACAATACAATACATGAACATACCATGCAGTAAACACACCAACACACAATGCAACAGAATCAACATACAAACACACAATACAATACATGAACATACCATGCAGTAAACACACCAACACACAATGCAACAGAATCAACATACAAACACACAATACAATACATGAACATACCATGCAGTAAACACACCAACACATAATGCAAGAATAGATAAACAAATACAGAAACCTTGCAATTTATAAGTACCTCACCTGAACTACGTCCAGTAACATCCCAGCTGACACCGTCCCCAGTCCAGCCAGTAGGAAGGGCACCAGTATCTGCAGAACCATGGACCTGACAGACTCACTGGGCATCTCTCTGACACCATCCTGGGCACTACAATCCTCTGGGTCCTTCTCCGTAACTTCCTCATTGACCTTGGAGCCAGGCATGTGTCCATTGGGGAAAAGTGGGTCTGTCTCAGTGTATGGACAGAGTTCATTAAAGATGTTGCTGTTGGATGGGGACTGAGCTCTATTTGGGAGTCGTTGGTGACCCCCTGGATGTTGTGCATCTGGGGCTGGGCAGGACCCATAGTGGTGCCTGTTGTGTTTTCCTGCACCCACGCTGTCACTCTGGGCCAGTTGGTCATCCTGTTGCCCAGTGTTGGCCATCAGAACAATGATGTGTCCTGAGGGAGTTAGACACTCCTTCTGGTACTCCGAAGAAAGGGTAAGTTGATATGACTGGGTCAAAGAAAACCAGCAGGAGGTAATTAGACAGTTACAGTATATATCATCCTTGATATTGATGTTATCACTGAACACTCATGGTACTAGTCATGAACTGCTGGCAAAAAAATACATAAAAATAAATGAACTTGTTGCTGTGTAAGAGGTGTGGCAAAGGTAGGCTTAGTGTGTAATTTAACACACCTGTGACGCACAGACGCAGATAAATGACAGATACATGCCATCTCTACACGTGAGCATATAAGACAGACAAGCATACAAGAGAGTCTTGGCTATAGCACGGCAAATGCGTAACATCTGATGCTTGTATGGTTTAATTCGTTAGGTATTCTCCCACATACTCAGGGGTTTTCCATGCCATCACAAAGCCGCCCCTTGTCAGACATGGAAACGATGTGAGGCCTCATGGTGCTAGCAGTCACACAATTACCAAACAACTTTAGGGAGATATTTTATTCATTATCTGGTTAAGTCCAAATTGTATAGAAATATCTCGTCGTATCCAGCATTGTGCATCTGAAAACGACAGACAATTCACCAGGAAGTATTCAAAGTGACTGTGCGTCTATCTGGAATTGAGTGAGACTGACCAAATCAATGGCTTGTTATTCTGTAAGTAATTAGCAGTTATCCACACATTTGGTCTGAAGATGAAAACATGTAAACACACCAACTGTAGAAAGAAAAACACGTACAAGTTCCAAGTGGCAGTACGTTAAGAGAAACAGGTGACTTACCTAAAGTGTGAAACCACAGCATATTAGAGATATGAGAGGCGAAGAAATAGATTTTGGAGAAGTAGATACTCCTTCACTCTGCTTATTCTGTCCGTGAGTTCTTTTCCTCCTCCCTGAATGGCTGAAGCTCCTTCATAGCTATGTCATTGCTCTCTCTCTTTCACTCACTCACACAGACACACTGTGAAGAAATCCCTCCTGATGATGCAACCTCCAAAGTATTCCAAACAGAGGACTTTATTGATATAATGTGGATTGGAATGATCTACACAGGAATAGAAATGAATATGTGATCACAAACCTAATAGCAGAGAAGAGTACCACTGAATAGAACAGTATGAATGGATGAATTATAATAAGCAACAACAACAAAAATAGCAGGAGTAAAGCACTGTATAGAAAAGAGTGGACTATTACGCAGTAATAGGACTGTATTACACGGTAATACATGAGAAAAAAGGGCTGTATTAGGAACGCAATAGATGATTAATAAGCATTAGAAAAGTGTGACTAATTATAGCAGACAATAATCACAAGGACAACACCAGGAGGAAACAAAAATATGCCGAGAACTGAGGCCTATATTTATACCCTTGTAAGAGCATGGATCGGACCAACTGACCAATAGGAATCTAGAAACAGAACTTAGGGCATGCACAAGGGTGAGGTGCATGGCTACTTAATTATTGCCTAAGGCCACAATCTATCTGTCTCTGACTTGAGGGGGGAGAGAGGTGAGGATGGGCGAGGGCTAGGCGTCTGGGAGCCACCAAACAAATAAACAACCAAGATGCACATGCCCATAATGTCCAGGAGGGGCTATTCTTGCACACAGACAAGCACACACACAGTTCTCCTTCCACATGGGGATGTTTCAAAATAAAAGTATGCCACCTGGTGTAGGCAATGCTGTTATGACAAACAAAATAATGAGAGGAGTTACCGGTAGTTAATACTAAATCCCCATTAAGTTGATTTCCGCGGCCCCGCAGAAATGTAATTAGCATAATAAAAAAATCAGAATCAGAATCTGTCAATTTAAAATAGAGATTGATGCGTCTCAATCCACCACATCCGCTGATGTTGCACTTCCGCACCTGGGGTGAAAGGTCGCAGAGCTAGAGCGGTGTCAGACCTTGAGCCATCCCGAAAATCAAATCGGTCTTCTCACTAAAACGTCTGAAGTATCCCAACAGATTGGCCTACAAACTATTAGTTTGTACGTGCCTCTGGAATGATGAGTCTCTCACGAAAATCTACGTGTCGGTTGTTTTGCTCTAGGATGCCCCAGAAGACATGTCTGAAGGTCTCCCTATACCAGTTTTAAAAATTAATGGAAGTATATATGGAGATAGTTTAGTGCCAAAAATAAGGGTTTAACACTCCTGTTGTGTTCGTTTCATGTTAATTAATTCTGTGTTCCCGCCCCATTATAGCTGATTATAAATCCATAATAATACATATATTATCACCTAATGTTGTATTAGATTGTTTTATCTACTTAAGTTCTTGTGAACATTACACGTTTTGAACTTCTATTTGCTATTTACAGTGCCTTGCGAGAGTATTCGGCCCCCTTGAACTTTGCGACCTTTTGCCACATTTCATTTCAAATAAACATATCCAGGTGTTAGAATGGCCAAGTCAAAGTCCAGACCTGAATCCAATCGAGAATCTGTGGAAAGAACTGAAAACTGCTGTTCACAAATGCTCTCCATCCAACCTCACTGAGCTCGAGCTGTTTTGCAAGGAGGAATGGGAAAAAATGTCAGTCTCTCGATGTGCAAAACTGATAGAGACATACCCCAAGCGACTTACAGCTGTAATCGCAGCAAAAGGTGGCGCTACAAAGTATTAACTTAAGGGGGCTGAATCATTTTGCACGCCCAATTTTTCAGTTTTTGATTTGTTAAAAAAGTTTGAAATATCCAATAAATGTCGTTCCACTTCATGATTGTGTCCCACTTGTTGTTGATTCTTCACAAAAAAATACAGTTTTATATCTTTATGTTTGAAGCCTGAAATGTGGCAAAAGGTCGAAAAGTTCAAGGGGGCCGAATACTTTCGCAAGGCACTGTATGGCCTGTAGGCCTCATTGACCTGTGCTCACACATCTCGTTTTTGAGTATACCAGAGCTGCGAGAAAAGCATCTTCACTGTCGGTTTCCTGGCCTCTCTCCTCCTCACCAGTGTCATGATCAAAGATATGATCAAGAGCCTCACATACAGTATATCGTTTGGTTGTTGTGCTGCCACAGAATGAATTGTGAGCAAGGCCTCAAAAAAGCTTGATTTACCAGAGCTGCGAGAAAAGTTCTATATATTATTGAAACAATGTTGTGATTGTTTGTGAGAATGCCAACAGGAGTGGTTACCGTGGTTCCCGTGGGGGAAAGATTCTATTGGGGAAAGGTTCCTGTGGAGGTTGCCATGGAAGCCAAGAAGGGGAGTGAGGTGTGTGTGTGTGCTCAAACACACATGCACCTGTACATTTTATACAGTAGTTGTAGTCTCACCCATTTATTTCTAATGACCAGTCATTTTTGACTGGGAACACCACAGGTGTACAAAAGTTAAATAAAACATTTATTTTTATGATTTATGAAAATCATCTAAATGTATTTTGTGTGTTCAGATGCTCTGTGTGGACAAAGTCATGAAACCTTATGACAATCAGATTAAATTAACAACATTTTTCAGAGAGAAAACTTGTAAGTCGGTCCAATTTGACCAGAACACAACAGGAGGGTTAAATACATGCAAATAAATATTAGATTTGTTGGGGGGACTATCTGTTGTTCCATGTAGTGAATCTGTTATTCAATGTGTTTGTATGGGCTAATAGCAGTAAGGACAAATTCAACGTTTCATCAAATCATTTAAAAAAAATAGCTAAATGATCCTTGGTATGACCTTGTTAAAACAATTCCATATAGCTTAGTAGACCCCTGCCTTTTTGTTGTCACAGCCTTATTCTACATCACGGTGGAGTATGAACAAATGGCTTATAGAGCAAACAAAGCAAATATCACAACATAGGTTGTAGTATGGCTTTTTTACTGTCTTGGCTTGGCTTCCCCAGTGATTTTACCCATCCACCGCTCCAGGTAGGTAGGTAGGATCTTTGGTAGGCCTAATAATCTCATACCATTGTGTTAAATAACCTATGGTATGATCATGACACAATAAAATAGGCGATATACATTTAGGGCAAAAAAAACATATTTCTCATTGTTGTATGGATATGTAATTGTCCATGAATAACCACAGTGTATATCAATTTGAGTAGTATCCCCAACACACCTGTACCAAAGACAGTACATATTTAGAAACTCTGCGCCTGTACAGTATTTTGTAAAAACTACATTACCCATAAACACCCTGAAGTCATGGGGCAAATCATGGGATTCACATTCACTTTCTCCAACGGTTACCGCTAACATCAGTGGAGCAATCGCACTGCGATGGCGGTGGAGGCGATTTCTCCTGACTGGGAATTCGATCGATTTGATGATGGGTCTACGAGTAAGTAGCTTTTAGTTGGCTTTTTAACTATCCGGATAGAAAAGTGTGATTTGCTTACCGGTGAAATTCTCATGGGCTTGAAGCCAAGCATATTAGCTTGAGTGGCTAGCGATCTACGTTAGCAAGTTGTCTGGCCCAGCTTCGCTTTGCCTGAGCTGCAATGTTTTTGTTTTCTTACCAGACGATAACGTTAAAGCGCCTGTCAAATGTCAGAAGTTAGCTAGCTAATTATTATATTTTGCGATGGTTGGTTTAAACGTCTTGCTAATCCTAGTGTTGTCGTTGCACAATACTGGCCAGCAACAGGCCGTCATGGCTGTCATGTTGAATTCATTATCTAGGTAACCATTGCCTCACACAGCTAGATTTTCAGGAAAGATATAGTGCACGTTTGACCCATTAGAAAAAGCAATAACGACCAATTATGTTAGCCACGTAGCTAGCTAACTTAGACATATAACTCTCACCTCCGCATCAGCTAGCAATTCATTCATGTGATTGACAGTTGAGTTGACAGGAGGCTACAGTACAGGTATCACAGTAGTGCTGTAACTTAAAAGCTCATGCATTCAAAGTGTATCCTCTTTCTTCCGGATTTACATTGCTGGGCTGTTAATCTTATGATCATGTCTTGTCTGTTTGTCCCTCCAGAGATCCATACGGAGGTGCAGCAGAAGAACTATGGGAAGTTTCTGGAGGAGTACACCTCTCAGCTGAAAGGCATTGAGGACGCTCTCGACGACTCCATAGGAGACGTGTGGGACTTCACCCTGGACCCCATAGCCCTGAAGGTATCTCTCCCTCTCTCATCCTGACATTCACGCAGGTTAACTTTCCAGAGACATTGTCCTGCTGGAACTGAGTCTGGGCCAGTTTTCCAGTGCTCGTGTTTTGGCTGCAGTCAGTGTCATGACTTGGGGATCATGTTGACTTAGAATGAAGTGACCTTCAGTGATGTTGATCTCCATAATAGAATGAATAGAACAGACAGCTCTATCGATGTCCATTCTCCATTCTTCTATGTGGATTCTATGGGGACATGAAACAAAACAATTTTTTGATACTCTTCCTCTTTCAGCTTCTCCCATATGAACAGTCCTCGTTGTTGGAACTGATTAAAACTGACAACAAGGTAAATGAAGCCAAGATAAACTTTCCTCAGACATTTGAATTATGAAACTGTAATAATAGTTAATTAAGCCAGAAATATATTTGTTTCATGTATGTTATAATGTTAGGGAAGTATTGTAAATCCCTAGCAGCACAATGCTATGAATTTGCTGGCTGTGATCCAAGAGATCATAATGAAGTCTTGCAATTTTACTAAGAAGGGAACAGGTCTAAGATTGCAACTCAAATGTACAAGTGTGGAGTTGATATTCCTTTGGTCTTTGCTCTCCACAGGTTCTGAACAAAGTCATTACAGTGTATGCAGCCCTCTGCAGTGAGGTTAAAAAGCTGAAGTATGAGGTAAGCTTGATGTTTCTTCATTGATTAAAGGTCTTGTTCAACTTTAATTGCACACTGTGTGTGTTGTTTGCACATGCAAATATTTCAGTCTGCTTGGCAGTGAGTCATTGCAACAGTTTTTGATATACACAACTTACTGTATTGTATATGCCTTTGTCTCCCTCTGTAGGGGGAAATCAAGTTTTACAATGGCTTGCTGTACTATGGTGAAGGAGGTAATCATCTATGATTTATGTAGCTTTATTGAATTATTGTTATGTTTTGTCTAACTGTGTGTGTGTGTTCCAGTGTCAGATAGCTGTGTGGTTGAAGGAGAGTCACAGGTTCAGATGGGCCGGTTCATCTCCTTCTTTCAGGTCAGTAGTGAGAGTAAAACTGAGGAATTATTACCCAGGGGACATTTATTGTAGTTCTAGGAATGTCCCTCCCTTTATCTCTCAATTTCTCTTCTTCATTCTCCGCTGTAGGAGCTGTCCTGTTTTGTGTCGAGGTGCTTTGAGGTGGTGGTCAACGTTGTCCATCAGCTGGCGGCGCTCTACAACAGCAACAAGTAAGACATGGACTCATCTTGGCACCCAGAACCAAATCTCATGTGGAGAAGCACATATGCACCCCCATGCAGACACACACACGCACATACACACTCACCCATGCAGACACGCACACACTCACCCATGCAGACATACACACACACACACACACTCACCCATACAGACACACACTCACCCATACAGACACACACACATTTACTGGAGCTTTATTTTTCAACTGTTATTCATCTTTCAGGGGAGTCACAAAAATCATTGAGTCGTCCGGAGTTCATTTTCAGACAGTGTATGAGCACCTGGGGGAGCTGTTGGTGGTTCTGCTCACTCTGGATGAGATCATGGAGAATCACGGCACCCTGAAAGACCACTGGAAGATGTACAAGAGGTACAAACACACCGATGCATGATGATATACAGAAAGATAAAGGAGATACATTTATTTAGTCCCTCTTCCTTCCTAGGTTACTGAAGTCAGTGCATCATAACCCTGGGAAGTTTGCCATCCCAGAGGAGAAGCTGAAGCCGTTTGAGAAGCTGCTTTTTAAGCTAGAGGGACAGCTGCTGGACGGCATGATATTCCAGGTGGGTACGCCCTTCAGTGGTTTCATGTTGGTGGCATCACTTCCTGGTGAAGGTGACTTGGGTCTCATTCAATATGCCTACATGTACATATTACCTTGACTAACCTGTGCCCCCCCGCACATTGACTCTGACCCCTTGTATATAGCCTCGCTACTGCTATTTTTTACTTAATACCTATTTTTCTTTAAACTGCATTGTTGGTTAAGGGCTTGTAAGTACGCATTTCACTGTAAGGTACCTGTTGTATTCAGCGCATGTGACAAATAAAATGTTATTTGAATATGCATGAAGGTTTCAGATGTAGTTTCTGAACACCTTGCTGAAAGGGGGTACTACTACTACTCCTGAACTCACCCATCTGTCTGTGTGTGTTGGCCAGGCGTGTGTGGAGCAGAGGTTTGACGACCCAGGAGAGGGAGTGTCGGTCTCTAAAAACAGTGCCTTCGCTGAGGAGTTTGCCCTCAACATCCGCACCATATTCACCAACGTGGAGTCAAAGATCGGTCAGTCTCTTTGGTCCAACACATTTCAGCTTTGTTTACTGGACAGAAAATTAAGCTTGAAATCTGATGTGTATATTTAGTTAGTGTGTCTGGGGTCTGTTTTAGGTGAGCCCTCAGAGATAGACCAGAGGGATAAGTATGCTGGGGTCTGTGGACTTTACGTTCTTCACTTTCACATCTTCAGAACTGTCGACAAGAAGCTCTACAAAGCCCTGCTAGACATCTGCAAAAAGGTGTGTGTTTGACTTCAGGTTCTGTAGTTGAATTTGTGTGTGAACATACATTGAACAAAAATATAAACGCAACATAGACATATTAGCAACACATCATAGTAGTTGCGATTAGATTCCCCCTCTTTCTACACGGAACTAAAATATAAATGCAACATGTAAAGTGTTGGTCCCATGTTTCACAAGCTGAAGTAAAATATCCTAGAAAGGTTCCATAAGCACAAAAAGCTTATTTCTCTCAAATTATTCTGGACAAATTTGTTTACATCCCTGTTGGTGAGCATTTCTCTTTTGCAAAGATAATCTATCCACCTGACCGGTGTGGCATATCAAGAAGCTGATTAAACAGCATGATCATTACACAGGTGCACCTTGTGCTGAGGACAATAAAAAGACAATCTCAAATTTGACATTTTGCCACAGATGTCTCAAATTGAGGGAGTGTGTAATTGGTATGCTGACTGCAGGAATGTCGCGGCAGTTAGCCTAGTGGTTAGAGCGTTGGGCCTGTAACCGAAAGGTTGCTGGATCGATTCCCTGAGCTGACAAGGTAAAATCTGTCGTTCTGCCCCTGAACAAGGCACTTAACCCACTGTTCCCTGGTAGGCTGTCATTATAAATAACTGACTTGCCTTGTTAAATAAATAAACATTACATTCACAACTGCAGACCAGACTATGCCAGCCCAGGACCTCCACATCTGGCTTGATCTGTGACGAGCCACCCAGACAGCTGATGAAACTGGGTTTGCACATCCGAAGAATTTCTGCACAAACTGTCAGAAACGGTTTCAGGGAAGCTCATCTGCATGCTTGTCGTCCTCACCAGGGTCTTGACCTGACTACAGTTCGGCGTCGTGCCAGTCATCCGTCACAATCACCTTATGTTTCAGCATGATAATGCACAGCCCCATGTTGCAAGGATCTTTACATAATTCATGGAAGCTGAAAATGTCCCAGTTCTTCCATGACCTGCATACTCACCAGACATGTTACCCATTGACCATGTTTGAGATGCTCTGGATCGACATGTACGACAGAGTATTCCAGTTCCCGCCAATATCCAGAAACTTCGCACAGCCATTGAAGAGGAGTGGGACAACATTCCACAGGCCACAATCAACAGCCTGGACTGGTTTTCTGATCCATATGTATTCCCAGTCGTGTGAAATCCATAGACTAGGGCCTAATGAATTGATTTCTATTAACGGATTTCCTTATATGAACTGTAACTCAGTAAAATCTTTGAAATTGTTGCATGTTGCATTTTATTTTTGTTAGGTATTTTATCTTGTGGGAGTGCGGTGGTTTAACCCTTCTCAATCCTTTCCCCTTTCTCTCCCTCTCACATCTTTCCCGCTCTCTCCCTCTCACATCTTTCCCGCTCTCTCCCTCTCACATCTTTCCTGCTCTCTCGCTCTCACATCTTTCCCACTCTCTCCCTCTCACATCTTTCCCGCTCTCTCCCTCTCACATCTTTCCCGCTCTCTCCCTTCTCATCCTCTCTCCCTCTCTCTCCCTTCTCATCCTCTCTCTCCCTTCTCATCCTCTCTCCCCCTTCTCATCCTCTCTCCCCCTTCTCATCCTCTCTCCCCCTTCTCATCCTCTCTCCCCCTTCTCATCCTCTCTCCCCCTTCTCATCCTCTCTCCCCCTTCTCATCCTCTCTCCCCCTTCTCATCCTCTCTCCCCCTTCTCATTCTCTCTCCCCCTTCTCATTCTCTCTCCCCCTTCTCATCCTCTCTCCCCCTTCTCATCCTCTCTCCCCCTTCTCATCCTCTCTCCCCCTTCTCATCCTCTCTCCCCCTCTCTCCCTTCTCATCCTCTCTCTCCCTTCTCATCCTCTCTCCCTCTCTCTCCCTCCTCATCCTCTCTCTCTCCCTCTCCCGTCTCTCCTCCTCTCTCCCTTCTCCTCTCCCCCTCTCTCCCTTCCCCTCTCCCCTCAGGTGCCTGCAGTGACTCTGACGTCTAACATCATCTGGTTCCCTGACACCTTCCTCATGGCCAAGGTCCCGGCTGCAGCCAAGCTTATGGACAAGAAGAGTGTTCAGAGCGTTAGAGCACAGAGAGACGCATATCTGCAGCAGAGAGCACAGACTCTCACCAAGTAGGTCCATCAGGCAATCCATCACATTTACAAGATTTGTTTTGCTTTAAACCCTAGATAACAGTTGAACATGAGGGGAGTCATAGTCTGTTTCCTGTGTCCTCTGAGTTAACATATACAGTACCAGTCAAAAGTTGGAACACACCTACCGTATTCATTCCAGGGTTTTTCTTTATTTTGTCTAATTTCTACATTGTGGAATAATAGTGAAGACATCAAAACTATGAAATAACACATATGGAATCATGTAGTAACCAAATAAAGTTTTAAACAAATCTAAATATTTTTTTAAATTTGAGATTCTTCGAAGAAGCCACCCTTTGCCTTGATGACAGCTTTGCACACTCTTGGCATTCTCTCATCCAGCTTCATGAGGTAGTCACCTGGAATGCATTTCAATTAACAGATGTGCCTTGTTAAAAGTTCATTTTTGGAATTTCTTTCCTTAATGTGTTTGAGCCAATCAGTTGTTTTGTGACAAGGTAGGGGTGGTATACAGAAGATAGGCCTATTTGGTAAAAGACCAAGTCCATATTATGGCAAGAACAGCTCAAATAAGCAAAGAGAAATGACAGTCCATCATTACTTCCAGACATGAAGGTCAGTCAATCTGGAAAATTTCAAGAACTTTGAAAGTTTCTTCAAGTGCAGTCGCAAAAACCATCAAGCCCTATGTTGAAACTGGCTCTCATGAGGACTGCCACAGGAAAGGTCCCAGAGTTACCTGTGCTTGAGTTACCTTGTTTCTTGAACTGCACTGTTGATTAAGGGCTTGTAAGTAAGCATTTCATGGTAAGGTCTACACTTGTTATGTTCGGCGCATGTGACAAATAAAGTTTGATTTGCTGCAGAGGATAAGTTCATTAGAGTTACCAGCCTCAGAAATCGGCAATTAACTGCACATCAGATTGCAGCCCAAATAATGCTTTACAGAGTTCAAGTAACAGACACATCTCAACATCAACTGTTCAGAGTAGACCGCGTGAATCAGTGCTTCGTGGTCGAATTGCTGCAAAGAAACCACTACTAAAGGACACAAATGATAAGAAGAGACTTGCTTGGGCCAAGAAACACGAGCAATGGACATTAGATCGCAGGAAATCTGTCCTTTGGTCTGATCTCAAATTTGAGATTTTTGGTTCTAAAAGCCGTGTCTTTGTGAGACGCAGAGTAGGTGAACGGATGATCTCCGCATGTGTGGTTCCCAACGTGAAGCATGGAGGAGGAGGTGTGATGGTCTTGGGGTGCTTTGCCGGTGACACTGTCTGTGATTTATTTAGAATTGAAGGCACACTTAACCAGCATGGCTACCACAGCATTCTGCAGTGATACGCCATCCCATCTGGTTTGCTCTTAGTGGGACAATCATTTGTTTTTCCACAGGACAATGACCCAACACACACCTCCAGGCTGTGTAAGGGCTATTTGAACAAGAAGGAGAGTGATGGAGTGCTGCATCAGAAGACCTGGCCTCCACAATCATCCGACCTCAACCCAATTGAGATGGTTTGGGATGAGTTGTACCGCAGAGTGAAGGAAAAGCAGCCAACAAGTGCCCAGCATATATGGGAACTCCTTCAATACTGTTGGAAAAGCATTCCAGGTGACTACCTCATGAAGCTGGTTGAGAGAATGCCAAGAGTGTGCAAAGCTGTCATCAAGGCAAAGGGTGGCTTCTTTGAAGAATCTCAAATATGAAATATATTTTGATTTGTTGATTTAAAAAAAATGTTTTTGGTTACTTCATAATTCCATATGCGTTTCATAGTTTTGATGTTTTCACTTTTATTGTACAATGTAGAAAATAGTGAAATAAAGAAAAACCCTTGAATGAGTTACTTTTAACTGGTAATGTACATGTATGATTTCTCTCTCCCTGTCAGGGATGTTCAGTCTTACTATGTGTTTGTGACGTCCTGGATGATGAAAATGGAGGCCATCTCGTCGAAGGAGCAGCGCAACGACAAGCTGTCGGAGGACCTCAGTAGCAGATGTAACGTCTTTGTGCAGGTGTGGACTGACGTTATTAACTAACCATTCAGAAACTGCTCAAACGGTACCAGGGGGATGATTTTATGTCATATTATTTTCCATGTCTCCCCTGCAGGGTATCCTGTATGCCTACAGTATCGGCACCATCATTAAGACTACCATGAACCTGTACATGTCCATGCAGAGACCCATGACCAAGGCCTCCGTCAAAGCCCTCTGTAGACTGGTCGAGCTGCTCAAGGTGTGTGTGCTAATTTGTTGTGCATTGTGATAAATAATTGTAGATGAAACATTGTGAATGTATCAAACACAACAGTTTAATGAGGTGTGATGTCACTTCCTCCCTGGTCAGGCAGTGGAGCACACGTTCCACAGGCGGTCCATGGTGGTGGCTGACTCTGTCTCCCACATAACCCAGCACCTGCAGTCCCAGGCCCTCAACTCCATTGGCACCGCTAAGGTAAACACTACTCTCATCTCAATTCGGGATATTTTTTTTGTGTAGGGAAATTAAATTTACACGCAGTAGATTACAGAAATGCAACATTTATACACCTCATATTCACATCTGACAAAGAAACACATTTCTATCATTTCTCCCATCAGTTTGAATATGTTTCTCTTCTGTAGAAAAGGGTGATCTCTGACAAGAAGTATAGCGAGCAGCGTCTGGATGTGCTGTCATCTCTGGTGATGGCAGAGAACGCTCTCAATGGACCCAGCACTAAAGAGCGCCGCCTAGTGGTCTCCCTGGCCCTCAGTGTGGGAACACAGATGGTATGACCATTATTCAAGTTTCTGCTGCCTAGGGTTGCAAAATGCTGGTCATTTTCTACAAATTTCCAGGGTTTCCAAGAATCCCAGTTAGAATATTCCTAGAATCCGGAGGGAATGAGCAGAAAATCCAGGAATCTTCCAACTGGGAATTTGGTGAAAATATTTACGTGAACTGAAGGTTATGTTGCAATGGTAACTTCCTCTAAATTCTTCCAGAAAACCTTCAAAGACGAGGAGCTGCTCCCGCTGCAGTTGGTGCTAAAGAAGCTGGACCTGATCAGTGAGCTCAAGGAGAGGTGAGGGGAACACACTGCCCGGTAAAGCCTAGGCATTAGCTATAGGACCTAACACACGTCTTCAGTTCTATTTAAGCAAACTAAAACCCCAGGAAAACTGTTTTTGATAAATGTAAGTATATGAATGTGATGTACCGGTATCTAATATATCACTGTTCTCTGATCAGGGTGAAGGTCCAGTGTGACTGTAGTTTCCTGTACTGGCACAGGGCTGTATTTCCCATCTACCTGGATGATGTGTATGACCACGCTGTAGATGCTGCACGGATACACGTAAGCACTGAACACACCTCTATTCTCTCAGCTTCAAGCGATATCCTTACTCTCACTTTCATAACATACTACCCATAAGCATCAACTGCCAGCACTTCTCTACCAATATGTAGCTAGCTGTTCTGCTTCTCATTGGTTCCTGTTGTCACTTTTGATGCATTGATTGGTCCCCTTGGCTGTCCCTTATCCTGGTCGTTGGATATGTTTCGCCGGTCCTGCTGTCACTCCTACCTGTGACTGTTTATGATTGGCTCGTGCAGTACATGTTCAGCGCCCTGAGGGACAGCGTACCCACCATGCTTCACGCCAAACACATGGAGTCATGTGACCAGCTACTGGAGAGCTACGACACAGAGATCATGCAGGTGTTCAATGAGGTGAGGAGGGAAGAGGGAGGGAGAAGCAACTGAGAGGAGAGGTAGCTTTAAAAAAAATATATATATAAACATTCACACACACACACACACACACACACAGTGGCAATTGTATAAAATGTGATCTTACCTTCATCTAAGTCACAACAATAGACAAACTCAGTCTGCTTAAACTAAGAACACACAAACAATTATACATTTTAATGTCTTTATTGAACACACTGTGTAAACATTCACAGTGCAGGATGCAAAAAGTATGTGAACCCTTGGATTTAATAACTGGTTGACCATCCTTTGGCAGCAATAACCTCATCCAAGTGTTTTCTGTAGTTGCGGATCAGACCTGCACAACGGTCAGGAGGAATTTTGGACCATTCCTCTTTACAAAACTGTTTCAGTTCAGCAATGTTCTTGGGATGTCTGGTGTGAACCGCTCTCGAGGTCATGCCACAGCATCTCAATCGGGTTGCTTCAATTCACCGACAGATAGCCTTACATTCTCCTGCAAAATGTCTTGATAAACTTCAGAATACATTTTTCCGTCAATGATAGCAATCTGTCCAGGCCCTGAGGCAGCAAAGCAGCCCCAAACCATGATGCTCCCTCCACCATACTTTACAGTTGGGATGAGGTTTTGATGTTGGTTTTGCTGTGCCTTTTTTTGTACATCAGTGGCTTCTTCTGTGGTGTCCTCCCATGAACACCATACTTGTTTAGTGTTTTACGTATCGTAGACTCGCAAAAAGAGATGTTTCCATCTTCCAGAGATTTCTGTAAGTCTCTAGCTGACACTAGGATTTGTCTTTACCTGATTGAGCATTCTGCGTTGTGCTCTTGCAGTCATCTTTGCAGGACGGCGACTCCAAGGGAGAGTAGCAACAGTGTTGAACTTTCTCCATTTATAGACAATCTGTCTTAACGTGGACTGATGAACATCAAGGATTTTAGAGATACTTTTGTAACCCTTTCCAGGTTTTTGCAAGTCAACCATTCCTAATCTTAGGTCTTCTGAGATCGCTTTTGTTCGAGGCATGGTTCACATCAGACAATGCTTCTTGTGAATAGCAAACTCAAATTTAGTGAGGTTTTTTTTATAGGGCAGGGCAGCTCTAACCAACATCTCCAATCTCGTCTCATTGATTGGACTCCAGGTTAGTTGACCACTGACACCAATGACCTTTTTGAGAAGTCATTAGCCTAGGGGTCTTTCCAACCTACACTGTGAATGTTTAAATTATGTATTCAATATAGACTAGAAAAATACAATAATTTGTGTGTTATTAGTTTAAGCACACTGTGTTTGCCTATTGTTGTGACTTAGATGAAGATCAGATCTAATTTTACGGCCAATTTATGCAGAAATCCAGGTAATTCCAAAGGGTTCACATACTTTTTCTTGCCACTGTATATATATGAATTAATTAATTATACAGTACCTGTCAAAAGTTTGGACACACCTACTCATTCCTGTTTTTTTCTTTCTTTATTTGTACTATTTTCTACATTGTGGAATAATAGTGAAGACATCAAAACTATGAAATAACACATGAATCATGTAGAAACCAAAACAAGTGTTAAACAATTCAAAATATATTTTATATTTGAGATTCTTCAAAGTAGCCATCCTTTGCCTTGATGACAGCTTTGCACACTCTTGGCATTCTCTCAACCAGCTTCATGAGATAGTCACCTGGAATGCTTTTCCAACAGTATTGAAGGAGTTCCCATATATGCTGGGCACTTGTTGGCTGCTTTTCCTTCACTCTGCGATCCAACTCATCCCAAACCATCTCAATTGGGTTGAGTTCGGATGATTGTGGAGCACTCGGTCACTCTCTTTGGTCAAATAGCCCTTACACAGCCTGGAGGTGTATTTTGGGTTATTATCCTGCTGAAAACAAATGATAGTCCCACTAAGCGCAAACCAGATGGGATGGCGTATCGCTGCAGAATGCTGTTGTAGCCATGCTGGTTAAGTGTGCCTTGAATTCTAAATAAATCACAGACAGTGTCACCAGCAAAGCACCCCCAGACCATCACACCTCCTCCTCCATGCTTCTCCGTGGGAACCACACATGCGGAGATCATCCGTTCACCTACTCTGCATCTCACAAAGACACAGCAGTTGGAACCAAAAATCTCTAATTTGGACTCATCAGACCAAAGGACAGATTTCTTGCGATCTAATGTTCATTGCTCGTGTTTCTTGGCCCAAGCAAGTCTCTTCTTATTATCAGTGTCCTTTTGCAGCAGTTTGACCATGAAGGCCTGATTCACGCAGTCTCTTCTGAACAGTTGATGTTGAGATGTGTCTGTTACTTGAAATCTGTGAAGCATTTATTTGGGCTGCAATGTCTGAGACTGGTAACTCTAATAAACTTATCCTCTGCAGCAGACCTCTGCAGAAGTCCTCTGGGTCTTCCTTTCCTGTGGCGGGTCTCATGAGAGCCAGTTTCATCATAGTTGCTTGATGGTGGAAAGCTGTCATCAAGGCAAAGGGTGGCTTCTTTGAATAATCTCAAATATAAAATATATTTTGATTTGTTTAACACTTTTTTGGTTTCTACATGATTCATGTGTTATTTCATAGTTTTGATGTCTAAAATAAAGAAAACCCTTAAATGAGTAGGTGTGTCCAAACCTTTGACTGGTCCTCCACCTCCCTCCCTTCATCCCTTTCTCCTCTCAGCATCTGTTGGACAAGCTGTGTAAAGAGATAGAGAAGGACCTGCGTCTGTCTGTCCACACACACCTGAAGCTGGACGACAGGAACCCCTTCAAGGTGGGCATGAAGGACTTGGCCCACTTCTTCTACCTCAAACCCATCCGCTTCTTCAACCGCTTCATACACATTAAAGGTAGCTATGCACTGCACTGGATGGGCCCCTGGGATACAGCACTGTGGTGTGTTTGCGTGTGTGGTGGGTGCGTGGTTTTGCAAGTCCTTTACCAAGATGTGTGTTCAGTCTATTCTATGCCAATTTGTGTGTCTTTGTCTCAGAGTATGTCTCACCGTGTGTGTGTCGTCCTCACAGCCTATGTGACTCACTACCTGGATAAGACGTTCTATAACCTAACCACAGTGGCTCTGCATGACTGGGCCACCTACAGCGAGATGAGGAACCTGGCAACACAGCGCTACGGACTCATGATGACAGAGGCACATCTACCCAGCCAGACCCTTGAACAGGTGTGTGTGTCATTTGATGAAGTCTGCTGAAGCCAGGATTCAATCAGAGCGGCTTTTCTGGCTATGCACCCTTTAAACGCAATGTTCCCTCATTCGCCGGAGACTGTATTCATGGTAAAAGCTACCTAGGCTATGTCGGCTCAATCGGAAATGACCTTTTTAAATGGTGTTAGGTTCTAATTCTCAGAGTAAAACACTGAATGGACATTATGAAAGCTTAACCAAGTCTAATTCTTCTCAGAGGGTCAATACAGCTGCATTCAGACAAAACATGTTTCCACCAACACAAGTATATATACTCCAGTTTGGGCTCTTCTCCTTCTCTTCAACCCTTACGTCTTTTATGGTTCGACAGGAAGACCAAGTGATAGGGTAATAAACCATTGTTTCTCCCTTAAGGGAATCTGACCTGACCTCAACCCCCTTGATGCCTTATCCAAAGATCTCCACCCGTATCCCCTCTAGCGACCCTGTGACTTCCTCCCGTCCACCCAACACATTCCAAAGCCATCTGGCTTCTACAGATAACCATTAACTTCTGATGTAAAAACCAGTCTCTTTCACTCCTCAGATACTATACTGCAGAGTATAACAATGTTCCAAGTTTAACCCAGAATCTAACAATGGTGAATAGTCGACACAGCGCTATTTGATTGAATCCTGGCCTAAGTGTCCTTTTGCTCTGGCCAGGGACTGGATGTGTTGGAGATCATGAGGAACATCCATGTGTTTGTATCCCGCTATCTCTACAACCTCAACAACCAGGTAAGCTCTGTCTCTGTCTCTCAATCCTATTGTTCTGTCTGTCTCACCGGTCTGTCTCACCAGTCTGTCTGTCCCTCAGATCTTCATTGAGAAGACGAGCAACAACAAGCACCTAAACACCATCAACATCCGCCACATCGCCAACTCCATCCGCACCCACGGCACGGGCATCATGAACACCACGGTCAACTTCACCTACCAGTTCCTGAGGAAGAAGTTCTACATCTTCAGTCAGTTCATGTACGACGAGCACATAAAGTCCAGACTCATCAAAGACATCCGCTTCTTCAGGGAGACCAAAGACCAGTCAGACCAGAAGGTAACGGGGCTCACTTCACCTCTTCAGTTGTGTGGAAAAACCTGTTGTGAAGTCATACTTTCATGACCGGTCTTTCCCTTTAGCTTATAGGGAATAGAAGAACTAGTCACAAAAGGCTCCGGTTTTAAAAACAAACAGGAGTGTTGCTCCCAGTCTGACATTTCCTCTGACTGTATTGCCATATCTATATGTCTGTGTTATGTTTGATCTAGTACCCGTTTGAGAGGGCAGAGAAGTTTAACCGTGGCATCAGGAAGCTTGGCATCACCCCAGACGGGCAGAGTTACCTGGACCAGTTTAGACAGCTCATTAGCCAGATCGGTAATGCCATGGGCTACGTGCGCATGATCCGCTCTGGAGGACTTCACTGTTGCAGCAGCGCCATCAGGTACCAGACACAGGGCATTGATAGTATTTATAACTAGTATTTTTAAGATATGGAATGTTCTACACTGTGTTTTCCAGAGTTTGTTCCAAGCTTGGAGATTTAGTGCTGTAAGGGTTATGGGTAATGTCGTTTTTGGAGATGTAGTACTGTAAAGGGGGTTGTGGGTAACCTAGTTCTATAGTAAATGGTGAACCATAAACCCACTTGTGTATTGTGTGTTTCCCAGGTTTGTCCCTGACCTGGAGGATATAGTGAACTTTGAGGAGCTGGTGAAGGAGGAGGGGCTTTCAGAGGAGACCCAGAAAGCTGCCAGGTATGCTTGTGTGCACCTGATGATGTATTTCAATTCACACAGCTTTAACCAAAACAATTGCTCTCTCTATGGGCTAAATAAAGTGTTCTTATCTCTTCTGAATGTGTCTTCCTCTCAGCCTGCTGGACTCTGTGCTGGGGGATCTGACCAGTAACTCTGCCGAGGGGACAGAGTACTTCAAGATGCTGGTGGGAGTGTTCGCCCCCGAGTTCCGCAGCATCAAGAACATGCACCTGAGAAACTTCTACATGATTGTACCTCCTCTGGTGTGTCCTTTCACTCATCTCTCTATTCATCTCTTTCACTCATCTCTCTATTCATCTCTTCCACTCATCGCTCTATTCATCTCTTCCACTCATCTCTCTATTCATCTCTTCCACTCATCTCTTCCACTCATCTCTTTCACTCATCTCTCTATTCATCTCTTCCACTCCTCTCTCTATTCATCTTTCACCCACTCATGTCTGAGCACTTCATCTGTCTTTCAGACATTCACCCATCTCTGTGAGCAGTCTGTCCATCCTTCTCTCCTTTATGTGTATCGGTTTATCTCTCGTTCTCTCCCTGTCCATCTAACTTTCTGTTCTGAAGCAGCAGATACCTTCTCTTATACAACCTTTCCTTTTCTCTCCTTCAGACGGTGAATTTTGTGGAGCACTCCATTGGCTGCAAGGAGAAACTCAACAAGAAGAACAAAGGAGGGGCAGCCTTCACAGATGATGGCTTTGCCATGGGTGAGTCAGTGTGGTATGATCTTTCACAGATCACTGTATGTAGTAGGATAGGATAAAACTTTCACATTAGTTGTTGATGAGTTTCACTGATCGTTGTTATCTCACTCTCACCTCGTCTCTCTCCCTTCCTCTTCTCCTCTGCTCTTTCTCCTTCCACCCTCTTCCTCCTACCCCTCCCTCTCCTCCCCATCCCCCCATCTCCTTCCTACCCCTCCCTCTCCCTCCTACACCTCCCTCTCCTCCCCATCTCCTTTCTCCCTCTCCCTCCTACCCCTCCCTCCTCCCCACCCCCCCCCATCTCCTTCCTACCCCTTCCTCTCCCTCCTACCCCTCCCTCTCCCTCCTACCCCTCCCTCTCCATTCCACTATCCTGCCCCAGGTGTGGCTTACATCCTTAAGCTGCTGGACCAGTACTTGGAGTTTGACTCCCTCCACTGGTTCCAGGCGGTCAGGGAGAAGTACATGAAGGAGATGAGTGCTGTGGTGAAGGAGCAGAATGTCCAGGCCACCAGTCAGGATGAGAAGCTCCTGCAGACAATGAACCTCACCCAGAAGAGACTGGACATCTACCTGCAGGTACATGGCTGACCACTGACCTCCGATCTAGGGTTAGATTATTCAACGTCAAGTCCTGGCCTTGACCATCATGAGGGTTTGACAATATCTGATCCTGGACCAGTGTTTATGGGGAATGGGTATCCTACCTACTGCTGCAAAAGGAGAGGAGGGGAATATGAGCTTGGCAGCTTTGTGTATAGACACTGAAATAATCAATCCAACCAACCAATCAATCAGTAATGCCCCGTCTCTGTTGTCTCCTACAGGAGTTTGAACTGCTTAACTTCTCCTTGAGCAGCGCTCGGATCTTCTTCAGAGCTGACAAGACGGCCGCCGAGGAGACCCAGGAGAGGAAAGACAGAGGTCAGGGGTCATGAGGGTGGGCAGGTAGTCTTGCCGAGGGCAGCAGGTAGCCTAGCGGTTAGTGTTGGGCCAGTAACCAAAATGTTGATTATTCACTTAGTCGGCTCTGGGATTCAAACTATTGTTTAATCTACCCTTGAGCAAGGCATTTAACCCTAATTGGCGCAGGAGGGTAGGGCTGCAGTGTTATCAGCTCTTAACCAACCATACTATTTTTTGTTTTGCGTTGTTCGTAACTTGTTTTGTACATAATGTTGCTGCTTCCGTCTCTTATGACCGAAAATAGCTTCTGGACATCAGAACTGAGATTGCTCACCTCAAACTGGACGAGAGTTCTTCAATGAGTCGGACGGGAGGGATATACTACTCCAGACACCCGACCAGGCCCAGATTCCCGGGATTAGCTGGAGAAGGAAACTGAGATTTGTGGAATAAGATCAGGGTGCCTTGTGAGGATCAGGCAACGAGAGGCTAATCTGCCCTTGCCTTCTGTCCTGCTAGCTAATGTTCAATCGTTGGAAAATAAATGGAATGAGCTGAAAGCACGTACAGTGGGGAGAACAAGTATTTGATACACTGCCGATTTTGCAGGTTTTCCTACTTACAAAGCATGTAGAGGTCTGTAATTTTTGTCATAGGTAAAAAAATCCAGAAAATCACATTGTATGATTTTTAAGTAATTCATTAGCATTTTATTGCATGACATAAGTATTTGATCACCTACCAACCAGTAAGAATTCCGGCTCTCACAGACCTGTTAGTTTTTCTTTAAGAAGCCCTCCTGATCTCCACTCATTACCTGTATTAATTGCAACCGTTTGAACTAGTTACCTGCATAAAAGACACCTGTCCACACACTCAATCAAACATACTCCAACCTCTCCACAATGGCCAAGACCAGAGAGCTGTGTAAGGACATCAGGGATAAAATTGTAGAGCTGCACAAGGCTGGGATGGGCTACAGGACAATAAGCAAGTTGCTTGGTGAGAAGGCAACAACTGTTGGCGCAATTATTAGAAAATGGAAGAAGTTCAAGATGACAGTCAATCACCCTCAGTCTGGGGCTCCATGCAAGATCTCACCTCATGGGGCATCAATGATCATGAGGAAGGTGAGGGATCAGCCCAGAACTACACGCCAGGACCTGGTCAATGACCTGAAGAGAGCTGGGACCACAGTCTCACACTACGCCATCATGGATTAAAATCCTGCAGTGCACGCAAGGCCCCCCTGCTCAAGCCAGCGCATGTCCAGGCCTGTCTGAAGTTTGCCAATGACCATCTGGATGATCCAGAGGAGGAATGGGAGAACGTCATGTGGTCTGATGAGACAAAAATAGAGCTTTTTGGTCTGAACTCCACTCACCGTGTTTGGAGGAAGAAGAAGGATGAGTACAACCCCAAGAACACCATCCCAACCGTGAAGCATGGAGGTGGAAACATCATTCTTTGGGGATGCTTTTCTGCAAAGGGGACAGGACGATTGCACCGTATTGAGAGGAGGATGGATGGGGCCATGTATCGCAAGATCTTGGCCAACAACCTCCTTCCCTCAGTAAGAGCATTGAAGATGGGTCGTGGCTGGGTCTTCCAGCATGACAACGACCCAAAACACACAGCCAGGGTAAATAAGGAGTGGCTCCGTAAGAAGCATCTCAAGGTCCTGGAGTGGCCTAGCCAGTCTCCAGACCTGAACCCAATAGAAAATCTTTGGAGGGAGCTGAAAGTCCGTATTGCTCAGCCACAGCCCCGAAACCTCCCTCGAGAAGGTCTGTATGGAGGAGTGGGCCAAAATCCCTGCTGCAGTGTGTGCAAACCTGGTCAAGAACTACAGGAAACGTATGATCTCTGTAATTGCAAACAAAGGTTTCTGTACCAAATATTAAGTTCTGCTTTTCTGATGTATCATACTTATATCAAGCAATAAAATGCAAATGAATTACTTAAAAATCATACAATGTGATTTTCTGGATTTTTGTTTTAGATTCCGTCTCTCACAGTTGAAGTGTACCTATGATAAAAATTACAGACCTCTACATGCTTTGCAAAATCGGCAGGGTTTCAAATACTTGTTTTCCCCACTGTATGTCCTACCAACGGGACATTAAAAACTGGATTATTTTATGTTTCACCGAGTCGTGGCTGAACGACGGCATTAAGAACATACAGCTGGCTGGTTATACACTCCATCGGCAGGACAGAACAGCAGCCTCTGGTAAGACACAGGGCGGGGGCCTATGCTAATATGTGAACAACAGCTGGTCCACGATATCAAAGGAAGTCTCAAGGTTTTGCTCGCCTGAGGTAGTGTGGTTTACAGCTTATCATGATACACTATCTACCTAGAGTTTTAATCTGTATTTTTCTTACCTGTCGACATACCACCTCAGACTGATGCTGTCACTAAAACCGCAGTCAATGAGCTGTATACCGCCATATGCAAACAGTAAAGCGCTAATCCAGAGGCGGCGCTCCTAGTGGCCGGGGACTTTAATGCAGGGAAACTTAAATCAGTTTTAGCTAATTTCTATCAGCATGTTAAATGTGCAACCAGAGGGTTAAAAAATTCTTGACCACCTTTTCTCCACACACAGACAGGTACCAAGCTCTCCCTCGCCCTCCATTTGGCAAATCTGACCATAATTCTATCCTCCTGATTCCTCCTTTTATAAGCAAAAATTAGAGCAGGAAGCAGCAGTGACTCGGTCTATAAAAAAGGTGTCAGATGAAGCAGATGCTAAACTACAGGACTGTTTTGCTAGCACAGACTGTAATATGTTCCAGGATTCTTCCGATGGCATTGAGGAGTACACCTCATCAGTCACTGGCTTCATCAATAAGTGCATTGAGGACGTCGTCTCCACAGTGACTGTACGTACATACCCCAATCAGAAGCCATGGATTACAGGCAACATACTCACTGAGCTAAAGGGTAGAGCTGTCGCTTTCAAGGAGCGGGACTCTAACCCGGAAGCTTATAAGAAATCCCGCTATGCCCTCCGACGAACCATCAAACAGGCAAAGTTTCAATACAGGACTAAGATCGAATCCTACTACACCGGCACCGACGCTCATCGGAGGTGGCAGGGCTTGCAAACTATTACCGACTACAAAGGGAAGCACAGCTGAGAGCTGCCCAGTGACACGAGCCTACTAGACGAGCTAAACTACTTCTATGCTCGCTTCGAGGCAAGTAACACTGAAACATCCATGAAAGCATCAGCTGTTCTAGACGACTGTGTGATCACACTCTCTGCAGTCAATGTGAGTAAGACCTTCAAATAGGTTAACATTCCCAAGGCCACAGGGCCAGACGGATTACCAGGACTTGTTCTCTGAGCATGCGCTGACCAACTGGCAAGTGTCTTCTGACATTTTCAACCTCTCCCTGTCTGAGTCTGTAATACGAACATGTTTCAAGCAGACCTGTGCCCAAGAACACGAAGGTAACCTGCCTAAATGACTACCGGCCCGTAGCACTCACGTCTGTAGCAATGAAGTTCTTTGAAAGGCGGGTCATGGCTCACATCAACATCATCATCCCAGAAACCCTAGACCCACTCCAATTTGCATACTGCACCAACAGAGCCACAGATGATGCAATCTCTATTGTACTCCACACTGCCCTTTCCCACCTGGACAAAAGGAACGCTTATGAGAGAATGCTGTTAATTGACTACAGCTCAGCGTTCAACACCATAGTGCCCTCAAATCTCATCACTAAGCAAAGGACCCTGGGACTCCCTCTGCAATCCTCCCTCTGGATCCTGAACTTCCTGACGGGCCACCCCCAGGTGGTAAGGGTAGATAACACATCCGCCACGCTGATCCTCAAAACGGGGGCCCCTCAGGGGTGTGTGCTCAGTCCCCTCCTATACTTCCTGTTCACTCATGACTGCACGGCCATGCACGACTCCAACACCATCATTAAGTTTGCCGATGACACAACAGTGGTAGGCCTGATCAGTGACAACGATGAGACAGCCTATAGGGCGGAGGTCACTGGACTACAGCAAAAAGGAGGACCAAGCATGCCCCATTCTCATCGACGGGGCTGTAGTGGAGCAGGTTGAGAGCTTCAAGTTCCTTGGCGTCCACATCACCAACAAACTACCACGGTCCAAGCACACCAAGCCAGCCGTGAAGAGGGCACGACAAAACCTATTCCCCCTCATGAGACTGAAAATATTTGGCATGGGTCCTCAGATCCTCAAAAGTTTTTACAGCTGTACCATTGAGAGCATCCTGACAGGTTGCACCACTGCCTGGTATGGCAACTGCTCGGTCTCCGACCGCAAGGCACTACAAAGGGTAGTGCGTACGGCCCAGTACATCACTGGGGCCAAGCTTCCTGCTATCCAGGACCTCTATACCAGGCGGTGTCAGAGGAGGGCCCTAAAGGTTGTCAAAGACTCCAGCCACCCTAGTCATAGACTGTTCTCTCTACTACTACAAGGCAAGCGGTACCGGAGCGCCAAATCTAGGTCCAAGAAGCTTCTAAACAGCTTCTACCCCCAAGCCATAAGACTCCTGAACAGCTAATCAAATGGCTACCCAGACTATTTGCATTGCCCCCCTCCCCGGAATGCTGCTGCTACTCTGTTATTATCTATGCGTAGTCACTAGTAACTCTACCTACATGTACATATTACCTCAATTACCTCGACACCGGTGCCCCTGCACATTGACATTGACTCTGTACCGGTACCCCCTGTATATAGCCCCGCTATTGTTATTTACTGCTGCTCTTTAATTATTTGTTATTCTTATCTCTTTCTTTAAATATTTTTTTTTTACTGCATTATTGATTAAGGGCTTGTAAGTAAGCGTTTCACTGTAAGGTCTACCTACACCTGTTGGATTCAGCGTTTCACTGTAAGGTCTACCTACACCTGTTGGATTCAGCGTTTCACTGTAAGGTCTACCTACACCTGTTGGATTCAGCGTTTCACTGTAAGGTCTACCTACACCTGTTGGATTCAGCGTTTCACTGTCAGGTCTACCTACACCTGTTGGATTCAGCGTTTCACTGTAAGGTCTACCTACACCTGTTGGATTCAGCGTTTCACTGTCAGGTCTACCTACACCTGTTGGATTCAGCGTTTCACTGTCAGGTCTACCTACACCTGTTGGATTCAGCGTTTCACTGTAAGGTCTACCTACACCTGTTGGATTCAGCGTTTCACTGTAAGGTCTACCTACACCTGTTGGATTCAGCGTTTCACTGTCAGGTCTACCTACACCTGTTGGATTCAGCGTTTCACTGTAAGGTCTACCTACACCTGTTGGATTCAGCGTTTCACTGTCAGGTCTACTACACCTGTTGGATTCAGCGTTTCACTGTAAGGTCTACCTACACCTGTTGGATTCAGCGTTTCACTGTCAGGTCTACCTACACCTGTTGGATTCAGCGTTTCACTGTAAGGTCTACCTACACCTGTTGGATTCAGCGTTTCACTGTAAGGTCTACCTACACCTGTTGGATTCAGCGTTTCACTGTAAGGTCTACCTACACCTGTTGGATTCAGCGTTTCACTGTAAGGTCTACCTACACCTGTTGGATTCAGCACATGTGACATATACCATTTGATTTGATTGAATTGCTCCAGGGTCGTTGTCAATAATGGTTGATCCCTAGCCATGACACAACTCTCCAAGGGTGTCTCGGGGGAGTTGGCTATGCAAAAAAAAATAAAAAATTATTCACACCTCACACTTGTACATGTGAAACAGAACAGATATAAGCCCCCCCCCCCCCCCCCCCCCCATTTGACCTTTTGAGGAGGGTTCACTGGGGGGAGGTCAATCGTTTTTATTTAATTTTCTATTTTACCTTTATTTAAACAGGGAGTCGCCATTGAGACCAGGGTCTCTTTCACAAGGCAGCCCTGTGCATACAATTCATGAGACAAAATGTAATCAAAATCAGATCAGTACAACAACAATCAAGAAAAATAGCCACATTCCTCAGAAGATTGTTCCTCAATCAATAATTTATAGAATAATTCATATTTATATTTTGAGGAGATGTGGAAATACATTTTATATTCATGTAATGATGGTTGTGTTTTGAATAGTAGCTTTATAAAGAGAGCACCAATGCAATTTACAGGAAGATCAGCTGATGTTATGCCATCAGCTAATGGTGAATAATGTTATGTAAAAATGACCTTCTTTATTTCTGTCTTTCAGAAGCGGCTGCCAAAGCAGTGCCCACATGTACAGATGGCTCTGAACTTCTAAGGGACTGCTAAGGGACACACATGAGTTCATTAGGTCATAGTTCAAATATCAGTTCTGGGACTAATCTGGATGACAGGGGTACTCCACTGGAGGAGGACAAGGTGGGGGAAAACGAGGCAGAAGACTACTGTCATGTCCTGTGACACAAGAGGGAAAGTTGAAGACTGGAGTGTGTTCTTAGAGACATGGAAGCCCCCCTTAGCAGAAAACAGGACAATGGTATAGAGAATTCCATTCTTTGCCCCTGAACTGCTGGTCCTTTTTAAGCTCTGGATTGGTCCTGGGAGGCTCTGGTGATATAGGCAGAGAGGGTTCTAGTAATGATTTGCTTCATGTAATTCTGGTTCCATGTCTGCGAAGCATCTCATGATTATGCCCCCATGGAGGTGTCTCATCGTTAATAAAATGTAATCTCTTTCTCAAATGCTCAAACACTCGCTCTTTCTCTCTTTTGTCGGTCTCTTTCTCTGTATGTATGGATTAAGCTACTTTGTGGTGTTAACTGGACTGCTTATCATTTATTTTGGGGGAATGAGTAGTTAATGTCAGGCAAAATGTTATTTCTTTTCTGTGGCTACATTTAATTGGTTGTAATAAATAATGAGAGACAGAGGTGTGTCTTCAGACTTTTTAATCAGCCTGAATAGACTAGACTAGATGTCAAGTGGCATAACATGCCAGAGATTATTTTGATATGATAAAATCAGCAGCTGTGTAATTAATGACCCTGATATCAGGGAGATGATGATGTAATCAATTACATTGATGGATTTGTATGTGTGTGTACATGTTACTTTCCACTTTTTGTCCTTAGACATAATGCTGAAGCTCACGTCTAAATCCTAACATGTCTGCTTCCTCTTCTGCAGTTGCTGACATCGTAGCCTTTGTCCGTATAATGTTGAGCATCACAATGAATGAACACACAGGATAATCGGATGTTCTTGCAGAAGAGAAGAGTGATTTGTTGTGGTAGTTGTATTCTCTGTAATGTCTCCATAGAATATTATGACATGTGTGCATCACATTTCACTTGATGAATGTTTTCAAAGACAGACATGAATTGGTAGACATTTTATGTTTATATGAAATTCTATTGTAATTTCACTCCTTGCCATTGTGATTTTCTTTAAGTTCAGGCCAGGGTGCCTTTTTGATTGTTCAATGATAACTGATATTGTGTTTGTTTCTATACATAAAATACTGGTTGAGAAGATACTTCATAACTACAATGAAGAGTATAAAAAATACCAACTCCCTTTACTATTTGGTTACAGTCCAGCTTTTCTCGATGTCATTTTATGACGCAAAGCACTTAATCTTTTATGTTCAAATCAATATTTTCCTTTAAACACAAAGGGTTCCTGTATCATCATAAAGTTCTATGTTTCCTTGTTGCATGCTGTCATGTTAGTAAAGGACTTGTTTTATTGTCTACCAATGGTACTGCTAATAGGGTTTTGATATGTGTGCTTGATAGCCCTGTCTGCTGAGTATTTCATCTGTTAAAGCAGGGTCTTTGAACATGCCAAGTCATGATGTCATAGAGTCCTGTGTTTTGGGCAATCATGTCACATGACCTGGATTTTAACATTTTCTATAAAGCTTTTTTTCAAACTGTCCCCTTTTTATGTCAATTGTTCCAGTACCATCCTCAGACCTTTGTTTTCATTTTTGGTGTAATTCTAATTTCTGTAAAAGGCTTCAAATAAAGGTTCAAATCTTGGTCATGTTACATGATAGCAGTGTTGGAAAAAGTACCCAAACATCGTACTTTAGTAAAAATATTTTAATAGAAAATGACTCGAGTGAAAGTCACCAAGTAAAATACTACTTGAATAATAGTCTAAAAGTATTTGGTTTTAAATATACTTAAGTATCAAAAGTAAAATTATGAATAATTTCTAATTCCTTATATTAAGCAAACAAGATGGCACCATTTTAAAATTTTAATCTACGGATAGTCGGACAAACAAAGCATGTGTGTTTAATGAGTCCTCCAGATCAGAGGCAGTAGATGACCAGGGACGTTCTGTTGATAAGTGCGTGAATTGGACAATTTTCCTGTCCTGCTTAAGCATTCAAAATGTAACGAATACTTTTGGGTGTCAGGGAAAATGTATTGAGTAAAACGTTGGTTATTTTCTTTAGGAATGTATTGAAGTAAAGGTATTAAAAAATATAAATAGTAAAGTACAGATACCCCCCCAAAAAAACTTACAGTAAGTAGTATTTTTACTTAAGTACTTTACAACACTGATGCCAAAAACACAGGGCCGTAGACCATAAGTGCACATTGAATAAAGAAATGTAGGCAAGGTTGATCCCTCAGGCTTTGTTTTTGGTTCTATGACATGCCTACAAGTGTCTGTCCACCTTGACTATTTGATCTGAACTACTTGCACAAAATGATGCTTTGATTCTATTATTGAATGAAGATGAGTTATTAAGAGAGAAAAAATATTTTGATGAAATGGTAGCTATAAGTGATAGCTAAAATCTAAGGGACCAGTTCTGAGTGTCTTTTGACCAATCATACTAGCGCTGAAAAAGATCTGGTGTTAAAAGATCTAATGTGATTGGTCAAGAAAACAACATTTGGCGGAGAGAAAAAAAAAGCAGAATTCGACTGCCTGTGTAAACGCAGCCATTACGAGTGACAGGGTTGGGGTCAGTAAGGACTTTTGGGGAGAACTGTGACCCTAATCCTAACTGTAGAAGAGAAAAGTAGGTTAATGGATTGGTTTGATACCCAGGTTGGTTCATTTCAGCCATCAGCTTGGCATCCTAATTCCAATGTCTTGTTTATGTTGATTAACCTGTAGTAAATCCAAGGCATTTGTGTTTAATAACCATGATTAGTGTATTGTAATCTTACAGATACAATGTCATGGTAATAAAAGAGATTTCTAAAGAAATGCATTGTGTGTTTACTAATCTCTCACGAACACACTGCATTCTGACCAAATTACACAAGATTTTAGTTCTGGGTTAACTGAGGTTGTGTTTACTTGTATAATTCCTCATTAGGCACAGGCACTAATCACAAACCAATTATGACTTCAAGAAATATCCTCTATTTTGTGATTATCACACACACCTCTGTTCAAGAATGATCTATTATCAGCCTAGACCTGTATTAGTTCTACCTATTCCGACCCAACTCCTTCCTTCCACACCACTGGCCCAGAGATGGTCCTGTCTGTATCAGCAGGTCAGTAATACACTGGTTATATACAGATCATACAGATTCAACTCAGAGGACCATTGGAAGTTGTAAATCGTTTCGTATACACTGAGTGGACAAAACATTAGGAACACTTTCCATGACAGGCTGACCAGGTGAATCCGGGTGAAAGCTATGATCTTGGCAGTCTAATGGTTAGAACATTGGGCCAGTAGCTCCAAGGTTGCTGGTTTGTATCGCTGAGCTGTCGATGTGCCCTTGAGCAAGGCAGTTAACCCTAATTTCTCCTGTAAGGCGCTCTGGATAAGACCATCTGCTAAATGATGTAAATGTTAATGTCACTTGTTAAATCTACTTCAATCAGTGTAGATGAAGGGGAGGAGACAGGATAAATCAGGATTGTTAAGCCTTTAGACGTGGACTGTGTGTGCCACTCGAGGGTGAATGGGCAAAACAAAATATTTGAGTGCCTTTGAATGGGGTATGTGCCAGGCACACAGGTTTGAGTGTGTCAAAAACTGCATCGCTGCTGGGTTGTTCACGCTCAACAGTTTGCCGTGTGTATCAAGAATGATCCACCACCCAAAGGACTTCCAGCCAACTTGACACAACTGTGGGACGCATTGGATATGGGCCAGCTTCCCTGTGGAATGCTTTCGACACCTTGCAGAATCCATGCCCCAACGAATTGAGACTGTTCTGAGGGAAAATGGGGGGTGCAACTCAATATTAGAAAGGTGTTCTTAATGTGTTGTACACTCAGTGTAAATTCAGTGTCAAATGTGTTTGGTTCTCATTAAGAATGCCCCCCCCCCCTCTTCCCTCAGAAACCAGACAACAGTAGTTCAGGAAAGCCTTTTTTGCTTTATTAAAAAGAAGCTTTGAACGTCAGAAAATACAAGATTGGTCTGTATGATTTTTTCCCCTTCAAATTATTATTCATTTTTCCTTTTCTTATGAAAGGCTGCTGTTTAAACAGCTTTGAGTGAAATGTGTCCATCTGTCCTCTTGCTTTGGACTTTAGGGGTGGATGTCCTTGTTTTTCCTGAGAATCAGGCCTTTCCTTGTTTGTCTTTTTAATTTGTATTTCTTCGTAAGTGCCCACAGTGCCGAGTATGATGCCCTGTCCAGCAGATCCAGAAATGTCCTGTTTTATCTACATATTGTACTCCATGCTGACCTCCTAAAGATGAGGTACAAGGCAGGGCAATTTTTTCCTCCAAAATAGATGCCATATATATATGTATACACATACATATATATACACATTCGTACATATATATCTTTATTCATGTGATGTTCAAAATGTTTTTTAAAAAATGTACACGTTTACAAAATCGTAACAAAGACTGGAAAGTGTTTTGCTCGCTCTGGAACAATGAAGCTGGGTAGGTAATCTAACAACACTTCACTAAAACAGTCTCTGATTTGTATATTGAAGCCAGACAGAAAATACCAGTCAAAAGGAAGGAAAGAAAGGGATGTGGGGCCGGTGGAGAAGAAAAGAGGGAATGTACAAGAGGAGAGATGGAGAGAAAGAAGTGGAGAGACATTTGTAGACAGGCTACTTATCTATCCAAAACAAAATATGAGGGAGTGTTTTCACATTTTAAAAAAAAGCACAAACAATATTTGTGTTCTTTTATTACTAAATAATGCAACAATGAACATTGCACTTCTTCCGCCCTTTCGTTCTCACGTGTGGGATGGTACTTGTTGGCTTAGCCTTCCCCACCTTTCTCTGTTCTTAACACTTGGGGGGTGGGGGGAGATGAGGCATAACCCTTGTTCTGTCACTGTAAAGTGTGTCGGTATTGTCCGTTTTCCTACCTTGGACCAAACAGGCTTCTGATTCAGAGACGTAAACAAAACACAGACCCTGGTCAAAAACAAAACAAAAACGATGAAACGAAAGGAATAAAAACAGAACAAGTGGAGGTGTTTGGGCAGCACATAATTTGGGAAAGGCAGGGCTCAATTTTCCCCACCCTTACGCGGTGGTGAGCGCCTTCTCTGAAGTCATTTTAGCCAGATCCTCAAGGAATAAAAACCAGGATGGACGCCTGGGCCGCAGCGCACCATCCTCTTCAGGCTGGGAGGAAGGTATGCAGGGACAGCGGTCCCCCTGGGACTGTACTAGGCCTCAGAAGGCCTGCTGAGCTGGGTTGTAGTTGAAGGTAGATGGGACGTGGGGCCTCTCTTCTAGCTTTTCGTACTCCAGGTGGAACTCCTGGAGGGATAGAGAACACATAATCAGCAATGGAGACGGAGGATTCCTGTTGAGTTTATATTGCCTGAGTGAGAATACTGATCATCAATATCAAGAGCTGAAAACTCAGTGACAGACATCACCAGTAAAAGAGATACAAAAAGTCTATCTTGAACCAACGTTAAACACGTACAAGTTCCTAAAAAAATAACTACGATGTCAAGCACGTAACTCCATCCAAGGAGATTCACAACTCAAAACATACATGTAAATCTGAATAGCACACACAGCATTTTCTCTTCATGTTAAGTGTATTGATTGAGGGTAGCAGATACTAAAGCCAATACCTTTACCTTGGCTACCTTCCTCCAGTTAAGACAATCAAAGAAGTAGTAGGTCCCCCTCTCATAGGTGTTGGTCTTTAGTGTGGGCTCCATGCCCGGCGCCCGCGTGATCCACACCCGCTCCTCTTTGTGGTACCGCCAATCCCGGTTAAAGCTGCACCAACACGAGACAGGCAGGAGAGAGAGATGCCATTAATGCACAGTGAGTCAGTAAAGAAAAAGGCACAAATAACTCCTTGATAACAACATATAGAAATTATGAACAACTACTGAAAGAAACCGATAAGGTGATCCTGGGAGTTAAGGTGTGCTAATGAATCCTAGTCTAATTTAGATAAGATCCATGTTCAAAGACACCTCTCTCAAGGGTGCCTACGTGAAAGTGCCTTCAGTAGTGATAGTACAGCACTTACAGCTCTACTGCTGCCAGGAGCTGTAGCAGGTCTCCTCCGTTCATGTAGTACAGATAGAACAGCAGGTCTTCACCGTACCGCGCCAGTTTAATAGCTGCCAGCTGAGGAGAGATGGCTTTATCAACACCATCATTTGGTTTATCCAATTATGACATTTTGCTTTTCTTCCAGATTATAAGATCAATACCACTTGAAAGGGGATTACTGATTTATCACTTACCTTGTCCCTTATGTGGATGTTGGTTAAGTACTCAGAGGGGACGTGGAAGTCTGAAAGATAGGATGCACCAGGGTCACCAACTGGCTTAGTGTGGGGTATGTGTGTGTGGTCAGGGTAATGTCTTACCAATGTCTTGAGGTCGACACGGTGCTGATGCCCAGGGGGAGGCAAACTTGGGGTACAGGTTTCTGTCAGGAGAGGAGTGGACACGTTACTATCAACATACTTAAGATGAATAAAAACATCTAACAAAACATTGATTTTGACTTCTGTAGCCATTCAACCTAATGTTCAGACAGAGCAACCATCTTACTCTGGAGAGTTGAGGTTGAGTCCAAGTGTTGTGAGGTCACTCCCCAGTGCCAAGTGCACCATGCCCGGGTCCGTCTCCGCTGCTCGGATAAACGTCAGCAAGCCAATCATCCCAAACTGGTCCGTCACCATTCCCCCGGGAATGTTCGTCACCCGCCCTACAGATGTGGGGAAATCTACAGTGAGGGAAAATAATAACCAAGTAGAGCTTTCCCTACAGATAATGCAAATGTGGACCATACCAACGGCCATGCAGGAACCATGTCAAAACCCACTGAGGTACCCAGGTTGAGACCGAGAGGTGTGATTGGTTGAGCGGGCTCACCGTCAGGTAACACCTGGATCCCTTTCTTCTGGCTGTTGTTCTGAGCTGAGCTCGTCTTGTCTCCGGGGAACTTAGGACCGTCTGCACTGGACGTGCTCTTGCCTGTAGAGTTTAGGTTCTGCACAAAGCAAAAAACAAATGAATGAATAATCTATAAGCCACATGACATCATGGAATATTGCTTTGAATATAGGATGTCCACTCTACTAATTATATGGTGAAAGACTTGAATATGCAGTAGTTGTTGTTGCTCAACATAAGGAGGCCTTGTATGGTTGCCTGTCCATTTCAGCTTTATCCATGTTTGGCATGACACCGACCAATGAAAACAGACTGACAACCAGGCTAAAGGCAGCCTGTCTGTCTGTCTGACTCACTGTTTTGCTGTCATCGTTGCTCAACGTGGGGTCCTTGTAGTTGGGACCAGGCAGTGCAGGGAAGTCCTCGTTGTGGATGGAGAAATCCTGCGTCGGCTCGTTCGATGGCTTCGTCACCATGCCAACTGATGAGGTCATGAGATGAAGAGAAGAGGCTTCTTAAATAAATCACCACAATGAGAAAGAAGTTTAGCCTTGGGTTATATATACACACCATTGGAGAAGGCCTTCTCCCTTTCTTCATCACAATTTGCCACAGTTTATATTTGAAGAGAGACTGAAGTGGGCTGAGTATTTACACTGAGAATGTGTCTAGCAGTGCTGACTGGCCCACAGTAATATGACGAGTCAGTGATGCTTTGGACATGTGCATTGCCAAGTTCCCTTTGCATCCAAGCCAAGTGCATTACAATGAGCCCTTCTTTCTAGTGCACTACACTGAGCCCTTACAATGGGTAGCCCTCCTAGTCTAGTCCACTAGTATAAACCCTTACTAGTGCACTATACAGAGTTCTTACCATAGGGGGCCCTTCCAGCTAGTGGGTTGAGTAGCGGTGTTGGGTTTGCGCTTCCTTCCCTCCGACTCCTCTCTGCTAACGCAGGGAAGTCAGACAGGTCTAGCCCCGTCACGTTTTCACTGCCGTCTGTGAGGGGTAGGTTAAAGACTTGTAAGAAAGTAAAATGGTGTTACTCTTCATGCTGACAGTGTCTTATAGTATGTGAATGAATAAGTAAAGTGGGCTGAATGTGATACATCATTGGATGGCCAGACTGAGCATCAGATTAGAGGTCGACCGATTTCAAGTTTTCATAACAATCGGAAATCTGTATTTTTGGACACCAATTTGGCCAATGTTTTTTTTTTTACACCTTTATTTAATCTGTATTTAACTAGGAAAGTCAGTTAAGAACACATTCTTATTTTCAATGACGGCCTAGGAACGGTGGGTTAACTGCCTTGTTCAGGGGCAGAACGATAGATTTTCACCTTGTCAGCTCGGGGGATTCAATCTTGCAACCTTACTAGTCCAATGCAATAACGACCTGCCTCTCTCTCGTTGCACTCCACAAGGATACTTGTTACGTGAATGCAGTAAGCCAAGGTAAGTTGCTAGCTAGCATTAAACTTATCTTATAAAAAATAATCAATCAATCATAATTACTAGTTAACTACACATGGTTGATGATATTACTAGATATTATCTAGCGTGTCCTGCGTTGCATATAATCTGACTGAGCATACAAGCATACAAGTATCTAAGTATCTGACAGCGGTGGTAGGCAGAAGCAGGCGCGTAAACATTCATTCAAACAGCACTTTCTTTGCATTTTCCCAGCAGCTCTTCGTTGTGCGTCAAGCATTGCGCTGTTTATGACTTCAAGCCTATCAACTCCCGAGGTGAGGCTGGTGTAACCGAAGTGAAATGGCTAGCTAGTTAGCGCTAATAGCGTTTCAAACATCACTTGCTCTGAGCCTGTGGTTGTTTCCCTTGCTCTGCATGGGTAACGCTGCTTTGAGGGTGGCTGTTGTCGTTGTGTTCCTGGTTCGAGCCCAGGGAGGAGCGGGAGAGGGACAGAAGCTATACTGTTACACTGGCAATACTAAAGTGCCTATAAGAACATCCAATAGTCAAAGGTTAATGAAATACAAATGGTATAGAGGGAAATAGTCCTATAATTCCTATAATTTTTTTATTTATTTTACCTTTATTTAACTAGGCAAGTCAGTTAAGAACAAATTCTTATTTACAATGACGGCCTAGGAACAGTGGGTTAACTGCCTGTTCAGGGGCAGAACGACAGATTTGTACCTTGTCAGCTCGGGGGTTTGAACTTGCAACCTTCCGGTTACTAGTCCAACGCTCTAACCACTAGGCTACCCTGCCTAACTACAACCTAAAACTTCTTACCTAAGAATATTGAAGACTCATGTTAAAAGGAACCACCAGCTTTCATATGTTCTCATGTTCTGAGCAAGAAACTAGCTTTCTTACATAGCACATATTGCACTTTTACTTTCTTCAACACTTTGTTTTTGCATTATTTAAACCAAATTGAACCTGTTTCATTATTTATTTGAGGCTAAATTGATTTTATTGATGTATTATATTAAGTTAAAATAAGTGTTCATTCAGTATTGTTGTAATTGTCATTATCACAAATAAATTAAGTAAAAAAAAAAAAAATGTTTTAAATCGGGCGATTAATCGGTATCGGCTTTTTTAGTCCTCCAATAATCAATATCGGCGTTGAAAAATCATAATGTGTCTCCTGACCCCTCCTGTCTCAGCCTCCAGTATTTATGCTGCAGTAGTTTATGTGTCGGGGGGCTAGGGTCAGTTTGTTATATCTGGAGTACTTCTCCTGTCCTATTCGGTGTCCTGTGTGAATCTAAGTGTGCGTTCTCTAATTCTCTCCTTCTCTCTTTCTCTCTCTCGGAGGACCTGAGCCCTAGGACCATGCCCCAGGACTACCTGACATGATGACTCCTTGCTGTCCCCAGTCCACCTGGCTGTGCTGCTGCTCCAGTTTCAACTGTTCTGCCTTATTATTATTCGACCATGCTGGTCATTTATGAACATTTGAACATCTTGACCATGTTTTGTTATAATCTCCACCCGGCACAGCCAGAAGAGGACTGGCCACCCCACATAGCCTGGTTCCTCTCTAGGTTTCTTCCTAGGTTTTGGCCTTTCTAGGGAGTTTTTCCTAGCCACCGTGCTTCTTCACCTGCATTGCTTGCTGTTTGGGGTTTTAGGCTGGGTTTCTGTACAGCACTTTGAGATATCAGCTGATGTACGAAGGGCTATATAAAATAAATTTGATTGATTGATTGATTGAATTGGTCGACCTCTACATCAAATAGCTGGTTATTTTGAAGAGACACACTACTAACCTGTGCCATTGAAGATGTTGCTTGATAACGAGTTGTTCATCCCAAACGCCTGGTTCCGGTTCATCCCGAATCCCGACATGCTACAAAAATACAGAGGAGAATTTTAGCCTCCAACTGGATCACCTTCATATTCAATCATCACAAAAAACGATTGATGATTTAGACATTTAAACAGAGAGTTGAGAACAGCAGATCTTTCATTTGTATTGCCAGCCAGACTGTGTGACTGTACCTGTTGATGGTGAAGGGCTGCCGTGCAGGCTGCTGTTTGGGCATACAGATAATGCTGGGGGGGCTGCGGTTGGGGCTGCCTAGCCCTGAGCTGCCCATGCTGTTGGTCCTGCCGCCGCCCATCCCGATGCCCTGGCCCACCTGGGAGTGGTTCAGCATGTTCCTCGAGTTCATCGGCAGGATCCCCCTGTGGAGGAGACATCACGGGTTAGAGTTAGACTAATGGGTGAACAGAATGGCTTGATATGAAGCCAGGTGAATATTTTTACTAATAATGTCCTGTCCTGCTCTGGAACTACTGAACTGAACAGCTAACTAACTAACAGCAGAATAATGATTCCATGGCATTTAAACACATTGACTTATGTGGTCTCTCGGTCTCAAGAATCTCTTTCTCCAGCATCTCCATCTTACACACACCTGCTTGGCGAGGGTGGGGTATGGAGGGACATGGTGGGTACCCCAGTGGTGGGGGTGATATGGCTCGGTAGCGGAGTGCCTTGCGTTAAGCTGCGGTTTAACTGAGGCGTGTTGTTGCCCATGCCCCTTATCGAGAAGCCTAGTGCACCTGCAACAGGAGAAATAGAAACAGTCAACATGGGACTCTTATCAAATTCCAAAGTGACCAAAATATTGGATATTTCTCATAGCGATATTTTGAGATCAACAAGAAGTGTTGAAGTCTGTTTTGAATTGGGTATATTTAAAATCGGGTACATTTACAGGGTAATTATTCTAAATTGATCAAATAGCTCCAGGTATGACTTGACTACAAAATTGTTGCAGACCAAAATGTATTACAGCCTTAGTAGAAAAGACTCTGAAAACCACAGACAGAAATGTAAATGAACAGATGCAGCCAGCTTACTCTGTGGGCCATATAAACTGGCCCCAAGCTGGGATAGTTGACCTGATGACGACGGTGAGGGAGACGAGAGCATCTAGGAGGACAAGGAGAGAGATAAACCACAAAGTGAGAGGGAAGGACTGGAAACAAGAATACCAACAGATGACAATACCTTTATCAATAACACATAATCGCACATTAGGGCAGTTCGTATATCATTATTTACAAATCACATTACATTGGAATTACACTGTAATTGGGGTATTCAATTTAAAAGGATAATAATAATAACAACATCAATGCCAAGGCAAGTTATAGTCATATAGGATGATGGAGTAGCCTACATTTCCCTAAATATGAAAAATAACCATAAACAGATTTACATTATAGATGGACGTGAAAACAATTTACTTACTTCAAGTTCAAAGGGAGCTGTAGTAGGGATGTGCGATCGAGCAGACAGAGCACTTACGTCTTTGTCCGACCGATGTGGGTACATGGACGGCTGGCTGTAGTACATGTTCTCATCAGGGTAGTCACTTTCCACCCCCTCTACAAACTTCTTTCTCGTAGCACTGAACATGCCGTTTGTCACCTGCAGAGAGTGGAAAGAAGGAACAGGTTTAAATATCTCAATTCCTCAACAGTCCATAGAAATTGAGACTGTCGACCAGCATGTCTGGATCCACTGTCCACACTGTTCATATCAGATTTAAAAACCGATCATGGTCAGGACATGAGAGAAACACACAAGCCACGCAGTAGTGTTAGTCCTATGACTATGGTTTACTACGCATTCAGTTTCAACTGGTCCGACATCACATCTCACTACCAGACAACACGCCCACACCTTGCGCAATGTGTGCATACCAATGCTTGACTTGGAATTAAATAGGTTCCAGTACTCATTTTGGGTGCCGGTACTGTTTAAATTTAGGTGCAGGAGCTCCACAATAGTTGAGAGGTAATGTACTACAGTATAAGACGAACAGGAGCTCAAGCAGTAGACAATCTGAGGTGCTGGTTACTCAGCTCCTGCCCAAGTCAAGTACTGGTGCATACAGTGTGCCTTACAAAACTAATTTACAATCGCGTTTATAGTGTTGTTGATTTTCCACTCACTGTTATCATGCTGGTGTGTGAAAATGCATTGGTCAACATACAAAAACTGTGTCCATCCCTGCAGCGTTGCCTCAGAACAATTCAACAAGCTTCTGCTCAGGTGACACTAAAAGGTTCAGTTATTATTCTCTACACCAAACTTTCCGTAAAGCATTTTGTGGCTAACGTTAGCTAACAATACAGCGCGAGTCTGATTAGTTATAATAACAGTTAGTTTAACAACAAGCATCACTAGACTAACGTTAGCTAGCTAAATCCCTCCAATTCAACAACCCTTGTCAGGCAGTCTGCTTGCCTATAGGTAGCGATGTGCAGGTTGGGCCTGTTGTTTCTCCTATCCAGTTCCCAGTACCTTTCGGTCTCAATTTACGCTAGGAGCCACAGACAAAAACAGAGCGCAGAAGACTTTTCGAATTCAAATCTGCCAAACCGGTCCAAAACACACCAAACCGAATGACAAGGACAAAAAAGATTAATGTGTTGTGATGTGACGATTCGAGTCGGACCAAATGGGTTTATATTTGAGGGAAAAATACTGTAAAAACCTCACCGCATTAATTTCCCTTCTCCTCGTAGCTAGATCCAAGATGGCTGTGTATTCAGTATTCCACAATCGAGAATCCTGGGTGAATAGCCTTTGCACTCTGACCTCTCCACAACCTCCTAACCATTTCCGCACACAAATTTTGAACGTTCTACTTCTGTGGGTACAAAGTGGCTAATACACTACAGGATGAATTTGAATTGTCTGCAGTATTATTTTTCTAGTTACATATATTGTTGGGTGAACTCACTATCGGTAGAAAATTATCAGTGTATCAACAAACTCAGTAGGTAAACAAATACAAAAATGATAATACGCCACTCTCATGTATATTATTTTCAAAACATAGAGGCAATGAACCCAGGCATCAGTGATATGACATCACGGTAGTAGCCTATACATCAGGGATCATCAACTAGATTCAGCCGCGTGCCGATTTATTCTTGAGTGGATGATCAGGGGGGGCTAGTGGTGCACGACTCCACGATTTTTGGAATCGACTCCTGTGGATGGAGTTGAAAGGAATCGATTCTTACTCAAAACGCGCTGAAACGGATGCGAACACACGTACATACAACCTCATTATTGCGGAGTCCTACTAGGAAAACTACATTTGCGTTCTAGAGGACTGACATGAGCATGATGCTGCCCAGTTGCTCATCAATTTAGTCTATAAAAGGCCTGTTTTGTTTGAATATAGAAGGTGATGTGTAGGAACTAGACTATGTCATTGATATTTCTGCTGTGTGCAGCCTTGACCGATCCCATGGGATGATGTGTTGCACTCTACGATGATAAGCATTTTCTTTGCCATATTATAGCCCTATTCCGACGGGTATTACTAAAGAGGTTGGTTTTGTAATTATTATCCAAGTATGTGCATTTTTTATTCCAGAGGATGATTCACACAGGATTCGTTTTTTCAAAACTGTAATTCAAATGTATTTTCACTACCATTCAAAACTTTGAGGTCACTTAGAAATGTCCTTGTTTTCCATGAAAACATACATAAAATGAATAGGAAATATGGTCAAGATGTTGACAAGGTTATAAATAATGATTTTCAATTTCATCAAAGAATACTCCATTTGCAGCAATTACAGCCTTGCAGACCTTTGGCATTCTAGTTGTCAGTTTGTTGAGGTAATCTGAAGAGATTTCACCCCATGCTTCCTGAAGCACCTCCCACAAATTGGATTGGCTTGATGGTCACTTCTTATGTACCATATGGTCAAGCTGCTCCCACAACAGCTAAATAGGGTTGAGATCCGGTGACTGTGCTGGCCACTCCATTATAGACAGAATGCCAGCTGACTGCTTCTTCCCTAAATAGTTCTTGCATAGTTTGGAGCTGTGTTTTGGGTCATTGTCCTCTTGTAGGAGGAAATTGGCTCCAATTAAGCACCGTCCACAGGGTATGTCATGGCGTTGCAAAATAGAGTGATAGCGTTCCGTCTTCAAGACCCCTTCTACCCTGTATAAATCTCCCACTTAACCACAACCAAAACACCCCAAAACAATCACATTGCCTCCACCATGCTTGACAGATGGCATAAAACCCTTCTCCAGCATTTTTTCATTTTTCTGCGTCTCACGAATGTTCTTCTTCACCTCAAACATAGATTTGTCTGTCCATAACACTTTTTTCCAATCTTCCTCTGTCTGGTGTCTGTGTTGTTTTGCCCATCTTAAACTGTTATTTTTATTGGCCAGTCTGAGATATGGCTTTTTCTTTGCAACTCTGCCTAGGCCAGCATCCAGGAGTCGCCTCTTTACTGTTGATGTTGAGGCTGGTGTTTGCGGGTACTATTTCATGACGCTGCCAGTTGAGGACTTGTGAGGCATCTGTTTCTCAAACTAGACACTCTAATGTACTTGCCCTCTTGCTCAGTTGTGCATCGGGGCCTCCCACTCCTCTTTCTATTCTGGTTAGAGCCAGTTTGCGCTGTTCTGTGGAGGGAGTAGTACACAGTGTTGTACGAGATATTCAGTGTCTTGTCAATTTCTCACATGGAATAGCCTTGATTTCTCAGAACAAGAATAGACTGACAAATGCTGATTCTCCAGATACTCAACTAGTCTAAAGAAGGCCAGTTTTATTGCTTCTTTAAATCAGCACAACAGTTTTCAGCTGTGCTAACATAATTGAAAAAGGGTTTTCTAATGATCAATAAGCCTTTTAAAGTTATAAACCTGGATTAGCTAACACAACGTGCCTTTGGAACACAGGAGTGATGGTAGCTGATAATGGGCCTCTGTATGCCTATGTAGATATTCCATTAAAAAAATCAGCCGTTTCCAGCTACAATAGTCATTTACAACATTAACAATGTCTACACTGTATTTCGGATCAATTTGATGTTATTTTAATGTACCAAAAATGTGCTTTTCTTTTAAAAACAAGGACATTTCTAAGTGACCTCAAACGTTTGAAAGGTAGTGTATGTCTAGACGATAATAGGCTACACTGATAACTCGTGCTTGGCTGCCAAATGTATGGGTCTCCCCATAATATTTAAATTGATGAAGTGTGATCCTAATCATTATTTTAATGATCTATGGTAGACTTTCTACCTCTACAATTTCTGTTTAATTTGTCAATATTACATTTTTATTCATTGATTTACTGGCCACCATTACTGTGGTTACATGTTCAGTGTTTGTATTGACCCGCAAACCCACTGCAGCCTACCTCACTAGCCTACCTTACTCTCCATCCCTGCTTTGGACAATTAATAGCATGACTCTCGTACTTTGCCCTTTTCATTTATGGTTGCTATTAATGACGAAAGGAGATATTATCTGTCTCTCTCCTATTGTGTATCACTGTTAAATACTGGAAAAATAAAAAACAGGGAAAATAAGTACTTAAAACTACCAATTATTGTAGATAAATATTAATGAAAAGGGTAAACACAACACTGGACTGAACCTTGTCAAACTAATATTAATGTACAACAATATAGAAGATAAATGACTAGAGGTTATGCAATATGGGTGTATATCCACTGCATGCTTCTTAGGTGTGTAATTAAATAACACACCCAATCTACCTACCTCATCCCAATATTGTTTTTATGTACTTTTCTGCTCTTTTGCACACCAGTATCACTACTTGCACATCATCATCTGCTCATCTATCACTCCAGTGTTAATCTGCTAAATTGTAATTACCTCACTACTATGGCCTATTTATTGCATTACCTCCTCACGCCATTTGCACACACTGTATTTAGACTTTCTTTTTTTCTATTGTGTTATTGACTATTTTTGTTTATTCCATGTGTAACTCTGTGTTGTTGTTTGTGTCGCACTGCTTTGCTTAATCTTGGCCAGGTCGCAGTAGTAAATGAGAACTTGTTCTCAACTAGCTTACCTGGTTAAATAAAGGTGAAATAAAAAATTAAATGACATGACCAATGAGCTATTGCAAATTTGAAACTATGAAAAATGTACGTTACACCGCGTGATTTTACAGTACACAAACAAGAGTGTGCAATATAGAAGGGTAGTCAGTGGACATTAGATCACATGACCAAGAAGCTATTGAAATTCTACATTTTGAAAAATTATTTTAAAATCTTGTGAGATGAAAATGGACAAACTAAAGGGTGTGCAATGTGTAGGCCCACTGAGTTGACATTCTGAACCTTGTTTGAAGTCACTAGGTCACAAACCATGTGAGATGAAAATTGATAAACTAAAGTGTGTGCAATACAGAAGAGTAGTCAGTGGACATTCTGAACCTTGTTTGAAGTCAGTAGATCACATGACCAAGGAGCTATTGAAATTTGAGTGTAAAAAAAGTTTGTACTTTGTTTACGCTCCCTAACTAATTCAACTTGTAATACAAAATGCTGCTCACATTTCCACATGTTAATTAGCTTTGGAAAGCGAATTCATGTCCAAATCTTGACAATAAGACCTGTGCAATGTTGTGCGCAATTCTTCCAACATCATGACACTTATTTGGTGTCTGTGGCTCAAGTGGTTTGAAAGCTTTTGAGGTTTGAAAGCGCAAATATCCGTTGAATATCCAACTTGAAACGGTCTTTACATCGGTAGCGCAAATGTGTTTTATAATTGTAACGTCTGATAAACTGGAATTCTAAACACAGCGCTGTGAAAACAATTGAGAAGTTTGAGTTTGGGAAACACTGAGATCCTATGCACAATGTAGCCTCATCATATGTCTAATATTTGGCCTAACGTGGAAATGCAATGCATCAACTGAACGCAACTAAAGGATCTAAAGATACTGCGTGTTTAAACTTCATTAAAGGGGACAACTTATAATGGGATGAAATGTTTAAAACGCATCTAAAATGCCGAATTTGCACATGTTCATTTAAAAATGGGTCAATATGCTGAAATGGATGACTGTGTTTTAAAGCATTAAAGAAGTTTAACAATCAAACCAACAACTGTGTCATTGTAAATTGAAGGAACTAAAAGTGAATGATGGTGGATGAAATCCCACATAAGACCCAACTGGAGAGGGCAGAAGAGCATTTACATTCACTCTATGCAGCCCGAAGAGGCAAACTTGGAGTATGTACATGCAAAATTAATGAAATAAAAGTCCTTCTTGTTGTTGGAGGAAATGTTGAAACTGTGAATGAAGTTCTTGAAGCATTTGAAGCTGTTCTCAATGACTTTAAGAATGCTCATGAATCTGTGCTAGAGCTGGTCACAGAAGAGGAACAGGAAAATGAGAGCATTACCTATTATCAACCAAGAATGAGGACTTATGAACATTTCCAAGAAAGAGGTGGAAATATGGAAAAAATATGAAGTTGAGCCACAAACACTCATTGAACCACACGACAGCATTTCCAATGTGTCAAAAACATCAAATAAAACAAAGTATTCTAAGGCTGCTTCCTCAATGTCCTCTGCACGCCTAAAAGCTGAGGCAGAACAAGCAGCTCTACTAGCTTGCCAAGCATCATTACAGGACAAGCATGCATTGGAACTGGAGAAAGCTCAACTGAAGGTTAGGATGGGAAAAAAGGCACTGGAAACGGACATAGCAGCATATAATGCCAGACTGAAGGTCCTGGAGAGTGGTGAGTCAACTTCTCAATCCCATGCCGTGGCAGCCCATTTACTAAGCCAAGAAGATGGAATGAACTCTTATTTTGAGAACCAGGAACCCAAGGTCTATGTGGAACCTGAACCATCACCTGTTGAGTTTGCTGCATTAGATGCAGTTCCAAAGACCCCATTACAAAGGGTTTTACAACAACCGACAACAAAGCCATCAAAATCTATTCAGAAAACAGTCATAAACCACACCCTTCAGCAGCCAACAGCAAGGTCTATCAATCAACACAGAATCAACACTGCGGGTATCAGCCATAATACCAGCCTTGATAACCTCTCCACTGTGCAAAAGCATGCAAAAGCAGAATTAAATTGCTGACCTCCATGTACTACAGCACAAACAGGCCACACTCCCTGTTAGGGAGATACCTATGTTTGACGGTGATCCTCTAAACTTTGGGCTATGCATGCATTTGAGCATGGCATAGAAGATAAGACAAGCAGCCACCAGGATAGGCTCAATTACCTGGAACAGTACACCTCTGGTCAGCCCAAGGATCTGGTCCGTAGTTGTCTGCATATGGAAGCCAGAAGATGCTATGCAGAGGCTAAGAGGTTGTTAAAGGAACACTTTGGCAATGAAATCAAAGTCACCACTGCTTACATGGAAAAAGTTTGGAACTGGATAAACATCAAACCGGATGATGGAAAGGGACTGGGTGGCTATGCACTCTAAGAGGTTGCTGCAACGCTATGCACTCTAAGAGGTTGCTGCAACGCTATGCAAGACCTACAGAACATGGAAGAGCTTAATCCTCCCTTCAACAAAAAGTTGATCATGTCAAAACTTCCCTACAAACTAAGGGAAAAATGGAGGCCTACAGCATGTGATATTTTAGAGAGAAGCCACCTGAAGGCCCAGTTCAGTGACCTTGTGACATTCATGGAAAAATAGGCCAAAATATTGCAGGATCCATTGTATGGAGATATTCAAGATCCCCTGTCCAACAAAAGGTTTTTAAAAACCAAAACAGCAGCTGACTTTAAACAGCAGTTCAAGTCCAAGAGTAGGGCAAGCAGCTTTGTCACTGCAGTAGCTGTAGTGGCAGATTGTGACCCTGAAAACCCTCTAAAAGAACAAACATTCAAAGTAAAGAGACCAGGCATCTACCCTTCTGATGCTCCCAGCATTGCATGTGTATTTTGTGCTGGTGAGCATTTATTGGTTGACTGCCAACAGGTGAAGGCCCAGTGACACAAATCCAAGGTTGAGTTTGAGATCAAAAAGTCTTTGTTTTTGCTGTTTGATAAGAGGACACTTAAGAAAATAATGTAAAAGAAGGATGACCTATCAGAGCTGTCAAAGAAAGCACCCCACTATCCGGCACATTGAAGGAAGAGAGAGATTTAGATCTCTGAAGGCAGATACGAGGGGTGTAGCAGTAAAGCGGGAGGAGACTGTCAGCAGTACTCTTGTTTCACTGGAAGCTGGTGAAGATACCGGAGCCGGTACAGATTGTGCACTTGCGCCAGTTCAAGTAAAGATGGCAAATGGAAGCAAGTCTGTTAACTTATGTGTTTCTCAATTATGGTAGTTCAGCAACATTTTGTACAGAGAGACTGAGGCAGCTGAAAGCTAAAGGCAGTGAGACTGAAATTCTGCTATGCACAATGGGGCAGGAGAGTCGTATCAAGAGCTTTGAGATATCTGGATTAGTGATTGGCAATGTGGAAGGCGACACATTTCTCGCATTACCAAATGTCTACACCCAGAATAAGATCCCAGTGACAAGAGAGAACATTCCCACTCAAAAAGATCTCAAAAGGTGGCCATACCTGAAAGAGGTTCAGTTGAAGGAGATTGATGCCGACGTAGAACTCCTGATTGGCGTAAATGCTCCAAAGGCAATGGAACCCTGGCAAATCATAAATAGCCAAGGCAGTGAAAACCCTCTTTGGATGGCTGATGAATGGTCCTCAACAATTGTACCATGGCAGAAGAATCTTGGCGTCCTACGATGATGGTCAATCGTATCTCAATGGCCGACCTGTGGGTTCTTCTTGTAAATCAGTACAACCATGACTTCCCTGAGAGAGAGTATGAAGAGAAAAGTGAGATGTCAGCTGAGGATTGTAACTTTATGGAGATAGTATCAAGCTCCATAACGCTCAAAGACCGTCACTACTACTTACCGTTGCCCTTTCACAACAAAGATGTAGTCCTGCCAAACAATCATGACATGGCAGAGCAGAGCATCGGGCTCTAAATATTATCAGGAAGTTCAAGAAGGACGAAGGTTACGCTGCAGAGTACACAAGAACAGCTCCTCAGAGAGAAAGGCAAGGTATGGTACATACCACAGGAACAATACGAGTGGTGTTTGACTGTTCATCATCCAATAAAGGCACATCTCTCAACATTAAACTCCAAGACCCTGATCTGAAAAACACGCTTATAGGAGTCTTGCTAAGATTTCGGCAAGAGCACATTGCCATGATGGCAGACATCGAAGGAATGTTCCATCAAGTACGTGTCCATGAAGATGACTTAGACTTCCTGCGATTCCTATAGTGGCCGGACAGTGATACTAGCAAATTACTACAAAAGAGTACAGAATGAGGGTACATCTTTTTGGTGCTATATCCTCTCCAAGTTGTGCAAATTTTGCATTGTGAAAAACTGCAGAAGACAACTGTGAGAGGTACGACGAAGATGTGATTCAAACAGTCAAGTCCAACTTCTATGTTGATGACTTCCTCAAGTCAGTGGCCACAGAAGGACAAGCCATAGCTCTCACAAAAAACCTCAGGGATATGTGCTCTCAGGGTGGGTTCAAATTGACCAAGTGGGTCAGCAACAGCCGCACTGTGCTGGCTTCTATCCTTGATGAGGCAGATAAAAGGCAGATAAAAGAACTGGACCTGGACAGAGAAAAGCTGCCTGTTGAAAGAGCACATGGAATCCGATGGAACATTGAAAGTGATGCGTTTACCTTCCAAGTCACTTCCAAGAAGAGGTATTCTCTCAACTGTCCGCTCTGTTTATGATCCATTAGGTTTCCTTGCCCCATTTGTATTAAAGGCAAAGCAAATTCTTCAAGCGCTCTGCAAGCTAAAGTGTGGATGGGACGAAGTCATCCCCGAAGAACACTCTGTTTCATGGAAGAGATGGCTCTCAGAGCTGGACCAGCTGTCCAGATTCCAGATTGACAGGTATGTGATGCTTGAGAACTTTGGTCAAGACCGCACAGCTGCATCACTTCGGTGATGCAAGTGAACAAGGTTATGGCACGGCAAGCTACTTTAGGTTTACAAACAGTATGGAAAAGGTCCACATCGCATTCATACTGGGGAAATCAAGGGTGACTCCACTCAAGCAGATGATGATCCCCAGACTGGAACTTGCCACAGCAACATTGGCAGTGTGAGTGGACAGGATGTTAAGGTTGGAGCTCCAGATTGAACTTGAGATGTCAACTTTCTGGACAGATAGCCAGTCTGTGCTAAAATACCTCCACACCGATACCAAGAGATTTAATACCTTTGTGGCTAATAGGGTTGCTATGATCTGTGACCTATCGAAAGCAAAACAGTGGAGCTGTAACGTGCATTGTTTGAAGGAGACCAAGGTGCAGAGTAATTTGTGGTCATCATATTTATTTAAATGAGAACCAGCAACAAATTAACAAAGTGAAACCAAAACAACCGTTCCGTAGGCTACAAGAGCTGTACAAAAACAAGATCCCACAACATAGGTGGGAAAAAGACTACCTAAGTATGATTCCCAATCAGAGACAACGATAGACAGCTGCCTCTGATTGGGAACCACACTCGGCCAAACACAAAGAAATACAAAACATAGAATACCCACCCCACATCACACCCTGACCTTACCAAATAGAGAAATAAAACGGCTCTCTAAGGTCAGGGCGTGACAGGAGGTATTTGAACTCCAAACACAACCCAGCCGATGATGCCTTGAGGATTACATGTTGAAACTTTCCTGAACTCAAAGAGACAAGAATTTCTGGAGAAAGTCCCTGAGGAGTTTGGCTCCATCCCTCCGGATGATCCAGAGGTGAGAAAAGACGTCATGTAAATAGTACAAGTGTGGAAGAAAAGAGTCCGATCAGCAAACTGATTGAGTACTATTCAACATGGAAGAAAGCAGTTGCCTGGATGCTGAAACTGAAGAGACTTCTTCTACAGTTAAGACAGAAAAGGAAAATGCTCACAAAAACTGATCCAGGATCAGATTAGAGTTTAACAAAATCACTGAAGGAACAAATTGACAAGTTCAAACTGACGTTTGGAAAATAAAGTTTGTCTGTAAATTAGAACTTGTTCTCAACTAGCCTACCTGGTTAAATAAAGGTGAAATAAAATAAAATGAAATAAAAATCTTCCACTTATGCAGGAGCGGAACAAGTGGAACAAAACTAAGAGAAACTTCAGTCCTGGTGACCTTGTTGTCATCATCGATGACACTGCCCCAAGGAACTCTTGGCTAATGGGGCGTGTGTGGGAGGCTTTGCCAGGGGCCAAAGGTCTTGTTCGGAGCGTCATGGTTAAGACCAAGACAAATATCTTACAGAGACCTATCAATACACTCTGTCTGCTCCTTGAGGCGGCTGAGTGAGACACACACACACAAACATACACACACAGTGCTCCATCTTTGAATCACGTGCACCTCTGATTCATTGATGTCGTACTCTTACATTCTTTGATGTCGTAGCCATATATTTTTGGACGTCGAACTCTTGACATCTTTGGAACTCTTCAACTCAGACTGAGATCTATGGACTCTTTTCCTATATGAGACCTTGGACAATTTGTATATAGCTATGAACTGTAATAGTGCTCTGGTATAGAATGTTTTGTGTATTACGTTTGAATATTAAGTAATTGTTGTGCATTCAGAGCAGTTAACAATTAGGGGCCGGTATGTTATAGACAATTTGGACATATTTGTATAAAAGACAGAACATACAGAGCTCCATGTACATGATGAAATATTAGGTACGTACCTTTATGATTTATATTTACCTCATTGAGATATATTCATTTATTATTAGTGTAACTTAGTTTTTGCCCCCAACCCCCCCCCCCCCCCCCCTCTTGCCCATTCATTGTACTGTGGTAAGTGTGTTAGAATAAAGGCAGGAAGTTGGGCCTTCGGGGGGAGGAGACTGTAGTCTTTTGACCATACAGACAGTTCATACTATGTATTTTCCATGTCAAGTAATCTATGCTTTAAGTTGATTGGAGAATCAACTTTTTGTTAGTTACAAGAAGAATAAACCTTTTTGTTGCACCACATCCCTGGATCTCATTGAGTGTTTTGGCCGTTTGGAAACCTTGAATGTGGACTGTATGCGTACGAAACAACCCCGCTTTCAGGCTTGGGCAATGGCTATGATAAAGAGGAAAGGAAGCCACTACACCATTCTTTACTGAACTTGCATGAGACATTGTAAATCAATACATTGCTAAATACAGCATTGTGAAAGTCTACAGCCTACATCTTTGTCAGAAAAATTCTATGAGAAACCTATCATTAGCATCACTATATCCTGTTCCTTAATTGTTTGAAACCTGGACGTTTTACTTCAAATTATGAGGCATGTTTTACCTTGCCAAAATCCTACCATAAAAACCTGGTGGCAATTATTTTTTTATTAAGACTTACTAATATGTGTTTCCTGCTCTTTAAAAAAAAAAAAATAATTGTCTAGCTGACAAATCCATTATCCAAGTCATATTAACAACCTATGATACTTGTTGTATCTTTAAATCTTTCCTCTTTCTAACTGATATTTCCATCTTTGTCCAAGAAACCACTTGCGCATTTTAGGACCGTGTTTTCTGGAAATGGCATTTTGGAACGTTCACGTGTAACCTACTGCCATGCTGTACATTGCTGCCCCTACAATGTCAAGAAATAATATTTTATCAAAATTTTAAGCTAAACATTCCGATCTGTTCCATCAGCCGTATTAATTGATATGGCGTATGCCTTCACTAAACTAATTTGATACGTATCAGTCGGGATTAAGAAGTTAGTATTTGCAATGTCCACTGAAAAATAAGTGGGTATACGGCGTATACCCTCCGCTAAACCACTGGCTGTGAAATATGCGATAGTTTGTGTTCTCGAAGTAGTCTGGCAAATAGTTTCCTCCGTTACAAAAATACTGAATCTTAGGAGTCAAGCTTGACATCCAGAAATCCGAGTTGAAGGGCAAGGAGTCGGGGAATCTATTATTTTGGAGTCAACTCCCCACCATACATGGGACCAGAACATAATTACCAATCATTAGTAGATTGCAAATGGACTGCAAGAAGCCCAAACAAATAATACTTTACCAAACACAATCATTTCGAACCTTGCTTACTTTTGGGGAACCCTGCTATACATGATATCATATTGCATCACCATATCATATTGATACAGTATGTCACTCACTAGCTACGAATCACCTTCACTAATGAATGTCAATAAGGATTCAAAAAGTATTACCTTATATCTATTCTATTTCTAACATTTGAAAGCATCTGCAAGGATTCTCCATCATTCCATTGTTCTATGTGTTATGCATAACATGTTGTATCATTTAATTTGTGCCATAGGCCTATCGGTTAACAGAGCATGTTGGAGAGAAGTTGTCCTCTCCAATCTCTCTACAGTATTACATCCTATAGAGGGACCACCATATTTCCCACATTTTCTCCCTCATCAGTCGGTACCGTACTTCTAAGCCACCAGATGAAGAGTAATGTGCTGCCTAGAGAGGAGGGCTGGAGCTAAAAACAGTCCATCAGAGCACAGTCTACCCCCCCCCCCAGGCCTGATAAGGGAAATTAAATTCCTGCCCTTTATCTGGAAAATAGCCCCTAATGAAGGTACAGGAGATAACGTAGGAAATTCACACTTCAGAGTGTACTAACGAGACAACAGATGATACCACCTTCCAGATTGCAGAGAATTACGTAACAGGGTTATGTAATTGAAAATGGCTCCCATGCACATGCTAGAGTAAGAACAGATTAAGTCACATAATGTGACCAAAAAACAAGATTAAACTCACTCTACAGTGGAGGAGAGTGGGGTAAGTTGAGACAAAGGGGTAAGTTGAAGTCCCTTTGTTTCTATTTATTTGTCATCTTCTTTTTCTTCTTCTATGGTATTATGGCGGTCAGCAAACAAATGTTAGAAGTGCATGCCACCACCTACTGGATGGGTGAAAACTGATAAACTTTAATGAATAAATAACAGGGGAAGAGGAAGGGTGAACAAAAACTTCACTCCTTCAATCTGATTCAAATGTCGTCTCAGATCCCTACACAGGTTCACGAGCCTGAGAGGGGTTGAACCTCTTCATTCAGTATTCCCTGTCACGTTTCGGCCATGAAGTCCTGATGATCCCAAAATATTTTTGCCGCCTTCTCAATGATTTCTAGTTTCTTTGATTGTTTTGTCTGTCCAGTGCAATTTATCACTTGTGCGATAAACACAATAAAGTTTACCTTCTTCACTGTTAGTATCCCAGGATCCCTCTGTTGAATGACATTCAGAGTGGCATCCACTCTCATCTTATATCCACTTGCTCCTTCTGCTACTTGCACTGCCTCCACATAGGAGACCTGCTGGATAGCCCTGATCCTAGCTAGCTACTACAACCGCTTTAACCCTATCAGGGCAATCTGGAGCGTGATTCCCATTACAATTACAGGACCGTGCTTCCTCAGACTCTTCAACAAAAACAAATACTTGCCACATGTCCAAACGTTTTACAATTATAACACTGAAGCATATTTTGTACATACTGTCTTCACTGAATATTTCACATTCCCAAATATTATATGAGTCAGTAGAAAAACTGAATCAAACGACAGCCAAACTGATAGGCTTTCCAACTTCTTTCCGTCAATCATTGGGATTAAACCACGTGCATCTACCACTCCAGGTATGTTCTCCCTAATCCACAAAGCCTCAATGTACTACGAGACGTCAGAGATGACACCTTTATTCGGTGCCCTACTCTGAAAATCATAGCATTCCACATTATACATTAATAGTTTGTAGAGCCACAGTGCTCTCTTTCTGTTCTCTTGGCAGGAAATCAACATACCGCTTCTGGTTACCCTGACCAAATCCACTTTCCCAATGTGTCCTTTACCATCTTTGAGACCACGAACGACCGGGTCACCTAAAAAAAACATCCTTGCTGGTGAAACGCACTCCAACAATATATTCATCTTAATTTCCAACTTTAGACCGTTTATTTCCATTCTTCTTTCTCACCATTGTCCACTTATCATTCTCATCAACTCCACTCGCACCAACAAAATCACACATTGTATCTGCTTCCACCATTACATGCATTTGTGCATTTGTAGGCGGTTTAACTTACCCTATCATGCGACTCAACCTACCCCATACCCGGGCCGGGGTAAGTTGTAGCAAGAGACCACTTTTTTTGGATAAGCTATGTTTTCAAAACTGTAATGTTTACATGAATTCTGATTATGTCCAGGGAAATACAACATCCTGAAATATATGTAGATATCTTTGATAGAAAGAATACTATATTTCCCTTGACAAAGTGATGCTGAATGTAAAAAATGGCTCAACTTATCCCACTCTCCCCTATGCAGTCTGGCTCTGGACTGATTGCATCCCATTTTAATCTTCTTTAAAAGGAATTGAAACAGAAAGACTACATACAGTACACTTCCCAGAAGCTCAGTAACCCCAGCCACCAGCTGTGGCTAGGTGTCCATAGCCCTCACACACTCACAGCTCACACCAAGTCAACGTGTGAGCTAAGCAGACAGGACTCCATAACTTGGGGTTGACAAAGCCCAGGCCACTCTGGCATTTACATCCCCCTGATATGCCTCTTTACTTTTTTTGGAGGCTGTTACTTAATTTTCCACTCCATGCAGCAAACATTTCAAACCACCCGATGATTTAAAGCTTTTCCAGCTTGACCAAAACACTCTCTGGCTCTCTCACATGGCTGCTTGCAACACTGTGCCATAGTTCAGAAACATGACAGCCTCTGGTAACAGTCACAAATTCTGCACATTATTTAAGAGTGAAAGGCCACTTGTGTGGCGATGATAAAGACTTGGCTCCCAGGCTGTGGGAGGGCTTGTAGACGGACGGAATGTAGATGACCTCCCGTGCTCTTTGATCACTTAACACCTCTTATACACTTATCAACTGACTACATTCTGTTCTGCAGAACATAGACCCCCCCCCCCCCCCCCCCCCCCTTGCTCTCTCACGTTATGGAGAGGGGGAAAGTCATTAAGCACAAATGGGGAGGAGTGAGCAGCTCGTCATTTGCTACTGCTTAAGAGCCTAGGCAAAGCTCAGAGCCACAGACAGAAAGAGAGCGAGCCAACAGAGGTCTGTGCAAGGGTCTGGGAATATCGGCAACACCTTCACTAGGTGGGATACAACACTGACATACCACTATTTGGGGGAAAGCTGGCAAACATAATTTGGAAGTCTTATTGTGAGAAGGATCCCCTCAATCCACACGACTCTCTAAAGTAGGTGTTTTTATAGAGACCGTCAAGTATAATCTCCAGCTTTGTGGGGGTCACAACATGCATGGACTGATAGTTTGACATTGGAATTGCCTTTCTGGGTTTCAGTCAAGTTGTAAGGGATTCAGTCATCTAGTCATATTTCCAGTGTTATTCTTGTTGTTTTTTGTAAAATGGCACCAGACTTGACAGCTTCTACTGCTAATCATGACAGTTAGAGAATGGACTTTCCTGGACATTCTTCCATGAGCTGCTCACTCCCCCCTCAGCTCTGCGGCTGAACAAGAGTGGGTGTAGGGCAGCATCAGGGAGACTCAGGCTGCTCATGATGGGGAACGTCATACGTGGCGCTGTGGCCTTTATCCCCTCCGAGCGCTGCCAGCGTTTCCTGGTGGGCGACCTGAAGGAGATGCCTCTCGATCGGACACTAGACCTGAGCAAACTGCAGCTGCGTCGTCTTCCTGTGGCTGCCTGCCTGTTCAATGAGCTGGTCAAGCTCTACCTAAGTGGCAACAACCTGAGCACCCTACCTGCAGACTTGCAGGGCCTGAGGAAGCTGCAACTCTTAGCTCTTGACTTCAACTGTTTCGAGGAGCTGCCTGCGGCTGTGTGTCAACTACCTCAGCTTAACATCCTGTATCTGGGCAACAACCAGCTCTGGTGCCTCCCACGGGAGCTGGGCGAGCTGAAAGAACTTAATACCCTGTGGTTGGAGACTAACTGTTTCACTCAGTTCCCCAGTGTGGTCTGCGACCTCCCCAACCTCAAGACGCTCCATCTGGGGTACAACCAGATAAGCAAACTGCCCATGGAGCTCGGTGGGTTAGAGGAGCTGAGGAGTATCTGGCTAGCCGGGAACCAGCTGTGTGAGTTCCCGCCAGTGTTGCTCGCCATGCACCTTCTGGCCGTGATCGATGTGGACCGCAACAAAATCCGCCGCTTTCCTGGTCTGTCCCACTTGCAGGGGTTGAAACTGGTAATCTACGACCACAACCCCTGTGTGAACGCACCTGTGGTCGGGGAGGGGGTCAGAAGGGTTGGACGCTGGGCAGACAGCTCGGATGATGAAGAGGATGGTGAGGATGGGTTGAAAGTGTGTGAGACTCCGATTGAGGTGAAGGAACTTGCCCCAGAGGGACAACTGGACTCACTACTTGAAAAGGGTTGTGGAAGCATCTGACCTTCAACCGTGGCTAAACTGGGGAACAGGATGCCAGTCAAGTGGAGCACTTACTGAAGAACGACCACTTACTGGAGAACGGCCAGCAGCCAGGCCTGATGGTGTTTTGTTCCAAATATGGTCAGGCCAATGATATGGACCTAAACACAGATGACAAATAATAAGCTGTTACGATTGGTTTCCATCATGATGAAACATGGACCTCACGAAGAGTGCCAGGAGGAATCTGATATGAAGTTCTCTACTTTTACATCACTGTCTGCAGACTTGAAGGATTTTATTTTGCTCGTATTCAGTTCATTTTACAGGTTATTTTCCAATTCAATACATTTCTGGAGACATGAACCCCGGGGCACACCACGTCATTTCAACATGGAAATTGGGGTAATATTGTTGAGATGTTGATCAATGAGATTTCAACATTTAATCACCCACTCAAAATGACAGACAGAGTTTGTTGTATTCCCAATGTGTTATCACTATGGTTTCAACCATCTGAAAGCACAACAAAATTCCAATAGAAAAACCATGTCTGATTTTTTTGTTTTGTTTTCATCTAAAATGTGTTATCACAGCACTTTAAACCATTTTAAAGCACAACAAAGTTAGAATGATAATACAATGTCAGATCTTTTGTATTTATACAACAACTTAATGTGTTATCACTGTGCTTCATCTAATAGCAGAACCAAATGACTTGGATTGCAGTTGAGATTACATTAAAAGTACATATTGCAAGTGATCAATGATGTTAGAGATTCTGCACAGATTATTTAAGCATTTGTGAAGAGCTCCACAGACCTGCGACCTTTGCATCTTGAACAAGCATGCTTTCTATGATTTCAGAAGAAGACATTTATAGTTACATTAGCGTAACCTCAACATGTGGTCATGGATGTGTTAGTCATTTTAAGATAGTATTTATTCAATTACATTAGTTTGTAAATTAGCAAAAACTTTAGGCTATTTACTGTCTTACAAAAGTAATATTGAATTGTGTTTGGTTGACAACGCAACCAAATATCAACATTTAAAGGATGTCTAATGCTTGCATAGTTTCATCTGAGCCACTGGCTAAATCATATGCTTAACATTTTATTTTTGGTTTAGTTGGAGATGTAAATCCAACATAATTTGTTAACTTGTCAACAAGTTAATAGGCTATTTACTGTATTGCAAAAGTGATATTGAATTGTGTTTGGTTGTCAACGCAACCAAATATCAACATTTGAAGGAGATTTACAGTGGGGCAAAAAAGTATTTAGTCAGCCACCAATTGTGCAAGTTCTCCCACTTAAAAAGATGAGGCCTGTAATTTTCATCATAGGTACACTTCAACTATGACAGACAAAATGAGAAAAGAAAATCCAGAAAATCACATTGTAGGATTTTTAATGAATTTATTTGCAAATTATGGTGGAAAATAAGTATTTTTGGCCCATTCCATACATGCACAATTGGTGGCTGACTAAATACTCCCACCCCCCCACTATATGTATCTTTTGTGTCACTGACGTTGTCTGACTTTAATTCCAGTCTGTCTACAAATTATTAATGAATATGTTGGATTAAAGTCTCAAACAATAATCAAGTTAAATAATAGGAATACATTTAATAAAACTTTAAATGCTCTTCAAATAAAGTTTGATTTAGTCCCATTCATTCATTTCGATTTTTGGTTAAGATGGAAACATGAATCCCACATATCAATGATTAATTTATACATTCAATTTTAAATCAACCAAAGCTTGAAACTCTAGGCCTTTATGTATTGTCTATTTTTAGTTGAATCCTGAGTTGAATTGAAACAATAGCGGTTGATTACTTAGCCTGAATAGTATCATTGATGATATGACAAATAAAGTCATTCTAAAGGGTAACCATACTCTAAGAGCAACAGTGAATATATTTAATTATTAATAGATCTATCAATATCATGATAGCACATTGGTAGTCGTCAGTGTCAAATATCAAAGCTAAGCAGGACTGGGCCTGCTTAAAAAAAACCTGGATGGGATATCAAATGAATAGCTGTTGTAGATAGGTCAAGTAAGAGGTGCTGCCCAGCCTATAGTTTTTTTAATTCTGATAGTGGATATACAATTGAAGATCTGACATTGTTTCAATGGTACAAACTCAACACGTGTTACACAAGGTTTGCATGTATTAAAATTACGACAATCATGTGGTTGAAATTTCACCCTCAAAACAACAATTTACTTTGATTAATTTTTTCAAATGATATGTATTTTCCATGTAGATTCGACATCACAATACGTTGACAAATTACATTGACACAATGTTGATTCAACCAGTCTGTGCCCAGTGGGAAGGAAATTCTGCCAGATGACTCTATTCATGAACCTTTGCTGGGGACAGCATACTTACTGTACAGTGCATTTGGAAAGTATTCAGACCCCATGACTTTTTCCACATGTTACAACCTTATTCTAATATGGATTAAATAGTTTTCATTCAGGATCTCTCTGTACTTTACTCCGTTCATCTTTCCCTTTGTCCTGACTAGTCTCCCAGTCTTTGCCACTGAAAAACATCCACACAGCATGATGCTGCCACCACCATGCTTCACCGTAGGGATGGGTGTCAGGTTTCCTCCAGACGTGACACTTGGCATTCAGACCAAAGAACTCAATCTTGGTTTCATCAGACTAGAGAATCTTGTTTCTTATGGTCTGAGTCCTTTAGGTGCCTGTTGGCAAACTCCAAGCGGGCTGTCATGTGCCTTTTACTAAGGAGTGGCTTCCGTCTGGTCACTCTACCATAAAGGCCGGATTGGTGGAGAGCTGTAGAGATGGTTGTCCTTCTGGAAGGTTCTCCCATATCCACAGAGGAACTCTGGAGCCCGGGTTCTTTGTCATGTCCCTGACCAAGGCCCTTCTCCCCCATTTGGTCAGACGGCCAGATCTAGGAAGAATCTTGGTGGTTCCAAACTTCTTCCATTTAAGAATGATGGAGGCCACTGTGTTGTTGGGGACCTTCAATGCTGCAGACATGTTTTAGTACCCTTTCTCAGAGCTGTGCCTCGACACAATCCTGTCTTGGCGCTCTATGGACAACTCCTTCGACCTCATGGCTTGGTTTTTGATCTGACTTGCACTGTCAACTGTGGGACCTTATATAGACAGGTGTGTGCCTTTCCAAATCATGTCCAATCAATTGAATTTACCACAGGTGGACTATAATCAAAATGTAGAAACATCTCAAGGATGATCAATGGAAACAAGATGCACATGAGCTCAATTTCGAGTCTTATAGCAAAGGGTCTGAATACTTATGTAAATAAGGAATTTCTGTTTTTTGTCATTTATCATTATGGGGTATTGTGTGTAGATTGATGAGGGGGAAAAAATATTTAATCCATTTTAGAATAAGGCTGTAATGTAACAAAATGTGGAAAAAGTCAAGGGCTCTGAATACTTTCCGAATGCTTATTATGTACTGTATAGTATTGTGAGTAGGCATTATTTTCATAAAAAGATTCAATACAGATAATTTCGTCATAGGCTATTATAATTCACAGAGCCACTTTTTGAGTGACTAATCAGTTAACTAATGACTTTACATAGACCTATCTAATTTTCCACAATTCTCTAGCATATGAAAAACTGTTCCTACCTGCCAAGGCTTATTTCTGTGAGGTGATTAATATCTATGATGGATGGCTAAAGTCAAGCTATGCACCTTTCATCCAGAGTTATGCATAATTTAGGTTATCTGACAGATAGGGCCATATATTTGACTCAAATACTTTAAATGGGTTTTAATATTATCACAGGAGCTTCTTATCTATAATAAAATAAAATAAAAACAGCTGTATGAGACTAGCTCTAGATATGACACACAAGTGGAATATTGTGTTATCTGAGACTGAGTAGTAGGCTACAAGAACAACAAATGTTGCCTAATCAAATCATGTTGAAGATTTTTTAGTTATCACACTTTTTTGGCAGTGCACTATTGTAAGAAAAGCTTGTGATGAAGTTATAATTATCATGATGGTGATTTTGGTCTTGAAATATAGCAAACATATGAATGTAATTCATTTAGACTCTACTACTTTAATTCAATCAAATGTTCACAAATTAAATGTATGTAATCTACTACTAACGCCTACAGGACTTCCGTATGTCATCTCTCTCAATGATGTTCCCTATACACAAGTAATATAAATATAAGAAATACACAAAAACAGGTCTTATAAAACAGCATTAGAACTTTTGTACAGATACCCTCCCTTTGACACCGGATGTGTTGTGGATAGTTTCTTTAAAAAAATTCAACGGTACAAACAGCAATGCCTTTGGCTCGGTGGGTTAGTGCATAGACGCTGCACCCATATACCTCAGTGGGACCAGAGACCAGCGATGGGAAAGAGAACTCGCACAGGAACAGGAGGACGCAGAACAATACTGCAGCTTTTCCCACCTCGAAGCGGGGCCGTCTGTGGAAGAGAAGACTCTTTAGGTTCAGCATCCGAAGGTAAAAACACGACGACAATATCATATTTTATGTTTTGGTTTTCGGTCGGTGGATGATTCGATCAAAATCGGGCCCATTTTTCCCTGATCACGCATTGTAGAAGCTAGCTAACTGGCCTAGCTGGTGACGTAGCCTAGCTAGGTTGGCTAGTCAGTCGTTCAAAATGTAACGTTATGTTCCGGAAATTAATGCTTTGTTTTACTTCTTCACTATATTTAAATAACTAGTTCAGAAGCAACAAATGCAACACTGTAGATTTTGGGGTGTTTCGCGTTTTCTAAAGTGTTAGCTGGCTAGGCTACCTAGCTAGTTAACGTGAATATGTTAGGCTAACATATTGCGCAAATAGCGATTTGTTGTCTCGTGCGGCCTGTTGTCTGATTGTGACCAAACACGTTACACAAACTAGCACGATGACAATTTCTACAATTAGCTATGCCTATCAATGGTAGCTAGACTTGCTCTACTGAGCCCTCTGCTCAATCCAGGCCACATATCTAGCCAGCTAAATAAGCCATTTTAACAATTGCAATTATGCGTGTTTTGCAGACGAGCAGGAGGGTGGTAACGGGGATGAATACAGTTTTCCAAGAGAAGTAACCACAGAAATGAGGATGCCCGTTAAGGCCACAGGTAAGATAGTGCCTAAAAAAAGTATTCCCATCCCTTGACTTGTTCCACGTTTTGTTACAGCCGGAATGTAAAATTGATCAAATTGAGATTTTGTCACTGGCCTACACACAATACCCCATAATGTCAAAGGGGAATTGTGTTTTTTCGAAAATGACAAATTCATTAAAAATGAAACGTTTACATTTTGAGTCAAGTATTCAGCCCCTTTGTTATGGCAAGCCTAAATAAGTTAAGGGGTAAATGTTTGTTTAACAACTAATAGCATAAATTGCATGGAATCAATGTGTGCAATAAGTGTTTATCATGATTTTTGAATGACTACCTCATCTCTGTACCCCACACATACAATTATCTGTAAGTTCCCTCAGTCGAGCCATGAATTTCAAACAGATTCAACCACAAAGACCATGGAGGTTTTCCAATGCCTCGTGAAGATCAACTTTTTGGTAGATGGGTTAAAATAAAAAATCAGACATTGAATATCCTTTTGAGCATGGTGACATTTATTAATTACACTTTGGTTGGTGTATCTATACACCCAGTCACTACAAAGATACAGGCGGCCTTCCTAACTCAGTTTACCGGAGAGGGAGGAAACCGCTCATGGATTTCACTATAAAGCATATGATGACCGACTATAAAATATTTAGTTTAATGGATGTAATAGAACTGAGGGTGGATCAACATTGTAGTTAATCCACAATACTATCCCAAATGAAAAGGAAGCATGTAAAGAATACAAATATTCCAAAACATGCATCCTGTTTGCAATAAGGCACTAAAGTTATACTGCAAAAAAAATTGCAAATAAATGAACTTTATATCCTGAATACGATGTTTGGGTCAAATCCAACACATCACGGAGTACCACTCTTCATATAGAGTTTTTTTTTTTAGGATTAAAAAAAATTGGAATAGAACTAAGCACAGGAAAAAATCACAGAGAACCTGGTTGTCTGTGTATTTAATTGATTTTGAATTCGGGATGTAACACTATATAGAATAAGTCAAGGGGTATGAATACTTTCTGAAGGCACTCTATGCCATATTGGTGTGTGCGTCCTGGCACATCTGCTTGTGTGAATTTGGTTCAAACCCAGGTCTCCTGCCAGACAACTGTTGTCCTGCTGAGCTCAAGCCTATGCATTAGCTGGGGGAGGTAACACAAGATGTCTTCAGGGCTGTTTACTAATCGTGCGCACAAGCATAGTTGCCTATGTACACACCTGACCAGTGACTCTGCGTTTCTCCTCAGAGGGTCTGTCCCTCTTGGGGGCCTATGAGGACAGTGATGACGAAGAGGATGCCGACCCACAGCCTCCCTCTGTCAGGACCCAACACCAGTCTGCAGATATACTCGCCAACTTCATGGCTGTGAGTATATCAATACTCTATTTCTGTTAGGGCTGTCCCCGACCCCACATTTGTTTTGGGTCAACAGTAGTCTGTTCTTTCAACCAATCGCAATTGTTTAAAAACAGGCTGCGTCTCTATATGGAGACAAAAAATATGTTTTAATAAATCAACTAAACTCATCAAAAAAATAAACGTCCCCTTTTCAGGACCCTGTCTTTCAAGGATCATTTGTAAAAAATCCCAATAACTTCACAGATCTTCATTGTAAAGGGTTTAAACACTGTTTCCCGTGCTTGTTCAATGAACCATAAACAATTAATTAACATTCACCTGTGGAATGGTCGTTAAGACACTAACAGCTTACAGACGGTAGGCAAAACTTAGGACACTAAAGAGGCCTTTCTACTGACTTTGAAAAACACCAAAAGAAAGATGCCCAGGGTCCCTGCTCATCTGCGTGAACGTGCCTTGGGCATGCTGCAAGGAGGCATGAGGACTGCAGATGTGACCAGGGCAATAAATTGCCATGTCCGTACTGTGAGATGCCTAAGACAGGGAGACAGGATGGACAATTGATCGTCCTCGCAGTGGCAGACCACATGTAACAACACCTGCACAGGATCGGTACATCTGAACATCAGACCTGCGGGACAGGTACTGGATGGCAACACCAACTGCCCAAATTACACCAGGAACGCACAATCAGTGCTCTGACTGTCCGCAATAGGCTGAGAGCGGTTGGACTGAGAGCTTGTAGGCCTGTTGTAAGGCAGGTCCTCACCAAACATCACCGGCAACAATCTTGCCTATGGGCACAAACCCACCGTCGCTGGACCAGACAGGACTGGCAAAAAGTGCTCTTCACTGACGAGTCGCGGTTTTGTCTCACCTGTGGTGATGGTCGGATTCGCATTTATCGTCGAAGGAATGAGCGTTACACCGAGGCCCGTACTCTGGAGCGGGATATATTTGGAGGTAGAGGGTCCGTCATGGTCTGGGGCGGTGTGTCACAGCATCATTGGACTGAGCTTGTTGTCATTGCAGGCAATCTCAGCGCTGTGCGTTACAGGGAAGACATCCTCCTCCCTCATGTGGTACCCTTCATGCAGGCTCATGGTACCCTTCCTGCAAGATAGGAATGTCAGTGGTCGGCCATGGCCAGCGTAGAGCCCGGATCTCAACCGTCTGGGACGGTTGTACCGTCAACCGGTTGTATCGGAGGGCGCCCCCCCCCCCCCCCCCACAGAAATGTCTGGGAACTGGCAGGTGCCTTGGTGGAGGAGTAGGGTGACATCTCACAGCAAGAACAGACAAATCTGGTGCAGTCCATGAGGAGATGCACTGCAGTACTTAATGCAGCTGGTGGCCACACCAGCTACTGACTTTTTATTTTGACCCGCCCCCTTTTCATGGACGCATTATTCGATTTCTGTTAATCATATGTCTGTGGAACTTGTTCAGTTTGTCTGTTGATGAATCTTATGTTCATAAAATTTACACATACTCACTCTTAAGTTTGCTGAAAATAAATGCTGTTGACAGTGAGAGGACGTTTCTTTATTTGCTGAGTTTATATGCACCAAGCTTGTCTGTTAAGGGCACTGTGTGACATCATTAATACACACATGACTCGAGGTAGACAGATAAAGATGACCAGAACCTGTTCCTTGCCCTCCTCCTGCTGGCCTTTGCTGATTCTGCCATTACGCTCCTGAAGTTGCCTGTAATATGCTACACCAGGGGTTGGCAACCTTTCTCATGTAGAGTGCCAATTTACAGTTTCTACCAATCTGGCTGCCACTTCTGATTTTTCATATGCACACTTTTGTTAAAAAAATGTTTTTATTGCCATCTAGGTAAAAATAGCCCACATAAAGCCAACACAAACATTGCAGGTAGAAAATATTCTGATTTAAAATATATATAATTCCTATGAATCATATTGGAGGTTTGTTCATTTTCGTTCAATCACATTCGTCCCTCTACTCCTCCTGTCTGCATCATACTTGAAACATTGTATCAACTGGGGCTGGTGACAGCTCATAAACATTGTATCAACTATTCTGGTACCTCAGTTTCCTTCCTCAGTGAGCTCCAGACACTGCTGTATTTGCGCAAGGGATAAAAAGTAATCGGATATACAGTACCAGTCAAACATTTAGACACCTACTCATTTTCTTAATTTACTGTTTTCTACATTTGTAGAATAATACTGAAGACATAAAAACTATGAAGTAACACATGGAATCATGTAGTAACCAAAAAAGTGTGTGGTGGCTTATTTCTGCTTTACCAAATGAGGAGAGTTACAAACTTCACACACCAGTCAGTTATACTTAAACTACATCTTTAATAAGAGCTTTGCAATAGCATTTGACTTTCAATGATGAGCCATCTCTAATGAACCATTGAAAGTACCAACAAAAGTACAAAGATATTTTATAGCCAAGACACACCCCTCTCAACTTACATGATGAACCACAGATCTTAGGAACAGTTGAGAAAGGAGTATAACAGATAATATTCGCTATAAATTATTGTTCAGTTTGGTCCTTAAGACGAGGTTCTAATCTTGTTCCTGGTACTTCATAGCACAGAACCATTACCACATCCAATGGCATAACTTAATTGGCAACTCTAGATACTCGCATCTCAAGTAAACCCCCTCTTGACCCCTCTCCTGGACATGCTCACTGAGGGGAGCGAGCCTCTAGGTCATACACTATCCCAGGATAAGTGCAACATCAGAGAGGACATAAAGGGGTTCCAGACACTGCCCTACACCTCCCCCCAATGCCAAAGGAGGGAGTGACTTGCTCACAGACATTGTGGAGACAAGTAATTGGTTCCCCATTAATCACGCCATCCCTTCACATGGTTTAATAGGTAAAGACACATTCACATATGAAGACCATGTTCCATCCTGTCCTCATCCCTTTCTGATATTCTGCATAGCACCAGAGACATGTAAAAGACAAGCCTGACCTCTCCCCTCTCTGGGCCCCAAGTGACTGAGCCCCAGCTGAGGGAAGAAATGCAACTGCCAAAACTAGAGTCCAAAGAAATACATTCTAATAAAGTATATCACATAAGAATATTGTGTAGATAAGACATCTTAATTACTTATGTTACCCAACTAATTCTGATTCATCCACCACAAGTGTTAAACAAATCAAAATAGATTTGAGATTCTTGAAAGTAGCCACCCTTTGCCTTGACAGCTTTGCACACTCATGGTATTCTCTCAACCAGCTTCATGAGGAATGCTATTTCCAACAGTCTTGAAGTAGTTTCCACATGTGCTGAGCACTTGTTGGCTGATTTTCCTTCACTCTGCGGTCCAACTCATCTCAATTGAGTTGAGGTCAGGTGATTGTGGAGGCCAGGTCATCTGATGCAGCACTCGTCACTCTCCTTGGTCAAATAGCCATTGTCCTGTTGAAAAAACAAATGATCGTCCCACTAAGCGCAAACCAGATGGATGGCGTATCACTGCAGAATGCTGTGGTAGCCATGCTGGCTAAGTGTGCCTTGAGTTCTAAATAAATCACTGTCAGTGCCACCATCACACCACCTCCATGCTTCACGGTGGGAACCACACATGCGGCTACTCTGCGTCTCACAAAGAGACGGCATTTGGAACCTAAAATCTAATTTGGACTCATCAGACCAAAGGACACATTTCCACCGGTCTAATGTCCATTGCTTGTGTTTCTTGGCCCAAGCAGGTCTCTTCTTATTGGTGTCCTTTAGTAGTGGTTTCTTTGCAGCAATTTTACCACAAAGACCTGATTTCATGCAGTTTCCTCTGAGCAGTTGATGTTTGTTACTTGAACTCTGAAGCATTTATTTGGGGGCTGGAACTTATCCTCAGCAGCAGAGGTAACTCTGGGTCTTCCTTTCCTGTTGCGGTCCTCATGAGAGCCAGTTTCATCATAGCTCTTTATGGCTTTTGCGACTGAACTTGAAGAAACTTTCAAGTTCTTGATTTTTTCCGTGTTGACTGACCTTCATGTCTTAAAGTAATGATGGACTGTCATTTCTCTTTGCTTATTTGAGCTGTTCTTGATCGCCCTATTTGGTAAAAGACCATCTATATACCCCCCCTACCTTGTCACAACACAACTGATTGGCTCAAATGCACTAAGAAGGAAATAAATTCCACAAATGAGCTTTTAACAAGGCACACCTGTTAATTGAAATGCATTCCAGGTGACTACCTCATGAAGCTGGTTGAGAGAATGCCAAGAGTATGCAAAGCTGTCAAAGCAAAGGGTGGTCAAAGCAACGGGTGAAGAATCTCATAAAATATATTTTGATTTAACACTTGGTTTCTACATCATTCCATATGTGTTATTTCATAGTTTTGATGTCTACACTGTTTATCTACAATGTAGTAAAAATAAAAACCCTGGAATGAGTAGGTGTTGAAACTTTTGACTAGTACTCTATATCAAAAATATAAACGCAACATGTTAAGTATTGGTTTCATGAGCTGAAATTACATGTTCTATACGCACAAAGCTTATTTCTCTCAAATTTTGTGCCCACATCTTTTTACATCTGTTAATGAGCATATCTCATTTGCCAAGATAATTAATCCACCTGACAGGTGTGGCATATCAAGAAGTTGATTAAACAGCATGATCATTAAACAGATGCACCTTGTACTGGGGACAATAAGGCAACTCTAAAATGTGAAGTTTTACCACTCAACGCAATGTCACAGGTGTTTTGACCGAGTGTGCAATTGGCATGCTGACTGCAGGAATGTCAACTACAGCTGTTGGCAAATGTAATGTTAATTTCTCTTAGCCAGGAGTATATCACCCTGCATCCCACTGCTGGCTTGCTTCTGAAGCTAGGCAGGGTTGGTCGGGTCTGTCTGTAGATGGGAGACCAGATCTGCTGGAAATGGTGTTGGAGGGCCAGTAGGAGGTGCTCTTTCCTCTGGTCTAAAATAGTATCCCAAAGCCCCCAGGGTGGTGATTGGGGACATTGGTGCTGTCTTTTGGAAGAGAGAAATACCATAAACACGCCAGCCCAGGACATCCGCATCCGGCTTCTTTGCCTGCGGGATCGTCTGCGACCCAGACAGCTGATGAAACTGAGGAGTATTTCTGTCTGTAATAAAGCCCTTTGGTCAGGGAAAAACTAATTATCATTGACTGTGCCTAGCTCCCCAGTGGGTGGACCTGGCTCCCGAGTGGGTGGGCCCATGTCCATGACGTGAAATCCATAGATCAGGGCCTAATGAATTTATTTCAATTGATTTCCCTATGAACTGCAACTCAGTGAAATTGTTGTATGTTACATTTTATATTTTTGTTCAGTAATAATTACGTTTCCACCTGATCAGAGCATGATATCTTTCAATTTCACATCGAGGTTCAGTGGCTATCGAAAGAGAGCGCTGGAAAGACTATTGTTCCCAATGGATTTAAAAACACTTAGTTTACTTGCTGTTTTGAGGTGAAGAGATTACTTTGAGAAGCTCCACGGGTCATTAGTGGTTGTGAGTTAAGACTACCAGACATCCCCAAATGGGTTAATGTATACATTTGTGCGCAGGTCGTGTAGCCTAGGCCTACGGTTCCTTACTCAACATTGACAGGAGTGCTCCAAACAATACAATAACTACATTGACCATTTAAAATGAAACTGAAACTTGTTTCTCACACGTGTAGTGTAGGTTGTGAGCTCTGCAAACAACTTGTCCACTCCAACAATGAGAATGGTAAAGGATGATAATGTATTAAATTGAGTAACATAATTTCTAATCTGTTTACACTCATTTATGGGAATTAACTGTAAATTCTGTTCTACTGGTGAAATAGGTAACAGTGAATGATACAATTCACACAATGAAGTTATGACACAATTTAATGCGCATGAGTTGACTCAACATTTAAAAATTATACCTAAGACATGTTATCTTCACACATACCGTACCTTCACACATACCGTAGGCCTAAGGAATATTCTCTCAAACGGTGTCTGGTCCAAGGCAGTAGCCATTTATGGAAAACAATGCAATTTCACTTTTTGTCCTTTTTTATCAACTTGCTTGGCATGCCAAGGCAAATTCCCCTGCGGCACTCGCGTGCCTTACGTTGCTGATGCCTGTCTAGAGTGATGTGCCATCCCCGCAGCCTTCGCAATGGATTAGTCTACTGATTCAGGTGCGAATCAGACGCTATACAAGTGATCGCCACGCGTTGGCCTTTATTTCCCTGATTTGTTAATGTCATTAGGCAAGTGTTATCCTTTTAATAAACCCAATTAACTGTTCCCCCCCCCCAATAGGAAATTGATGCAATCACTACACAGCCGGGCTCAGAGGAGCCCACAGGGGATCCGTCGGCCCCAGCCCCCACCCCACCTCGTCCAGAACCCAAAGCCCAGCAACATGCCTCTGAGATGGGGACAGAGCCTGAGAGTACTGGGGCGGACTTCCAGTACGATACCCATACTTCACTCGCTGGAGGTGACGACAGGTTTTATTGTATTTCATACATTTGTGTAGAACTTACCTGAGAAGTTCAGTTGGCCATTGTTTATGACATGTCAAGTGTGCGGTTCTGCTGATCTAGAGTTCCTTCCTTATTTGTTTCCTGTCAACCAGTGGGAGGATTGGAGATGGGGGACTGGCAGGAGGTGTGGGATGACAATACAGGATGTTACTACTACTGGAACACTCAGACCAACGAAGTGGCCTGGCAGCTGCCTTATTACCTGGCCCACCAGGTACAGGGCCTGCAGCAGTACACAGACAGGTGAGATGTTAATTACTACCTGGTAGTAATGAGGTCGACCGATTTTATGATTTTTCAACACCGATACGATTTATTGGAGGACCAAAAAAGCCGATACCGATTAATCCGCCTATTTATTATTTTTGCAATAAATGACATTTACAACAATACTGAATGAACAAGGAACACTTAACTTAATATAATACATAAATAACATATTTTTAGTCTCAAATAAATAATGAAAAATGTTAAATTTGGTTTAAATAATGCAAAAACACAATGTTGGAGAAGAAAGTTAAAGTGCAATATGTGCCATGTAAAAAAAAAAAAAAAAATTCAGTTCCTTGCTCAGAACATGAGGTGGTTCCTGTTAACATGAGTCTTCAATATTCCCAGTTAAGAAGTTTTAGGTTGTAGGTATACTATTTCTCTCTCTACCATTTGTATTTCATATACCTTTGACTATTGGATGTTCTTATAGGCACTTTAGTATTGCCAGCCAAATCTCGGAAGTTGATGGGCTTGAAGTCATTAACAGCGCTGTGCATCCCAGCATTGCTGAGAGTTGCTGTTTGAATGAATGCTTACGAGCCTGCTGCTGCCTACCACCGCTCAGACTGCCCTATCAAATCATATACTCCATTATAATAAACACACAGAAATATGAGCCTTTGGTCATTAATATGGTCAAATCCAGAAACTATAATTTCGAAAACAAAATGTTTATTCTTTCAGTGAAATATGGAACTGTTCCGTATTTTATCTAACGGGTGGCATCCCTAAATCTAAATATTACTGTTACATTGCACAACCTTCAATGTTATGTCATAATTTTGTACAATTCTGGCAAATGAATTACAGTCTTTTGTTAGGAATAAATGGCCTTTCAACAGTTCAACAAGCCAGGCGGCCCAAACTGCTGCATATACCCTGACTCTGCTTGCACTGAACGCAAGAGAAGTTACACAATTTCCCTAGTTAATATTGTCTGCTATCATGAATTTCTTAACTACATATGCAGGTTAACAAAATATATACTTGTGTATTGATTTTAAGAAAGGCATTGATGTTTATAATTAGGTACATTATTGCAACTATTGTGCTATTTAAAAAAAAAAAAATGAAAGATAGGTTTAATGCTAGCTAGCAACTTACCTTGGCTCCTTGCAGCCACAAGGTCCTTTTGATGCTGCACTCACGTAACAGGTGGTCAGCCTGCTACGCAGTCTCCTCGTGGATTGACTGTTATCGGCCATAATCGGCGTCCAAAAGGGCAGATTTATCGATTTGTTATGAAACTTGAAATCGGCCATGCCGATTTTTTATTTTTATTTGTCGAACTCTACTAACTAGCCCACCAGGTGCAGAGCCTGCAGCAGTACACAGACATGTGAGGTGTTAGTGGATGGTACAACATAATATTGAATGTTAGTCATACAAGTGGATTTGTATGCTATAGCATGACTCTGAAATGTGTTTTGTTCTTAGTTTTTATCTGTTTTCTGTTTCATCCCCTGTAGCTCAACAGTCAATGGCAATGGAGCTACACAGAGTGCAGGATGCTATGCTGAACAACACTCCACTGCTGTTAGTTCCCTAACATCCAAGACAAAAAAGGTGAGTTATTTGACTACTTTTGTGCTCAGTGATTCAGTGTGAATCCCCAAAAAGTACTTGACTGCCCATTTGTTGGCAAAAGTGTGACTGTGTATGTCTTACTTTGAGTGTCTCTTTGACAGGAAGTGATGGAGAGTGTGGTGGCCCTTACCAGTGAGGAAGAGGAGCGTCATGGTGTGGCAGCCTCCCTCCTCGGTCCCCTCATCCCTGCCGAGGTGAAAGAAGCGGAGGAGAAGTGGCGGAAAAGGCTGGTGGGGGGGCTGGAGGAGAGGGAGAACAGCTTGGAGGATAGCCTCCCAGGGTCCCCTGCTCCTCCACTGAATGAGCCAGACACCCCCACACACCCACTGAGAGACCAATGCAGCAGGAACCAGTCTGAGGAGGACTCTGATGCAGAGGAGACAGAAGAGGACACCATGGAGCTGGAGCTGGCTCTGGACAGGAAAAAGGTGAGCTTATATTTGATTCATCCTTTATTTAACCAGGGATGTTGCATGTGTCAAGCAAGTTTATATATTGTAACTCTTTTGAAAAGGTCACAAATGTTGACAATTCAACACGTGCAGAACTAGTGTGTACAGTTGGGAGTTATCCTTTACAACGAATCCAACATGAGTCTCTTTCCTCTTTTTGTCGCTCTGCCCCCTAGGCTGAGCTGCGGGCATTGGAAGAGGGCGATTGCAGTGTGGGGGGCTCCAGCCCCTGTTCTGAGGCCAGTCAGGAGGCCGCCACCGGGCCTCGTAGCCTGCTTCCGAAAAAGGCCATGTGGAAGACGGCCTTCCTCAGAGCAGCCAGCCCCGATTCAAACAGCAGGGACTCAGATACACGGGAAGACCCAGACACAGGTGAGTGTCTGGAGAACCGTTAGCATGCGATCCAGTCCAGATACACAAACTCTGGGCAGATTACATTATTATATTGTTCTGATGTGGTTCATCCTGGGATGTAAACTCTTCTCTAGGACCAGTGCTGGACATTCACTTTTTTACCCACTAGTCTTTTGAACAAGTAGGACTTAAGCTCAAGTCACTTGGTCTTTAACACCATGGTCCAAAAAGGTAACTGAAAATTGTTGTATGTTGCAAGAAACCACTTCACAAAATAACATTATTACTGGTATTGACAATGGAAGGCTGCTGATCTGATGTCATGTATTACATCTCCTGCCGTTGTGGCCTTGAGCAAGGCACTTAACCCCCCAACATAGTAAAATACTGTACTGATGGGCTACTATTTAAAACACGTGGTCCGTCAACCCTCCATCTGGAGAGCTACTGGGTGTGCAGGCTTTTCATCCAACCCTGCTCAAACACCAGCACTGATGACACCAAAACTGATTTATTTTTACTCTTTTTACAATGTGGTATGTTCAAGTGAGACTGGCTCAAAAGCCTGACACATTACAATTACATCCAACTACTTACAGTATGTCTTGATGAAATAATTCACTCGTTCAGTGAACCTGGAATGAAATGGCTAAGATTGGTAAGGTAGCTAATTCAGTAATTGATTGTTCAGAGGAGTTCTTGACAGCATAGGAGTTACTTTCTCAGAATTACACGGCCAATAGAGTGTTTTACAACTAGAGTATGCAGCATTGGTTTTATTGCTTAAACAAAATGGGCTAAACTGGGCAAATAACTCACTAGCAATTATCAACAAATGTGCAAACGCGTCTCGCTTTGATCTCAAATGAAAGACTGCTCATGCCTGTCAATGCAGGCCTACAATTATTTATTATTTATTTTTTATTGTTTTTGATATTATGACTTTTGTATGATCTTTTTTACTTGTCCATTCAGGCAACGGATCTGTAATCTGCAAAAATAAAAAATAGGTGTTATATTTTTTTAACTTGCCCCTTGCAAGCGGACAGCGTTAATGTTGAGTCCTGAGGCCTTAAGATCTGATATGCTGCCCAGGCCAACTCTGTCATACACATGTAGGGTTAGCCTTAATACAAGTCCTCTTATGCATGTTTTGCAGCACATTCCAAAGTCCCAGAGAAGGCCGGGGAAGAGGAGGACCAGGAAACTGGGGACAAAACGGTTCCTAATGTGCCACCAAAGGAGGAAGTCGAAACTCCAGAGCTCAAGGTACTGAAACTTTTTATCAACTCTCGCACCAATTTAACTCTTCGTAGTAGGGCCTTGGCATGAGAACTGTGTGCCTAGTCATGAGTGATTTTAAAATAACTGGTGGCTAACTAATTAATCAAATGTTTTGAATGTTCAGTTTCAGATTGGCGAACTTGCCAACACCTTAACCAGCAAGATGGAGTTTTTGGGGATCAACAAGAAAACTATCTCCAACTTTCAGCTTCTTCTGTTACAGACTGAGGTAGGAGGACCATAGTCTGTCATAGTTTTCCTACAATGACAGCCTATATCTTCAGGTCCAGATGATAATTTCTTGGCCTTAAAACTGCATTAGTTGGCTAGCTGCATGACTCAACGATGGGAACTTTCACAGACCTGTACTGACTGATTGCAAGTTATTGTTCTGATGGGAGATTTTTTTATTAATTTGATCACCATCCTCATTTTAGAAAACAAGGTGTATGCCTAACAGTCATTGTCTCTCCCCCCCTCTCTTTTCCCTTCCTTTCTGTCAGACGCGGATCGCTGACTGGCGGGAGGGGGCTCTGAACGGGATCTATCTCCGCCGCAGGCTGCAGGAAGCCGCTGAGCACATAAAACATTACGAACTTAACGCCGCCCCTAAAGGCTGGTCGTGCCACTGGGACAGGTACGCGCTCCTTACCTTTTAACATCTTTAATCACCCCACCCCCCAACCCCTGTGACAACGACCCCCTCAGAGCTGGGGTCGCCACCTTTTTAACCTGATATGGGGGAGATCCTAACCAATCTGTGGATTACATGAAATGGAGACACTCAAGGTTTCTGTGATGCAATGCTGGCACTCTGCACTGCCAGTTGTGATAAGGGAGCAGCCTGATCCCCCAACACTACCACCAGAGATAGGACAACCTGTCCTGTCCAACCATAGCCCAGACTCTGGATCTTGTATTTTGGTGGGGAGCTCTGTAGACTGCTTTGGGGGTCCACTTAGTGGAACAGGGGTACGGTAGCTAGGAAGGTGGTTGTGCGCGAGAGCTTTGCACTTTACAGGACTACAGCCCCAGAATGCATTGCTGGGCGACAGAGTGACCCCCCGGAAACGAGAAGTGTCACAAACCGTTTCAGTTAAAGCGAAGACGGAGCGTTGACGAGGACCCAGCAGGTCAGACCAACTCTATTTCATATGTTTCCTGTTTTTATTCCTTGATTGACTGAAAATTGATAGATATTTCTGATGTAAAAAAAACATGTATAAAGTGTTTAGTTTCTTTGCATTTGGTTGTTGAGTTGATGATGAAGATGCCTATATCTCTGGCATATATGTTTGGGGGGCAAAAGGTTGTTTATGTATGTTGTCATGACAAACATTATGTGAACATCTGAACCCTGCTTTGATCGACTTTACAGGACCCAAGCTGTTTGTTTTGGTTTGTTAATTTGGTTTTGAGAGCGTTAAGGTGGGTTCCCCATCAATCCAATCCGTCCCTTCTCCTGGATGGCTAACCTGGCTGTCCAGCCCAACATTCCCCCTCTGTGGCAGTCCCATCTCCCTATTCCCCACCCCCCCCCCCCTCAAGTATACAGCGACTCAGCCAGTTATGAGGCCAGCTGTTGAGACTGTCTTGTATCTCTGTTCTCCCTCCTTCTAGAGAGCAGAGGAGGTATTTCTATACCAATGACCGCACCAGTGCCTCCCAGTGGGACTTCCCAGCAGAGGAAGACGTGGAAGAAGTAGAAAATACCAAGACATCCATACATGGGGACCCCAAACCCCCGCCCGTACCCACTGGTGGGCTCGCAGTTGCAGGTCAGTCACCAAGACCCTTCACTGTCTTCTTAACGGCCCATAACAGCCACTGTATCTACAGGTCCAGATGAATCTCTTGGCCTTGAACCACACTAGTTGGCTAGTTGCATGACTCTCGATGAACTTTCACAGACCTGTACTGAATGACTGTGATTGCAAAAAAAAATCTGAAGGGAGATGGACAGCTTAGCACATTTGTCTTTCAGCAGCTAACTAGCAAGTCTTGAGCTATGGAACCTGCCACTGTCATATATTACTAACTTGTCAATATTTGGTTAACCTTACTCCTCCCTTCTGACAAAGAAAGGGTACACAACTAACCCCAGCTTTTATATATTTTCTATCATATTGCAGGAGCTTCAGTCTTCACACCCATTGTCCCCCCTCAGCCTGGCCTTCCCTCCTATTGGTCTGTGCCTCAGCCCCCACTTCCCCCTGACCAGCCCCCTCCCCCTGCCGACTCCCCCCCGCCTCCCCCTCCACCCCCAGAGTCACCTCCCCCTCTCCCCCCTCCTCCCCTGGAGGATGATGGAGAGATAGAGGAGGTAGAGATGGAGGATGATGACAGTGAGCCTCCAGCACCTGGAACAGAGCCTCCACTCCCTCCGGGTGTTGTTGGCGTAAAGGTATGTGACCGTTCTACTAATCCAGACCTCAAATGTCATCTAGTAGTCTTGTGATTAGACTAAGAACACTTTTTTAGATGACAGCTTAGTCCAGCAGTTGCCAAGTACCAGTCAGTGGGCCTGCTGGTTTTTGTTAACGTAACTCTAAATAATAACTTTCACAGACCGGTACTGAATGAATGTGATTGCAACCCCCAAAAAATCTGATCGGAGATGTACATTAGCATAAGATGGGCTTTTACTGTAAGCTAATCTGTTTCAGTATTTTCTGTCCTCAGGTTGTGGAGTCTACAGCCTCGCTGGGTAAGAGTCAGAAACGCAAGGCTTCAGGATCAGGTCAGCTGACCAAGGCTGTAACCATTGGCAGCAGCGCCATCCTCTACACACAGACCATCGCCACAGCAGGTAAAAAGCAATAACGTGAAAACCAGCAGACTGACAACGTCAACATTACTCTTGAAGTAACAGGACTCAATGATGAGAACTTTCACAGACCTGTACTGAATTACTGTGATTGAAGTATTTTTCTGATGGGAGATGTAAGGTCACTAGTGTCTCACAGTATAGGTGTGTGGTGTTTAGAGATCACATGGTTTGCAATTAAACTGTGTAGGGCTTGTATCAAATAGTTGACTTTTGTGGTCTGTCCTGTGATGTCAGGAGCTGCCTACTGGGGTGAGTCTGCGGTAGCTACACCGCCACTGCCTTCTGAAACCGTGGCCCCACCTCTCCCACCTCCCCCTACCCGCCCCCCGCTACCCCCCGCTCAGGCCCCCTCTGCCTTGGACCCCACAGGGTTTAAAACATTGCTAACGGACAAGACCAAGAAACTAAAGAAGGATAAGGTGGGTGTTTTTTTATTTTCATATCCAATTAGTAATGTGACAAAAAATGCTTGACATTTTAACCATTTTAAAAAGAATCGCCATGATGCGAATTCACAATCCAGATATGGTTCTGCGTCTAACCGCTAGGGGACAATGCAGTTCAATCTACTGCAGTCCTGGCTACCTACCTACTGGTCGTCACGAGTAACCACAGCCACAGTCATAAAGCCCACCTACTTCTACAATTTCCTGTTTTCATACATTTTTACAATGTAGGCAATTTTGATTTTATGTCTGTGGTAACTTGTGGAAACCCTACCTAATGGCGCTCACCTAACTGCTGTCCTTCACCCACTCAGCAACGATGGTATTAATGCCATTTTAGATTCTCCTGTGCCTCTCCTCCATTTTTTTTTTTGTATGTACTTCATGTCCCACTTCTCATAAATGTGATGGCTAATTTCAATAACAGCATGTTAATGGATGGCCAACAATCTGTCAACGCCACGTATGGTCTTTGAGAGCTTGACTGTTCTCTGCAAGCTCTCAATCAATTAATTTGTATTTTTGATGCTCAGGATCTATTCATTGTAGTTGTGATAACTTCACTACGACGTTGTACAAAAAGGGGGTGGTTTCAGTTAGGATTTTTATTTTAGACGTTATTGATCCCAAATTAGTTTAAACGTCACACCCCTATATACAATAAAGCCCAACCGCGAGCTGCCCAGTAACGTGAGCTACCAGACGAGCTAAATTACTTTTTATGCTCGCTTCGAGGCAAGCAACACTGAAGCGTGCATGAGAGCACCAGCTGTTTCGGACGACTGTGATCACGCTCTCCGTAGCCTATGTGAGCAAGACCTTTTTTAAGCAGGTCGACATTCACAAGGGCGCAGGACCAGATGGATTACTAGGACGTGTTCTCGGAGCATGCGCGGACCAAATGGCAAGTGTCTTCACTGACATTTTCAACCTCTCCCTGTCTGCGTCTGTAATACCTACATGTTTCAAGCAGAACACCATAGTCCCTGTGCCCAAGAAAGCGACAGTAACCTGCCTAAATGACTACTGCCCTGTAGCACTCATATCGGTAGCCATGAAGTGCTTAGAAAGGCTGGTCATGGTTCACATCAACACCATCATCCCGGAAACCCTAGACCCACTACAATTCGCATACCGCCCCAACCGATCCACAGATGATGCAATCTCAATCGCACTCCACACTGCCATTTCCCACTTGGACAAAAGTGCCATTCATTGACTACAGCTCAGCATTCAACGCCGTAGTGCCCACAAAGCTCATCACTATGCGAAGGACAATACACCTCCCTCTGCAACTGGATCCTGGACTTCCTGATGGGCCACCCCCAGGTGGTTAGGGCAGGCAACAACACATCTGCCACGCTGATCCTCAGCCCTGGGGCCCCTCCTGTACTCCCTGTCCACCCACATGCGTGGCCAAGCAGGACTCCACACCTTCATTACGTTTGCTGACGACAACGGTGGTAGGCCTGATCACCGAGCATGATGAGACAGCCTATGGAGGATGTCAGAGACCTGGCAGTGTGGTGCCAGGACCACAACCTCTCCAACGTGAGCAAGACAAAGGAGATGATCGTGTACTACAGGAAAAGAAGGGCAGAACACAACCCCATTCACATCGATGGGGCTCTAGTGGCTTCAAGTTCCCTGGTGTCCACCAACGAACTATCATGGTCACAACTTTCTTGGTGTGTTTGGACGAGGGCACAACAATGCCTTTCCCCCCTCAGGAGACTGAAAAGATTTGGCATGGGTCCCCAGATCACCAAAAAGTTCTACAGCTGCACCATCGAGAGCATCCTGAACGGTTACATCACCACTTGGTTTGGCAACTGCTCAGCATCCGACCGTAGGGCGCTACAGAGGGTAGTGCGTATGGCCCAGTACATTACTGGGGCCAAGCTTCTTGCCATCCAGGACCTATATACTTGGCGGGTCAGAGGAAGGCCCAAAAAATTGTCAAACTACAGTCACCCAAGTCGGACTGTTCTCTCTGCTATTGCACGGCAAGCGTTACCGGAGCGCCAAGTCTAGGTCCAAAAGGCTCCTTAACAGCTTCTAAACCCCCAGCTTCTAAACATTGACTTGGTACTGGTACCCCCTGTCTCATTTTATTTTTTACTTAAGAAAATATTTACTAAATAAACTAAACTGCATTGTTGGTTAAGGGCTAGTAAGTAAGAATTTCACTGTACAGTCTACACCTGATGTATTTGGCGCATGCGACTAACTTTTCATCTGTTCTATGCATTGAGGAGAAAGGATTGTAAACGATCAGTCTAATTTGATGTATAAAAAAAATATATATATATATTTTGAAGCGTCTCCTAGTAGAATCAAATCAATGATGGCATTAAATGACAATCCCCCACTCTCTCCGTTATTCCCCTGGTTGCTGTGTCCAGTCGAAGAAGAGCAAGACGAAGATGCCGTCCCTGGTGAAGAAGTGGCAGAGCATCCAGAAAGAGCTGGACGAGGAGGAGCAGGCTAGTTCTAGCGACGAGGACAGGGACCAGCTCAACAAGAGGAGCATTGAGGAGTGGAAACAGCAGCAGTTACTCACGTAAGAGCCCCCCCCCCATTTTTATAAGTTGTACATTTCTTGGGCCTTATTAAGAATCGCACAGTAGGCGTGTCCATGTATCTTATTCATAATGATCTAAAAGGCTGATCCTACATCAGCACTCCTACTCTGAGACACTTGATGCATACAGCCTCTGATTAAAAAAAAAATTAGAAGTCTGTTTGATCTAGTCCAGCAGTGGTTACTGTTCCTTAGTGTACCTGCTGTTTTTCTTGACATGCCTCTCAATGATGAGGACTTTCACAAACCTGAGCTGAATTACTGTGATTGCAAACTATGTGTTGGGAGACATGCATTAGGTTTTTATATTTTAACTTGTAATGCACACGTTTTTGGTGAAAGGCAGTAAGAAATAGATTTATCTGTTGGATTGCAGGGGCAAAGCTGGAAAGAATGCCAACTTTGAGGCTTTACCTGATGACTGGCGAGAGAGGATGTTGAAGAAGAGGAAGATGATGAAGAGCACGTAACACACACTCCCCTCCCCGCCTACACACACACACTCCTCCTTAACCTGACTCCAAATGTTGGATAAGAATGAGAGGACTGACTGTGCACTTGACTCACTGTCATTTTGAAACAGGTTTTGAATAGCCCCTCATATCTTCGTCTGTGAATATATTGGATGGGCTTGAATGTTTTTTTTTTAAATTTCTTGGCTGTAAAACCCACTAGGGTTTTTAATATGGTAAACTGGACTCTCCTACCAAACATCCCCCTCTACCTGTTTAAAGCATAAATGCCGTTTTCTGTGAAACGTACGGCACTAAGAATGCTGGAGTTTCTAAATCTTTGTTTGTAATGGAGATCAACTCTTTGTTTTGACCTCCCCATGTTCCTCTTGCCCATTTTTAATAAACTATGATTTAATAACATCTTCCTAATAATAACTGCTGTTTCTCTGAATAATCCACACTTCCATTTTATTAGAGGGCGGATGGAAATGCAATGAGCGCTTGTCTTTTCTAATGCTTCAACTATAGTAATTAACAGTACTTTTAGTTTATTCATGGTATATCCTGAACATACCCTTTCATCAGTTTTTTTATCTGACTTCAGATGGGAGATTTAAGTGATGTATAAAATGTGAATTATCACATGGCCCTATAGTGGAACCTCTAAATTGCAACAATTCTCTGCAGTTTTTCAATTTAAGCCAGTAGATGAGTATGCAACCAGTACCCATCCCACTCTCTTGTCAAGAGCTAACAAATAATCCTCATAATTCAGAGGTCTTTTCTTGTGCTGAAAACCATCAAGACTAGTTTGGTGGCAAGGGGAGTGTCTTTTTTTGGGGTGGGGGGGGGTGCAGTTTTTCAGCTGTGTGAATTCCATAGGCCTATGTCCTAGTAAAACACTGGCAACAATTTTGTATTCAAGTTATTAAACTTTTTTGGGGAAACTTTAATTGTCAGCTCATTATTCATTTGACAGTGCCATCATGGGTGTCTTCATTGACTGTTCACCTTTTGTGGGGGACTGAATTATGAGTAATCACAGGGTCAGTTGTGGGTGATGGATCATGGCTAGAAGGGATGGAGCAAATGTCAGTGACATGTTGCATGTTTGAGTCTCGCCTGAGAATCTTTGCCAACCCTAAACCTGATTCTCCTAACCTGCGTAAGTTCTATCCTCTTATGACATTGGGCTTGTTTGACACAGCTGACAGTGCAGGGGACTGCTGACTGACTGATCAACACATCACCTTGCATCATAACACTGAACAAAAATCTAAACGCAGCGTGTAATGTTAGTCCCATGTTTAATGAGCTGAAATAATGTCCCATGTGCACAAAATGCTTATTTCTCTTAATTCTGTGTAAAAAAACCACTAAGTTTTACATCCCTGTTAGTGAGCATTTCTCCTTTGCAAAGGAATGTCCACCAAAGCTATTGCCAGATAATTCATTGTTCATTTCTCTACTACAAGCTGCCTCCAATGTCGTTTTTAGAGAATTTGGCTGTATGTCCTACTGGCCTCAACTGCAGAGTACGTGTATGGCGTCATTGTGGGCGAGCGGTTTGCTGATGTCAATATTGTGAACAGTGCCCCAAGGTGGGGGTATGGGCAGGCATAAGCTTTGGACAACAAACACAAATGCATTTTATTGGTGGCAATTTGAATGCACAGAGATACCGTGACAAGTTCCTGAGGCCCATTTGTTATGCCATTTATCTGCCGACATCATATTTCAGCAACGACGGCGACGTGGTTGTGCACAAGATTGCAGTGGAGGAGTTGCCTGATTAAGGTTGTATTGCACAAAGTCAGTTAATTCCTGGCAACAAGAAGCAAGAGACCCTCCAGCAGCAGAGGGAATGAGAACCCAAGCCCTACTAATTGTCTACAGGAGGGGGTAGTGGGCAAACTGGCCCGGAAGATGCTCCCATGAAACTCTAAAATGGCGCCGGAGCAGAAGGCAGATGTTTTACGTGCCCCTAACCAATAGTTTTTTTGTTCATTTATCTGGGTTTAACTTTTTTTAAACTATTTTTGTACATAATGTTGCCGCTACCGTCTCTTATGACCGAAAATAACTTCAAGACATCAGGACTGCGATTACTCAGTCTTGATGAAAAAGCAGAAATCCTTTTTCTTTCACGACTCTGACGAGGCGGAGGATATACGGCTCCTTCGGGAACAGGCCCAGACCCCAGTGATCTTGTTGAAGAAGAGGTGGATAAAGAGAGGCCCGAGGGCGGGCTGCCTTCTGAGGAGTAGGAGGCGATCGAATAAACCCACACTCCCCTCAATTCTGCTCTCAAAGATTGCATGTTTGTGCAATGAAGTGGACGAGTTATTGAGAAGATTAAACTACTAATGGGACATTAAAACCTATGCTTCACGGAGTCGTGGCTGAACAACGACAATATCAACATACAGCTGGCTGGTTATACGATGTACCGGCAGGATAGAACAGCGGACTCTGGTAAGACGAGGGGCGGCGGTCTATGTATTTTTGTAAACAACAGCTGGTGCACAATATCTAAGGAAGTCTCGAGCTACTGCTCGGCTGAGGTAGAGTTTCTCATGACAAGCTGCAGACCACATTACCTATGGAGAGAGTTTTCATCTATATTCTTTGTAGCTGTTTTACATACCACAGTCAGAGGCTGGCACTAAGATAGCATTGAATGAGCTTGTATTCCGCCATAAGCAAACAAGAAAACGCTCACCCAGAGGCGGCACTCCTAGTAGCCAGGGACTTTAATGCAGGGAAACTTAAATCAGTTGTACCTAATTTCTATCAACATGTTAAATGTGCAACCAGAGGGAAAATAACTCTGGACCACCTATACTCCACACACCGAGATGCATACAAAGCTCACCCTCCATTTGGTAAATCTGACCATAATTATATTCTTTGATTCCTGCTTACACGCAAAAATTATAGCAGGAAGCACCAGTGACCTAGATCGATTTTAAAAAGTGGTCAGATTAAGCAGATGCTAAGCTACAGGACTGTTTTGCTAGCACAGACTGGAATATGTTCCAGGATTTCTCCGATAGCATTGAGGAGTACGCCACATCTGTCATTGGATTCATCAATAAGTGCATTGATGATGTCATCCCCACAGTGACCGTATGTACATACCCCAACCAGAAACCATGGATTACAGGCAGCATCCGCACTGAGTTAAAGACTACAGCTTCCGCTTTCAAGGAGCGGGACTCTAACCTGGAAGCTTATAAGAAATCCAGCTATGCCCTCCGACGAACCATCAAACAGGCAAAGCGTCAATACAGGACTTCGATCGAGTCGTACTACACCGGCTCTGATGCTTGGCGGATGTGGCAGGGCCTGCAAAACATTTACAGACTTCAAAGGGAAGCACAGCCGAGAGCTGCCCAGTGACACAAGCCTACTGGACGAGTTAAACTACTTCTATGCTCGCTTCGAGGCAAATAACACTGAAACATGCATGAGAGCACCAGCTGTCCCGGAAGACTGTGTGATCACGCTCTCCACAGCCAATGTGAGTAAGACCTTTAGACAGGTCAACATTCACAAGGCCACAGGGCTAGACAGATTACCAGGATGTGTACTGTGAGCATACGCTGACCAACTAGCAAGTGTCTTCACTGACATTTTCAATCTCTCCCTGTCTGAGTCTGTAATACCAACATGTTTCAAGCAGAACACCATAGTCCCTGTGCCCAAGAACACTAAGGTAACCTGCCTAAATGACTACCAACCCGTAGCACTCACGTCTGTGGCCATGAAGTGCTTTGAAAGGCTGGTCATGGCTCACATCAACACCATCATCCCAGAAACTCTAGACCCACTCCAATTTGCATACCGCCCCAACAGATCCACAGATGATGCAGTCTCTATTGCACACCACACTGCCCTTTCCCACCTGGACAAAAGGAACACCTATGTGAGAGTGCTATTCATTGACTACAGCTCAGCGTTCAACACCATAGTGCCCTCAAAGCTCATCAATAGGCTAAGGACCCTGGGACTAAACACCTCCCGTTGCCTGGATCCTGGACTTCCTGACGGGCTGCCCCCAGGTGGTAAGGGTAGGTAACAACGCATCCGCCATACTGATCCTCAATATAGGGGCCCCTCAGGGGTGCGTGCTCAGCCCCTTCCTGTACTCCCTGTTCACTCATGACTGCGTGGCCATACACGACTCCAACAATGTCATTAAATTTACCGATGACACAACAGTGGTAGGCCTGATCACCGACAACAACGAGACAGCCTATAGGGAGGAGGTCAGAGACCTGGCCGTGTGGTGCCAGGGCAACAACCTCTCCCTCAACGTGATCAAGACAAATGAGATGATTATTGACTACAGGAAAAAGAGGACAGAGCACGCCCCCATTCTCATTGACGGGGCTGCAGTGGAGCAGGTTGAGAGCTTCAAGTTCCTTGGTGTCCACATCACCAACCAGCTAACATGGTCCAAATGCACCAAGACAGTTGTGAAGAGGGCACGACCAAACCTATTCCCCCTCACGAGACTGAAAATATTTGGCATGGGTCCTCAGGTTCTCAAAAGGATCTACAGCTGCACCATTGAGAGCATCTGGTTGCATCACGGCCTGGTTTGGCAACTGCTCGGCCTCCGACCGCAAGGCAGAGGGTAGTGCGAATCGCCCAGTACATCATTGGGGCCAAGCTTCCTGCCATCCAGGACCTCTATAACAGGCGGTGTCAGAGGAAGGCCCAAATAATTGTCAAAGACTCCAGCCACCCTAGTCATAGACTGTTCTCTCTGCTACCACACGGCAAGCGGTACCGGAGCGGCAAGTCTAGGTCCAAGAGGCTTCTAAACAGCTTCTACCCCCAAGCCATAAGACTCCTGAACATCTAGTCAAATGTCTACCCAGACTATTCCCCCCCCCCCCCCCCCTCTCCACATCACTGCCACTCTCTGTTGTCATCTATGCATAAGTCACTTTAATTACTCTTTAGTCACTCTACCTACATGTACATACTACCTCAACTAACCGGTGCCTCTGCACATTGACTCTGTACCAGCACCCCCCTGTATATATAGTTGCTTTTTTATTGCTCCTCTTTAATTACTTGTTACTTTTATCTCTTATTCTTATCCATATTTGTTTAACTGCACTGTCGTTTAGGGGCTCGTAAGTAAGCATTTCACTGTAAGGTCTACTACACCTGTCGTATTCGGCGCATGTGACTAATAAAATTTGATTTGATTTTGAATGACCTTTAATATACATTATGAACTGGTTGTGAAGCTTTGACCTCTGATGGTAAGCACAATCATGGGGACTCTTCCCCTGGCTACAACCATAAGCAATCAATCACCTATTCAAGAAGCAGTGTTGTATTCCAAGAAATTCCATGTGGAACAGCTGTGTGAGACAAACGTCTCAAAGAGAACACCGTACCCAATGTCTGAGATGTCTGAGACAAACATCCTGGTCAGGAGGGACAATCTTTGAGTAAGATTGAATCTGGCATGCTCTCCCAGTCTACATTCCACACTGGAGATTGTTGTATACCTGGTCCCAGATTCACATTCAATTAAAAACAAATCCAATAACTTTATTTTCAAGAATCAAATTTCTTAACTTTTTGCTTAAGGAGAAACCTAACGGTGCAAGAACATATGGAGTTGTTTTAAGATGGATCATGGATCATTTAGCTATTTGATTTGGAAATGTAGGACCTTTAGGTATTTTTTTCTTCTATTTATTTGATAAAATATAGAATTTGCCCTTTACCATTATAACCCATAGAAACTCATTGATGTTTATAAATGGCAAAACCCGGGCGACGCTAGGCCAATTGTGCGTCGCCCCACGGACCTCCCGGTCGCGGCCGGTTACGACAGAGCCTGGGCGCGAACCCAGGGACTCTGATGGCACAGCTGGCGCTGCAGTACAGCGCCCTTAACCACTACGCCACCCAGGAGGCCTAAACTGACAGATTCTGATGAGGTTTTTAAAATTATATTTCTTAGATTGACGCACATGTGCAACTCTTAAGGATTAACTGGCTGGATCCTATTTGAGGACGTGACTAACATGTTGACTAGTGCTCTGTGAGTGTGGGTGAAGAACGGGTGGAGCGTAGCCAATGTCTGCCTGAAGGCAACAGACCTCTTTCAGGTGGTCTTGTCTGTGCATAGAAAGTTGATGCAATGCTATGGCACAAATGAAGCGCTACAAAAAATACTATGCTATAAAGGTACCTAAACAGCACAAGGCAATGAAAAACTGGAATCTACAGCCTTGAATTGACAGCCTTGTTTAAAGAAATGACGACCTGTCAATCTTTGAATAAGAAAGCTGAACAGAGCAGCATCAAAGCGGAGATTGAACAGCAGTTGAACAAGTGACATCCGATTTCTCCAGCTTAATCAGGGAGCTTCTACTAGATTTCCTGATGAAGCTTGTCTAGAAAATATGCCGCATGCCAAAAATGACCAAGAAGCGTCAGTGCATTCAAATAAGTAATCTGGTCACAGAGCTGGCGAGATTGGTTGACGGTGAAGTGGGCAAAATATCTGATTTAGGACGAGACAAGTTTGGATTCCAAGATGGCATCGAAGCTGCACAGACCTTGGGAGGGTCAAGTGTTTGAAACTACTTGAAAATGTAGGATTTGTTTGAGGATCAGGAGATGCTCTCCATTGTCCTCAGTGCCTACCTCATATGACAGCGAGGCCTCAGACCTTGAGGACTCATGCAGCAGGGATGATGTGGAGGAGGCGGAATCTGAGGGGGTGAATTATGCCACCGGTAGAAAGGTAAGACAAGCCCCAGATTACTCTTCAATGGTCATTGGTTGTGTTTTTTGATATCGGTACCAGTAAGTATAATTGTATAAGTAAAGGAAGTGAGATTGAAGTTGAATTGTGCATCCTTGAATTCTGATCACAGTCCAGAGTGAGCATCGCCCTTGAAGACACTACAGACTAGCCAGAGGTGGACATTACTGTGAATTCTCCCCATGTGTGAGTATTCCTGGGGGAAATGGTTAGCTGACTGGTTAGCTGACAACGTCACAAAAAGGATGCTCACCCTTCGCAGAGGCAGAAGGATGGGTGTTATGATTCTGAAGGGTGAGATAGCTAGCAACAAGCTTGTTGTATTTTGTTATTGAAACTATTCATTTCTACTATAAGTATGCTACTCAACACCAAAATTCCCTATAGGTTTTGATCCCTTATCAGCTCCTACTCTGGTAACTAGGAAGGTGGCGCTTTTCAACAGGGATTGATACTGCCATACCCTCGATTTTACATCTACACCATTTTTTTTAGATGTATTATCATTTAAACTTTTTGGGCTTTAGGGTGGGGGTAATAATGTAATTTTTCAATCACTTACATATTTTTTGCATAGCAGAGTTTGATTGTATTTTTAATTTTAGTGTGTAGGTATTAATTTGAAGACATTGGACTAATGCTTCGATCACACCAACAGAGTCTTACAATTTGCTACACCAGAAATACATTATTTTCCAATGGAATGCTGCGTTTCAGAGGCAGTTTCAGAGCGTTCTGTGTGGTTCATATTGTAATGAAACAGCAGGGAGCAGGTATTACAATATGTTGAATTTATCGAACGTATGCTTCAAACTGTATGTGCATACGGCAAGACAGAAATGGTAGCAGAAGGTGAATGTTGAACTTTTGTTGCACACATAGCCAGATGATACTGCGTACAAATTGCGCAATAATACCATCGGTGTGATCAAGGCGCAAAGCCTAGTTTATACCCTACGTACGTATGCATTAAATAACTACGTAGTACTGGCGTTGCGTAGCAAAAGTACGCAGACGTGCAGCTCCACGATTCACTCGACGCAGGTTCGCCATTTTGCGAAGCGTTCTTCCGTTGGTTACGTCGGGTATAAACTAGGCTAAAGTCCTTTAATGACTTATTTTATTGTATATAGTGGTATACATAGTATAGTATAGTGATATTTATGTACTCAACTAAATCTATATTGGTGTGAGACGGTCTCAAGTTGCATAACATTCATGTTTTTCATGAGTGTAAAAACGGTATAATTGGCACTTCCCTGTAAGAGGTCGAGAAAGCCTCAAGATGGCGACAAATGTGTTCTCTATCATCTTATTCTGCCATGGCAGAAGAGGGCTTGATGAATTGTATACAGTATATTGAATTCGGAGAGGTTATAATGTGAAATACAACATTATTGTCTGCCAAATTAATTAGCAGTATTAAAACTGTGTCATATATATTTCTTTATTTCAGTTTGTATATATTTCAAGTTACAGTATCTTGTTAGTCTCACGCAGCAAGCAGCAACCATTTTCATGTGTGTGTTCTGCATCTGGAACCGTGAAGCCTGGCACTCGAGGCTAGTAGGATGTATAGGATATTTATGCGCCATATGTTCATGTGACCAGACCACTCTGTTTGCCTAACTTGAGTAATCCTTACAAAAATACATTCAAAAGGGGACTACATATAGCTCAAAAGAAGATTTACACATATAATCTATCATTGCCCATTCACACTAGCAGGGAAGCCCCTCTCTTAGGGACTGAGGAGACTGAGGCTTACGGCGAAGCCATATGAGTGGCTTTACCGTAATCTCAGGCACAGTAGAGTGAGAAAAGTGTCTCATCTGTATAGTTGTGCTGAGGAGATCCAGACTGCATCCCAAGTGGCACCCTAGTATTCACTATACAATGCACAACTTTTTACCAGCCCCCCCCGTATAAATTGTGCCTTCCTGTATTATACTTATGCAAAGAAAAATATTTTATTCAACTGAGCCATTTACTTTATGTTCATATTCTTATCTTGTATAATTTCTTATTGTTACATTGTCGACAAGGAACCTGCAAGTAAGCATTTTGTTGGACGGTGTATACCATGTGAATCCCATACATACAGCTAATAAAACGTGAAACTTGAAAGTATTTCCTGCAACACCCCTGACTGTTAGTAGACTTGTAATACTTTACCTGAAGGCTACCTACATTAAGATTTCATAACACATTTATAACCCATCTATACCACCCTCATGCATTACAGGAGCCAACCAAAATATATTCTAACTTGGGGTAGTAATGCTTCATTTTAAGGGGTCTTTATTACAGTGTAATATGTAATTGCACTGCAACAGGTATTGTAATTCATTTTAATAATATATAGTTAAACTGTAATAAAAACATGTAACTGGTGGTAATTGCAGTCTGTAATTACAGAGGTGTAAAAATGAATGTTTGTTACCATGCTTGTTACAAATGTTTACATTTCATAGAGCATGACAACCATATAATGCATCCCAATGCCTACACATTTCAGCCTGCACATTTTCAGCCTGCACAAACCATGTGATAAGTGTTAGCCAATTGAAAACCAACCACCTCATTGACACGATTTTGCAATAAAGGGCTCTGGAGTCTGATGTCCAGGTCCAATGTCAAAAACGATTTTGCAACATCGCAAGACTTCCGGGAAAGCTTGCCAAACAGACCAGGCCTGGGTTTTGTGTTTGAGAAGTCAATGAGAGAAGTGAAAAATTCCTTACTTAGTACATTTTTTAAATCTAAAGGCACAACCTAGATTCAAGCCAGTGTCTTAAGGCAGCAGCTACTCTTCCTGGGTTCCAAACACATTAAGGCACTTACATGTCATATAAAACAAAAGATAAAACAGTACATCATATACCATTATTACACCACTACAATGTGCATGCAAATTATTATTTAACTAGACACATCAGTTAAGAACAAATCCTTATTTACAATCACATCCTACCCCGGCCAAACCCGCACAACACAGGGCCAATTGTGTGCCGCCCTATGGGACTCCCAATCACGGAAGGATGTGATTCAGCCTGGATTCGAACCAGGGACTTTAGTGACGCCTCTTGCACTGAGATGCAGTGCCTTAGATAGTTGCGCCACTCGGGAGCGTGTGTGTGCGTGTACATATCTCCTCAAAGTCCCTGCTGTTCCATAAGGTGTATTTGATCTGTTTTTTAAATCGGATTCTACTGCTTGCATCAGTTACCTGATCTGGAATAGAGTTCCATGTAGTTGTGGCTCTGTGTAGTATTGTGCGCGTCCTATAGTATAGTCTGTTCTTGACTTTGGGATTGTGAAGAGACCTCTGGTGGCACATCTTGTGGGGTATGCACATTAAAGGACAACAATGCCATTGCCCCAAGCTGCACTTGTCCCCACTGTTGCCTACTTTATTTAAGAAATGTGATGTTTCTTTCTACAGCTGAATTGAAAGCCACTTCTTTGTAATTTGTTCCTTTTGACATTCTAGACTGTGAGTTTCTCAATGTTGAAACAAGTTTATCTTCCTGAGATTCCTTAGATAAGTATCCTTGGCAGATAAATGCATGTGTTGAATGCAGTATTCTTAGAGATGTGACCGACCTTAGTGTACACGTCCTTATTTGTACAGTATGGGTCAGGTTTTCACATACATGTATTCCCTGAGAATGGGTGGCTTTTCTCTCTCCCTCACAGCTCTTAATGAGAGATAGAGGAGATTTAGTTATAGTTTGACACATAGTCCAAAGCCCAACTATGAGATAAATTAACATTTGAACCTTAAGCCCCTGTTTCTTCCACTAGGCTTGAGTACAGTGGCTCTAAATGACTTTCTGCTAAGTAAGGATACATCGTACCGCATTGTCTCCTTCAGCCTTATGTCTGTGAAGGATATTAATATTATGTAATATAACTCTAATGACCAGAAGGAATGTATTAAATTAAGCTGCCTATATTTTATAAGCAAACAAAATTATATTAAGGCATTATTAATGATCGGGGAATGTTAGTGATATGTGACTCATATGTTTATTGAGGCAGAAAATGGGACAGTTGTGCATCAGACAGAAGTTATTGGGCAAGTTCCTATGCTTAGACGTTGCTTATGCCTGACATCTTACAACATCTGGATAGGTATTTTAAGTATCAGCTAACCACATATGTTAAAGCAATTTGTCAGTCCATGACACAGTCAATGGCGTGGCACACGACCATTGGTTGTTGCGTTGCCTCACCTTAGCTGTGGAACGCGCCCAATCCTGTGGACAGACGCAAGTAACATCTGACTCAATTACGCAATATTTTGGTTCAGTTCTGGGTTTCCAAGATTAGACTGAAGTGCATCACCTAAAAAAGACTTTCAGGTAGAAAGCCCACTCATGATTGACCCTTAAAGTCATTTTATTTTGAAGTTTGTTAAAAAAAGTGATAGCATCATTGTTGACCGGACCTGTGGAGGATGGTGAAGATAAATATTGTCCTACTCTATGTGAAAATGACTTGTGCCTTGGGCGGACTATCTTAAAAATAAATCACCATGCAACTTTTCTTTGTACAGTATATTCTTCTCAGTGCTGAGACCAAATTAACTTAGACCATATGGCTGTTAATCCATCCTCTCTGAATCCAGGCCAGGGACAGCTCTGTGGTGAGCAGGTCATAACGACATTGTCTGTGGACCCATCCCAAACCAAACAGATTAAATAACCAGTGCTGTAGGGGGATCAACCAGTGCTGTAGGGGATCACACAAATCATTTGAGGCCCTCACACAGAAATTAGACATAAAAATAAACCATGGAAAATATCTGTCTATCTGGGAATGAATTATCACTTGCCCTCTGATTTGATGTTCCATTTAATGGGCACATTCTCTGACAAGCTCTCACAGCAGATGGCTCCAGATGGTATTACAGTGTTACTGACTTGGTTAGGTTTAGGACAGTGAAGCACATCATCAAAATTACTCTTGAGTCCTACTAAACCCTTGTTTTTCCCCTTTATCCACAGTGTACAAAACATTAGGAAAACCTTCCTAATATTGAGTTGCACCCCCTTTTGCCCACAAAACAGCCTCAATTCGTTGGGGCATGGACTCTATAAGGTATCACGTGTTCCACAGGGAAGGTGGCCCATGTTGACTCCAATGCGTCCCACAGTTGTGCCAAGTTGGCTAGATGTCCTTTGGGTGGTGGACTATTCTTCATACACATGAGAAACTGTTGAACGTGAAAAACTCAGCAGCATTGCCGTTCTTGACACACTCAAACCGGTGCGCCTGGCACCTACTATCATACCCCGTTCAAAGACACAAATCTTTTGTCTTGCCCACTCACCCTCTGAATGGCACACATACACAATCCATGTCTCAATTGTCTCAAGGTTTAAAAATCCTTCTTTAATCTGTATCTTCCCCTTCATCTACACTGATTGAAATGGATTTAACAAGAGACATCAATAAGGGATCATAGCTTTCACCTGGTCAGTCTTTGTCATGAAAAGAGCAGGTGATCCCAATGTTTTATACACTCAGTGTATATTCAATGATGATGTCATTATGTCAAATAACACCATATGTATCACAGAAAATGACTCCTGATGATATCACACTAATGGAAAATCTGCTGCCAGTGCAGTGAAAAGGATTCTGTGTCCAAATTGTGAAAGATAGTTTACCCACATTTTTCCAAAAACATTTTCTGCCAGCCAGCAAAAACCCCTCTCAATCACAGATTTCTAATAGGGCTGTGATTTCATTTTAGTTGGAGATGAAATGGGAAGGTTTGGCATTAACGTTCCAATGAGGCTATATTCACATTCTCACATCCCAAATGGCACCCTATTCCCTATATAGTGCAGTACTTTTGACCAGGGAAGTGTACTGTACTGAACACTGAACAAAATAAAAAATAACAAAACGTGCCGCTATACAAACGAGTGCTGACAGGCAACTACATATAGACAAGATCCTACAAACACCAAAGGGAAATGGCTACCTAAATATTATCCCTAATCAGAGACAACGATAAACAGCTGTCTCTGATTAGGAACCATATCAGGCCAACATAGAATTACAAAACCCCTAGACCTACAAAACCCTAGACAATACAAAAACCCTTGACAATACAAAACTAGCGTACCCACCCTAGTCACACCCTGACCTAACCAAAATATAAAGAAAACAGGGATATCTCAGGTCAGGGCGTGACAATCTGATTCTACTGCTTGCATCAGTTACCTGATGTGGAATAGAGTTCTATGAAGACATGGCTCTATGTAATACTGTGCACCTCCCATAGTCTGTTCTGGACTTGGGGACTGTGAAGAGAACTCTGGTGGCATGTCTTGTGGGAGATGGGTGTCCGAGTTGTGTCCGAGTTGTGTGCAAGTATTTTAAACAGACAGCTCAGTACATTAAGCGTGTCAACACCTCTTACAAAAACAAGTAGTGATGAAGTCAATCTCTCTTCCACTTTGAGCTATGAGAGATTGACATGCACGTCATTAATGTTAGCTCTTCGTGTACTTTTACTGCCAGTCTTGCTGCCCTGTTCTGAGCCAACTGCAAATTTCCCTCTTTGTGGCACCTGACCACACTACTAAGCAAGTCTAGGTGCGACACAACTAGGGCCTGTAGGACTTTCCTTGTTGATAGTGTTGTTAAGAAGGCAGAACAGCACTTTATTATGGACAGACTTCTCCCCATCTTAGCTACTGTTGTATCAATATGTTTTGACCATGACAGTTTACAATCCAGGGTTACTCCAAGCAGTTTAGTCACCTCAACTTGCTCAATTTCCACATTATTCATTATGAGATGTTGCAGTCATTTCAGTTGCTGTAGTAGTTGACGTGTATAGTGTTGAGTCATTCGCATACGTAGACACACTCGCTTTACTCAAAGTAAAGATTGAAAAAAGTAAGGGGCCTAAACAGCTACCCTGGGGAATTCCTTTTTTACCTGGATTAAGTTTGAGAGGCTTCCATTAAAGAATACCCTCTGTGTTTTGTTAGATAATTAACTCTTTATCCACATTATAGCAGAGGGTGTAAAGCCATAACACAAGTTTTTCCAGCAGCAGACTATGATCGATAATGTCAAAAGCTGCAAGACAGCCCCCACAATCTTTTTATAATCAATTTCTCTCAGCCAATCATCAGTCATTTGTGTAAGTGCTGTGCTTGTTTAATGTCCTTCCTTATTACCGTGCTGAAAGTCTGTTGTCAATTTGTTTACTGTGGAATAGCATTGTATCTGGTCAAACCCAACTTTTTCCTAAAGTTTACTAAGGGTAGGTAACAGGCTGATTGGTCGGCTATTTGAGCCAGTAAAGGGGGCTTTACTATTCTTGGGTAGCGGAATTACTTTAACTTCCCTCCAGGCATGAGGACACACACGTTCCAGTAAGCTAAAGTTTAAGACATGGCAAAGAAGAGTGGCAATATTGTTCGCTATTATCCTCAGTAATTTTCCATCCAGATTGTCAGACCCCAGCGGCTTGACATTGTTGATAGACAACAACAAAAAATGTCACCTCTTCCACACTGACTTTACGGAATTCAAAAGTACTAACCTTGTCTTTCATAATTTGGTCAGATATACTTGGATGTGTAGTGTCAGCGTTTGTTGCTGGCATGTCATACCTAAGTTTGCTAATATTGCCAATGAAAATGTAATTAAAGTAGTTGGCAATATCACTGGGTTTTGTGATGAGTGAGCTATCTGATTCAATGAATGATGGAGCCGAGTTAGCCTTCTTCCCCTAAATGTAAGGTGCTCTAAAGCTTTTTACTATCTTTCTTTGTATCTATGTATTTATTTTTGTTTCATAGTATAGTTTCTTTTTCTTTTTCTTTAGTTTAACATTACTACTTAATTGGCAGTATGTTTGCCAATCAGTGGGGCTGACAGACTTATTTGCCATATCTTTTGCTTCATCCCTCTCAACCATACCATTTTTCAATTCCTCATCAATCCAAGGGGATTTAACAGTTTTTACAGTCATTTTCTTAATGGGTGCAGGCTTATTAGTAACTGGAATAAGCAATTTCATAAATCTGTCAAGTGCAGCGTCTGGTTGCTCCTCATTATACACCACAGACCAGCAAATATTCTTTACACCATCAACATATGAATCACTACAAAACTTGTATGACTTCTTATACACTATAGTAGGCCTAGCCTTTGGAACTTTGGTTTTCCTAGATATGGCTACTATATTGTGATCACTACATCCTATGGATTTGGATACTGCTTTGAAGCATTTCTGCAGCATTAGTAAAGATGTGATCAATAAATGTTGATGATTTCATTCATGTGCTGTTTGTAACTATCCTGATAGGTTGACTGACAACCTGAACCCGGTTGTAGGCACTGGTTACAGTTCAAAGTTTTTTCTTGAGTGGGCAGCTTGGTGAAAGCCAGTCAATATTTAAATCACCCTGAAAATATAGTTCTCTGTTGATATCACATACATTATCAAGCATTTCACATATATTATCCAGATGCTGACTGTTATCACTTACTGAGGAGTGACTTCCATCTGGCCACTTTACCATAAAGGTCCCCTAGTAGGAAGACCACTGTGTGCAGCTCACCTTGCACCATCAGCTCCAATATGAATGACATGAGCAAGTCAACTTCTGATAAGCTTCCCTGTAAAGTATTCAAAACAGTCAAGCAACCCAGAAAAGTGCTAAAAATAGCCCATATTAAGATATGCAGCCTGAAAAAGGTCCATGAAGTCATTAACTTGCTTTTAACAGATGATATTCATATTCTGACTATCTCTGAAACTCACTTAGATAATACCTTTGATACAGTGGTAGCAATACACGGTTATAACATCTACCGAAAATACAGAAATGCCAACAGGGGCAGTGTTCCAGTCTATATTCAGAACCACATCCCTGTACAGATTAAAGACAATCTCATGTTAAATACTGTTCAAGTAATATGGCTACAGGTTCATCTTCCTCATCTTAAGCCCGTCTTTGTGGGAAGCTGCTATAGATCAGGGAGGTGACCAAGAACCGTCTGACAGAGCTCCAGAGTTCCTCCATCCAGAAGGACAACCATCTCTGTAGCACTCGACCAATCAGACCTTTATGGTAGAGTGGCCAGACGGAAGCCACTCCTCGGTAAAAGGCACATGACTGCCTGCTTGGAGTTTGCCAAAAGGCACCTAAAGAACTCTCAGACCATGAGAAACACGATTCTCTGGTCTGATGAAACCAAGATTCAACTCTTTGGCCTGAATGCCAAGCATCATGTCTGGAGGAAACCTGGCACCATTCCTAAGGTTACAATTTGTTTTGTTTTATTTAACCTTTATTTAACTAGGCAAGTCAGTTAAGAACAAATTCTTATTTACAATGGCAGCCTACCCCTGCCAAACCCTAACCTGGACGACGCTTGGCCAACTATGCGCTGCCCTATGGGACTCCCAATCACGGACGGTTGTGATACAGCCTTGAATCGAACCAGGATCTCTAGCACTGAGATGCAGTGTCTTAGACCGGTGCACCACTCGGGAGCCCAAAAGGTGAAGCATGGTGGTGGCAGCATCATTCTGTTTTTCAGCAGCAAGGACTAGGAGACTAGCCAGGATCGAGGGAAAGATGAACGAAGAAAAGTACAGAGAGATCCTTGATGAAAACCTGCTCCAGAGTGCTCAGGATCTCAGACTGGGGCGAAGGTTCACCTTCCAACAGGACAACAACCCTAAGCACACAGCCAAGACAAAGCAGGAATGGCTTCGGGACAAGTCTCTAAATGACCTTGAATGGCCCAGCCAGAGCCTGGACTTGAACCCGTTCGAACATCTCTGGAGAGACCTAAAAATAGCTGTGCAGCGACACTCCCCATCCAACCTGACAGAGCTTGAGAGGATCTGCAGAGAAGAATGGGAGATACTCCCCAAATACAGGTGTGGCAAGCTCATACCCAAAATACTAAAGGCTGTAATTGCTGCCAAAGGTGCTTCAACAAAGTACTGAGTAAAAGGTCTGAATACTTATGTAAATGTAATATTTCAGTTTTTTATTTTGAATACATTTGCAAACATTTCTAACAATCTGTTTTTTCTTTGTCATTATGGGGTATTGTGTAGAAGAAAAAAACAACAATTTAATCAATTTTAGAATATGGCTGTAACGTAACAAAATGTGGAAAAAGTCAAGGGATCTGAATACTTTCCGAATGCACAGTATGTGCCCGCCATCGTTTCTATTTCAAGTCTTCTCACTCTTTGATCGAGTCAGGTATCTGTCATCATGACATGCAGCACTTTGGGGTGGATGACCACCTGTCTCAATCAATGAGAGAAGACTTGAAATAGAGAAGATGTTGGCAAAAACCTTTGGGTAAATCACATTATCTGGTCTAACAATGTGTAACTACAGTTCTCTGCACTTGTGTGTCTCTACACCTGAGACACACTCGGACACACTGAACTATTACTACTCTGTTCATACACATGTTTTGTATGTTACTTTTACCATCATAAATAACATTGTTGTTGAATACCCAGTTCTCTGGATTTAGCGTTAAATAGTGTTCACTCTCCTGTATTTTGTATATCTGAATGTCTAGCATCTGTTTGATGCTACAGAGTCATGTACAGCTTATATAAATATCTTCTGTGAATCCATAAGGGCAGACAAATTTAAAAGAAAAGATCCATATTTATTTTATGGTGGTTCTACATCAGGGCTCTCCAACCCTGTTCCTGGAGAGATACCATCCTCACTCCAACCCTAATTCTAATAATTAGCTGGTTGATAAGCTGAATCAGGTTACTTACAACAGGGTTGGAGCGAAAATCTACAGGAGGGAAGTTCTCCAGGAACACGTTTGGAGACCCCTGTTCAAATCAAATTTTATTAGTCTCATGTGCCGAATACAACAGTGAAATGCTTACTTACAAGCCCCTTACCAACAATGCAGTTTAAAAAATATGGATAAGAATAAGAAATAAAAGTAACAAGTAATTAAAGAGCAGCAGTAAAATAACAATAGCAAAGACTATATACAGGTGGGTACAGAGTCAATGTCCTGGGGCACCGGTTAGTTGAGGTAATATGTACGTGGGTAGAGTTTTATTAAAGTGACTATGCATAGATTATAAAAATAGAGAGTAGCAGCGGTGTAAAAGAGGGGGGGGGGGAATGCAAATAGTCTGGGTTGTCATTTGATTAGGTGTTCAGGAGTCTTATGGCTTTGGTGTAGAAGCTGTTTAGGAGCCTCTTTCACCTAGCCTTGGCCCTCCGGTACCACTTGCCGTGCGGTAACACAAGAGAACTGTTTGACTAGGGTGGCTGGTGACCTTCCTTTAACACCGCTTGGCATAGAGGTCCTGGATGGCAGGTAGTTTGGTCCCAGTGATGTACTGGGCCGTTCGCACTACCCTCTGTACCTGCGGTCGGAGGCAGAGCAGTTGCCATACCAGGCAGTGATGCAACCACACGGCCAGGTCTCTGACTTCCTCCCTATAGGCTGTCTTGTCGTTGTTGGTGATCAGGCCTACCACTATTGTGTCATCAGCAAACTTAATGATGGTGTTGGAGTCGTGCCTGGTGAACAGGGAGTACAGGAGGGGACGAGCAAACACCCCTGAGGCGCCCCTGTGTTGAGGATCAGCTTGGCGGATGTGTTGTTACCTACCCTTACTACCTGGGGGCGGCCCGTCAGGAAGTGCAGGATCCAGTTGCAGAGGGAGGTGTTTTGTCCGGGGGTCCTTGGTTTATTGATGAGCTTTGAGGGCACTATGGTGTTGAACGCTGAGCTGTAGTCAATGAATAGCATTCTCACATAAGTGTTCCTTTTGTCCAGGTTGGAAAGGGCAGTGTGGAGTGCCATAGAGATTGCATCATCTGTGGATCTGTTGGGGCGGTATGCAAATTGGAGTGGGTCTAGGGTTTCTGGGATAATAATGTTGATGTGAGCCATGACCAGCCTTTCAAAGCACTTCATGGCTACAGATGTAGTCATTTAGGCAGGTTGCCTTAGTGTTCTTGGGCACAGGCACTATGGTGGTCTGCTTAAAACATGTTGATATTACAGACTCAGACAGGGAGAGGTAGAAAATGTCAGTGAAAACACTTGCCAGTTGGTCAGCACATGCTCGCAGTACACGTCCTGGTAATCTGTCTGGCCCTGCGGCCTTGTGAATGTTGACTTGTTTAAAGGTCTTACTCACATCGGCTGCAGAGAGCGTGATTACACAGTCTTCCGGTACAGCTGGTGCTCTCATGCATGTACCTGCCAAATCCAACGAGCGTCAGAACCGGTGTAGTACGATTTGATCTAAGTCCTGTAATTACGCTTTGCCTGTTTGATGGATCGTCGGGATAGTGGGATTTCTTATAAGCTTCCGGGTTAGAGTCCCACTCCTTGAAAGTGACAGCTCTAGCCTTTAGCTCAGTGCGGATGCTGCCTGTAATACATGGCTTCTGGTTGGGGTATGTACATACGGTCACTATGGGGAAGACGTCATCGATGCACTTATTGATGAATCCAATGACAGATGTGGCGTACTCCTCAATGCCATCGGAGGAATCCTGGAACATATTCCACTCTGTGCTATCAAAACAGTCCTGTAGCTTAGCATCTGCTTCATCTGACCACTTTTCTTTTGATTTAGTCCCTGGTGCTTCCTGCTTTTCTCCTCTTCCTCTTCATGCAAATGACGGGAATCTGGGCCTGTTCCCGAGAAAGTAGTATATCGTTTGGTCGGGCTCTTCAAACTCGTTAAAGGAAAAAAAAGATTCTGCCAGTCCGTGGTGAATAATTGCAGTCCTGATGTCCAGAAGTTATTTTCGGTCATAAGAAATGGTAGTGGCAACATTATGTACAAAATAAGTTGGATAAAGCACCCATAGTCTTATGCTGAGCCACACTCGCTGCTTTTACACAAGCGGCCCAATTTATATTTTTGATATCTATCTGTTTTTGATAATTGATATCTGATATTTGTTTCCACTAATTGGTCTTAATCACACCAGCTATTTTTCAGAACTGATCTGATTAGTCAAAATAACAATTAGTGAAAAAAAATATCAGAATTGGGCTACCTGTGTAAAAGCAGCCATAGTCCTTTATCCAGCTTTGGTACACTGACAATGGTGGGTTGTGGAAGCTGAGCCTCTCTGTGCTTATGGCTTGTTCTGTCTGCGGTGAATGGTCAGCTAGTGTAGGTCTTCTTACCCACCAATGGTTTGGTCCTCTTGTAGAAGATTTATCATTTTTATGGAAGGGATGTAGGGCAACACGCCTTTGTTGGTCAAGGTATCAACCGAATGGGACTGGCTAGCATATTGTTTCGGGACAATGAGGGGACATTGGGAGCTGCTTTTGAGAGTAAAGATCAGTCAACAAAGTGAATGGGCTGGGGGCCTATGGGCTGGGGGGCTGAAGAAGGCAGTTCTTACACAGTATGAATTGTTGTGTATGGGAGTTTGAGGAAAATGGCACCTCAATCGTGCTCATACACAATACATTTACAGTCTAAGCACAAACCTTCACAACCAAAACCCCCTTCTTCATCTCAAAGTACTTTCTGTAATCCTCCCGCAGCCCATTGACTGACAGATAATTATTTTTGATAGTAGCCCTTTGCAGGGGAATTTTGTATTTTGAAAATCTGCAGAGAAGAATAAGGTGGTTGTGTTAGCTAGCTAGCTGGCTAAATTACTCAGCTAGGCTAGCAAGCTAGCTAACGTTAGGTTACCTCTAATTGAGAATCTTCCTTTTTGTTCTGAAGGCAAATAAATTGATGGTCTTGCATCACTTCTCAGCTGTCATCGAAATCAGTTAATTCTGAAATTCCCTATGATTATCTTTGGTCATCGCACAGTGGAGGTTTTAGCATGTAAATCTTGGTGGGGCAAACTCAACCATTTTTTTTAGATGCATGCCAGCAAAGCACTACACAAGATTGTATATTTTAATAGGCATATGTGGTCTAAAAAGGAAGAAAAATACAATCACTGTCACGACTTCCGCCGAAGTTGGTGCCTCTCCTTGTTCGGGCGGTGTTCGACGGTCGACGTCACCGGCTTTCTAGCCGCCACCGATCTACGTTTCTTTTTCCATTTGTTTTATCTTGATTGTACACACCTGGTTTCCATTACGTTATAATCTATTCCATATTTAACCCTCTGGTTCCCACATGGTTTTGTGCGTGTTTGTTCTTTGTTAAGTAGTCGCTCTTTTGTGTCTAGCTGGAATATTTTTCCCTGTATGGAATTTGTTTGTGATTTTTCAGAGTAAAGTACGTTTTTACTCAGTTCTGTGTCCTGCGCCTGACTCGGTCCTACCCGCTGCACACTGACATTTGACAGAAACATGCACCTCGATATGGAGTCAGCAGGTACACCCGGTCCTCTGTTACCAGTGGTGGAGCGCGTCCAGCAGCACGCAGCGATGCTCCAAAATCTTGGCACAGCCATGGAGCGATGAGAGAGAGGGGGTTTTCCCACACCCCGTCCACTTCACCCCAACCCACACCGCTGTACACTCCTCCGTCACCGGAACCCAGTGGGATTCACACTGACATTTGACAATCACGAGGATCCACTTTTATAGACAATATACTGACGCACAGACAGCACATCGTGCAAACAAAACAAACCTTGCAATATCAACTGGAATTACATGGGTCTATTACTGAAATTTCTTGTTGATTTTTTTTTATTTGAAAGGGAAGAGACTGTCACTGGCAAACATGGTTACAGACCCAACAACCTTATATAGTATCCCCTCGTGAAGAAAAGCACATTAACTAATTTTAATACACAAAGCAAAATAATGAAATAATTCCAACATTGCCTAAAATGATGAATAAGATACTAATGAGATAGACATATATAAGCACTATAACAATTGAGATGTACAAACTTTGGCATAGGGGAACGATGAGCATATAAGAAGCAAGCCGTAATTTCGATTAAGACATTAATGAGAGAGTAATCAATATAACTATTTGTTCAGCACTTATATGAACAGCGCCAGAACAGCGCCAGAATTCAGAACATGGGCCGTTCTTACAGTATTCGTCCTGTACACCAAGTCAGAACCATAGGATAAATAACAGGGGCATATAAGCAGACAATGAATACAATATTTGATGATGACATTTCACTAAAACAGGCTATACGCGACATGTGCACCACCAAGTCAGAACAGTAGGTTAAGTTTTGAGGCATGGGCTACTAACAGCTTACTACACAACATACACTTAGTATTACTTTTTTAGCTACTGTATACATATCTCCCTGGCATATTACACCATTTATGCAGCAGTATACAAGACATATGTTTGGACTCATCGTTGTTGTGCTTTGCTCATTTGAACATGGCGCGGCGGTCATTCTTGTGGACAAACGTTGTCATCAAACTTTGTCATCAAGTCTGGCATTCTCTGGATTTGTGGTCCTTTCAAAACAGCTGGAAACTCTGAAAAAACAAGGTTTTATCATGACGTCAGTGATCTGCAGGTCCGAGCTCTAGATAGAGGTCAGAATTCCTGTCTTGGAATTCCGAGTTGGATGATCATTCAAAAAGTATTTTCCCAGTCCGAGCTCGTTGTTTTGAATGCGACAGAAGTAATGCTGGATTGACAGCATGGTCAATGTATTCAACATTTTCTGGCCCATGGTGATGCTTGTGAATGTTTATCCTTTTAAGCTTGGAAAAGAGACCCTTTCAGACAGATGTTTTAAATCCTTAAAGCCAGATTTGGACAGCTCGCCCTCTCCACCGAATAGCATGCAGAGGAAGCAAAATAGTGCTCCACATGCCCTGAATGACAGGTCACCACTGTCACCGCATCATTCTTGATAGCCAAAGTCACTGGCAGAATCGGGGTGAATCTCTGGTAGGTAGAATGGTGAAAGATAACTCATTTTCGCACTTGTTTGTAATTAGCACAGCCAGGCACAGGACAACACACAGGCAAAAATTGCAAAACAAACATCTTCAAAAAATATTTCCCAGATAAATTCTGAGATTACTGTGTGTTGGTCGTTCAAAGTAAACAATGCCATAATTCAAGTTTGCTGGCACCCCCCCTCTACCTAGTGGGTGGTATCAGCATTCGCTATGAATGCCGGACTTTATGGTTCACTATGAGCGGGCGAACACAGGGAGTCAAAACTTCCCGATTGTAACAGTGAAATGAAAATTTGCTAGTTCTAGTTTACGGTTTGGATTATTGTGATGTTTATGATAAAAATGTAATGTTGTTAATATAGTAATTACTATATGCCTTGGCAGAGCCAGGGTGAAATTCCCCTTTAACACACATCTTACTTATTAACAATGTAAAAATAGAGGAAGGGATATTGTTCCAGACTATTGGATTTAAGAGTTAGACACAAGTAAACGGACATGAGTCCAGTAAACAGTATAACAACATTATATAGTGGTATAGTATGGTCAAAATCATACTGGTCTTTCCAGAAGACCTTATGAAACCCTTGTCAGTGATAATCTCTGTATCTCAAATTATTTTATTCCTATCCATTTCCAATATTGTAAATATAATTCTTAAATCTCCACAGATTCACAAACTAGATGTATTTTCCTGTCATTGTGACCATTTATGGTGTCTAGTGTTGATTGTAAGGAGCAGAAAGAGCAGGTCTTACTATTCACCAGATCCTCGGATTTTATCACACAAGAATTTCGATTCACTAATCAATGAAGCCACTTCAGGCATGGCCACATTTTCTGAATGGTTCCAGATAAACAAATTATCTTTAAATGTATAAAATTGATCAGAAATACTGTGTAGACATTGTTAATGTGGTAAATGACTATTGTAGCTGAAAACGGTTGATTTTTAATGGAATATCTACATAGGCATACAGAGGCCCATTATCAGCAACCGTCACTCCTGTGTTCCAATGACACGTTGTGTTAGCTAATCCAAGTTTATCATTTTAAAAGGCTAATTTATCATTAGAAAACCCTTTTGCAACTATGTTAGCGCAGCTAAAAACTGTTGTGCTGATTAAAGAAGCAATAAACTGGCCTTCTTTAGACTAGTTGAGTATCTGGAGCATCAGCATTTGTGGGTTCGATTACAGGCTTAAAATGGCCAGAAACAATTAACTTTCTTCTGAAACTCGTCAGTCTAGCCACGTCCTCAGAGCATGCGCAGACCAGCTGGCTGGTGTGTTTACGGACATATTCAATCAATCCTTATCCCAGTCTGCTGTTCCCCCATGCTTAAAGTGGGCCACCATTGTTCCTGTTCCCAAGAAAGCTAAGGTAACTGAGCTAAATGACTACCGCCCCGTAGCACTCACTTCCGTCATCATGGAGTGCTTTGAGAGACTAGTCAAGGACCATATCACCTCCACCCTACCTGACACCCTAGACCCACTCCAATTTGCTTACCGCCCCAATAGGTCCACAGACAACACAATCGCAATCACACTGCACTCTGCCCTAATCCATCTGGACAAGAGGAATACCTATATAAGAATGCTGTTAATTGACTACAGCTCAGCATTTAACACCATAGTACCCTCCAAACTCGTCATTAAGCTCGAGACCCTGGATCTCGACCCCGCCCTGTGCAACTGGGTCCTGGACTTCTTGACGGGCCGCCCCCAGGTGGTGAGGGTAGGAAACAACATCTTCACCCTGCTGATCCTCAACACTGGGGCCCCACAAGGGTGCAGCAAGGTAGTGAAGTCCATTGGTATTATTAGAAAGATTAGTAGTTTCAGCCTTGCTTCCTAACACAATACTACAGTTTAAATGTACCCATATGTAATTTACTGCAATATTGTCTGGGGCAGTATATATGCCTCCTACGTACACAAATTACTAATCACACAGAAGAAATTTGCAGGACTAGCCACCTCCTCTAACTACTTGGCTCCATCTGCCCCTCTGTTTAAGAAACTCAATATATTGTCTATCTAAAACATTAATATACTCCATGGACCTTCATATACAAATACCTCCCAGACAGCCTACCTAAACCTTCAATGGATTCTTCCATGTTCATTCCCATATCCATGCATTCAACACGACACTGCAATAACCTTCACCCTCCCCTCTGCCGTGCCTCACATAGTCAATTCTCTAGCTAGCAGATACAGAGGTTCCATACTCTGGAATTCCTATCTTCACATTGACAAAACGTCATCATCACTCAATAACTTCAAGTGAAGACTAGGGGTCAGACTGATGATCCAAACTACCCAGTAGTCTCCTCCATGTAGCCTAGCTCTCACACACACATACATAATAAACCATGTTGTTTTTATTGTTTATTGTGTATATCATGTACAATGTTTAATTAGTGTGCTTGTTTAACAAATTTAACAAACTTTTTTTTGGTGCTTATATTTTAATATAGTTATGTGGTTTGAGTTCTATATAATTTTTGTGCTTCCAACCTCACCTGCACACTGTCTGTATGTTTAAAAAAAAACTTTAGTGTTTTATCTTTCACTTGTTTTCTTTGGTGCAAATAAATAAAACCTTAAACATCTGTACAGATGTAAGATCTTAATCAAATCAAATCAAACATTATTTGTCACATACACATTGATAGCAGATGTTAATGCGAGTGTAGTGAAATGCTTGTGCAAGTAATTTGAGCCAGTCTCCTACAGAAGGAAAATCCTCCTGCAGAAACAGGAAATATGAATTATTATGTTGATTATAATTAATGTACATTTTTGTAGTGGTTGATACATTTTTCACAAGGTAAAATCAAGTCTGAAATTTCAAAGTGGAAATTACAAACTTTAGAAGCCTTTTTAAACCTCACATACAGTACATGTAAAAAATATCCTGCGCTGCAGGTAAATTATCACACAACAGGGTGATCAACTTAAGATCCTACATCTGTAAATCCATATGTAAATAACAGATCAGTAAATCCATCTATTCATTTATTTATCCTACATAAAATAGCATGATCTGGTCTATAGAACTTTATATGAATTTCATTAGAAATAGAAGACAGCTTTTATCAGAATAGTTCATCTTCACTATCTAGTCTCCACTTGACTCAACAGTTGAACACTCAGAGGAATGTAAGACTGGCCATTCATTCAAGACAGGATCAGAAAGTGGGTCCTTGCACACTGAGGACCCAGTCACAGTCAGCATTTATCTGATAACATTCTTTGTTTATATCATTGAGTGTCAGAGTTTACACATGCATTTCTGGTGTCCTTTGACAGCTCTTTGGTCTTGGCCATAGTGGAGTTTGGAGTGTGACTGTTTGAGGTTGTGGACAGGTGTCTTTTATACTGATAACAAGTTCAAACTGATGCCATTAATACAGGTAACGAGTGGAGGACAGAGGAGCCTCTTAAAGAAGAAGTTACAGGTCTGTGAGAGCCAGAAATCTTGCTTGTTTGTAGGTGACCAAATACTTATTTTCCACCATAATTTGCAAATAAATTCATTAAAAATCCTACAATGTGATTTTCTGGATTTTTTTTCTAATTTTGTCTGTCATAGTTGAAGTGCACCTATGATGAAAATTACAGGCCTCTCTCATCTTTTTCAGTGGGAACCCGATGGTCACTCTGACAGAGCTCCAGAGTTGGGAAAGCCTTACAGAAGGACAACTGTCTCTGCAGCACTCCACCAATCAGGCCTTTAAGGTAGAGTGGCCAAACGGAAACCACTCCTCAGTAAAAGGCACATGACAGCGGCAGGTATTCTAGTGTTTAGAGCGTTGGACTAGTAACCAAAAGGTTGCAAGATCGAATCGAGTTCTTCTGCTCCTCAACAAGGCAGTTAACCCACTGTTCCTAAGCTGTCATTGAAAATAAGAATTTGTTCTTAACTGACTTGCCTAGTTAAATATTATTATTATTTTTTTTTTAAGCATTATGTCTGGAGGAAATCTGCACCATCCCTACAGTGAAGCATAGTGGTGGCAGCATCATGCTGTGGGGATTTTCTTTAGCGGCAGGGACTGGGAGACTAGTAAGGTTTGAGGGAAAGATGAACAAAGCAAAGTATAGAGAAATCCTTGATGAAAACCTACTCCAGAGCGCTCAGGATGTCAGACTGGGGCGATGGTTCACCTTCCAACAGGACAACAACCCTAAGCACAATGCAGGAATGTCCTTGAGTGGCCCAGCCAGAGCCCGGAATGAACCCGATCTAACATCTCTGGAGAGACCTGAAAATAGCTTGGGAGTATCTGCAGAGAAGAATGGGAGAATCTTCCTAAATACGGGTGTGCCAAGCTTGCATTGTCCAACCCAAGAAGACTCGAGGTTGTAATTGTTGCCAAGGTGCTTCAACAAGGTATTGAGTAAAGGGTCTGAATAGTTATGCAAATGTGATATTTCATGTTTTTTTTACTAATACACTTGCACAAAATTCAAGATTCTGTTTTTGCTTTGTCATTATTAGTTAGTAAAATAAAAATATTTGATACATTTTAGAATAAGGCTGTAATGTAACAAAATGTGGAAAAAGTCAAAGGGTCTGAATAGTTTCCAAATGCACTGTATATGTTCCAAAAGTTACTGGCAATTTAGCATGTTTGTAGGGAATGGAATGGGATGTCATCACAGGCATGATCAAAAAGTGGTCACTGCTCAATAGAACTCTGGCTCTGCTCCACGGCAGAACGGCGGCAGAACGGCACCAACTTTGAACATCACGTCAATTGACAAGTTCCTGTAACTACTGGCTGCAGGTTCGTGAGTGAAAACATGTGCTTTTTCTAAATGAAATCCGCTGAATACAAAACTAAATTGGGAATAATTATATATTTTTTTACTTAGCTAACAGACTGAATTTCCGCATGCACCCTCTGCGAAGATAATAGCTGTATTTGAATACCCATACTAACATACTGTATACTACACACTTAATAAGTATATACTACATACTATATCCTATTAGTTCATTTTAGTATACTGTAAACAAACGGTATCCTTTCAGTTGAGCATACTAGCGCTTCACCTGTCTACCGGAAGTTGATGCTGTTGCTATGCAACCTCTTGCTAGCTTGTTAGCATAAGAAATTACTAGCTAGACTTAGTGTGGGATCGTAAATTCAATCTGGAGTGCCAGAGTGCGCTCTGGGCGTTTGTAAATTCAGGGAGTTGTCAGATTGTCCATTGGTAAATTCAGAGTTTCACTCTCGGAGCATTCAGAGGGTACACTGGACACTCTTGCCAAGGAGTAGGGTTGATCCGAGCGTTCTGACCTCACAACGGCAGTCAAACACCCAAGCTAACTTGGTAGCAATTCCAGACACAAATGAGAGAACACCTCACTCTGACCATTTTACTCACCCTAGCAGAGCTGGTTAGACTGTTTTCATATTATCCAGAGTGTTGGTGCCTGTAACTGTGCTGCTGGCAACAATTTAATTTAGCTTTTTTGCCGACGTTTACTTACATCAGCCATATTCAATGGGTGTTAAGCGTTCGTAAATTCATCAGTTATTCTGCACTCTGGCATAGTCAGACGAGGGTGCTCTGAAATCGGAGTAGATAGCCTGAGGGAATTTATGAACGCACCCAAACAACTATACCACTTAGCTAAGCTATGAATGATGTAAATAATCAAGTCAATAAACGTTGGGTAGTTAGTAAGATAGCATAAACTAAATATACTGGCAAGTTCGATGTATTAGTAACCAAATAATGTTACAGTAGGTAGCTGACATACCCGGTACATACTGCTGTAATGATATGGTTTGCGGTTCATAAGGATAGCATAGCTAACAAATTGTCAGCCAACATAACGTGTAGCGTCACTTATTTGAAAAGTCATTACTTTATTACATTGCTCAATATTTTCTTAACATTTGTCATAATTAGTTAAAGCAACAAATTTGTATCCGCTCTCGTCGGACTTCGTCTGCTTATTTTTCTCCATTTTCTTTAAATATTTTCGCCATCCAGCGGAAACACCTCCAAATGGTACATACTCCGATTTCAGAGCACTCTCGTCTGAGTGTGCCAGAGCGCAGAATAACGGATGAATTTCTGACAATTTATGATTTATTAGATGGGTGAGTCAGTAAACATTGGCAAAAATGTTTTATTAAATTGTTGCCAGCAGAACAGTTACAGTCCTCAATGCTCTAGAAAACATGAAAACAGCCTAACCAGCTCTGCTAAGGCGAGATGAATGGTCAGAGTGAGGTGTTCTATCATTTGTGTCTCGAAGTAGCTAGCAAGATAGCCAACTTCAGCAAGTTAGTTTGGGTACCTGACTGCCAGTTGTGAGGTCAGAACACTCTGATCAACCTTACTCCTCAGTCAGAGCGTCTAGTGTGCGCTCTGAATGCTCCTAGAGCTAAATGCTCTGAATTTACGAACACACTCCAGAGGGAATTTGCAAACACACCCAAATACAACCAAGAGCAATGTAGTCTAAACTAGCAACGGTCACAGCAAATTAACGTTTTTATTTAATCAACACTGTCAAGTAAAAGCATATTAAGGTTATAATATTGTAGAGAACAGTCTAATGGTTCATTCATTCAAACTAACCAAACCATCAGTCCTAGCTTGCTATTATGAAAATCTAATTCAACAATGCCAATAATGTTTTCAATTTTACTTTTGCTTTCAAAAGCAGCTCAAACATAGAACATGTAAGAATGAACTATAGCCAATGGATTCTATCTTGCTAATATACATAGGGAAATAATGCACGCTCTAGAATGCCCTTCAAGCCAATCAGAAACGAGTATTCAACAATGGTATAAATATTATTATAAACTGGGTGGTTCGAGCCCTGAATGCTGATTGGCTGACAGCCATGGTATATCAGACCGTATACGACAGGTATGACAAAGCATTTCTTTTTACTGTTCTAATCACGTTGGTTACCAGTTTACAATAACAGTAAGGCACCGTATTGCTTAACTATAAACTGGGTGGTGAGAGCCCTGAATGCTGATTGGCTGACAGCCATGGTACAGTTTATCAGACCGAATACCATGGGTATGACAAAACATTTATTTTTACTTCTCAAAATACCTTGGTAACCAGTTTGGCCATATACCACACCTCTTTGGGCCTTAATGCTTAATTATAAACTGGGTTCGAACCCTGAATGCTGATGGGCTGACAGGCCGTATACCATGGGTATGGTAAAGCATTTATTTTTACTGCTCTAATTACGATGGTAACCAGTTTAGAATAGCAATAACACACCTCTGGGGGTTTGTGGTATATGGCCAATATTCCAAGGCTAAGGGCTGTATCCAGGTACTCCGTCTTGCGTCTTGCCTAAGAACAGCCCTTAGCCGTGGTACATTGGCCATATACCACACCCCCTCGGGCCTTATCGCTTAATTAATTACTAGGAGGACAGCTTGTGCTACAATAATTTCACATTTGTTATACATGCAAATATACTGAATATATTTTCATCAGTAACATGTCAAAGTGTTAGTCATTCAGGTTGTGTTTTCACTAGAGACACATTCCATTAGGTTGTGTGTTCCTTGGCTGACTCAAACATCACCCTGGTGACAAGCCAAGGACATTATCTGAACAAGTCTGATTTTCCCTGCTGTTCGTCAGGTTCGGTTGTTAAGGACCCCTCTGGCAACGCCGTGTGTCACCTCTCTGCTTCATTTCCTGAATCCCTTTACTGAATGTTGTAAATTGATAAAAAGTGTATGGCGCATGGCCCGAGCATGAATTTGTAATATGTTTCTGTTTCAGAAAAAGTGACACCAGAAGGCAAAGTTAACAGTCTTTATCATAAGTAGTAAGGGAACTCTGCACCACAGTCTCAAGCCTACACAATATGGTCTCCACAACATAAGATTCATATACACTATAGTTCAGCAACTATGCACTCATCAGCATTTGACACAGATCTTGAATGAATAAGTGTTGAGTAATGAGTGGTCTGTGTTAATACTGTTAATGGGAAAATAATTGACCCAGTCTATGGGGGTTAAATAGGGATTTGTTAACTGATTTTTCATGATCACTTGTAGAGACATCAGTTAAATCTGTTGTCTTCTGTCCTCAAGTCTAATAGGACATTATTCCCCTCAAACTTTACCAATTGTATTTATTAAAAAATGTCTTACTGTTTTAAAGTTATATTGACTTATGTTTCTCAAAAATGTGATGCACATTACAATGTGCAAAAAATGACGCATTTAAAGATGTAACAGTTAACTTCAATAGACATTTCAAATGGCTGCTCACTCTACACTCGTATGACCACTCCCCTTTGCTGAGCTGCTGGGAGACATACTGGCAGAAGCACACCGCTCCCTCTAGTTGACCCTTGAAGCTGGGTTGGGGAAAAGGGAAGTCTCTCTTGGCCAGACAGCAGGTGTATCCTGATGAGAAGAAGAGAACAGCTCTCTGGAACATCTTCTTCAGCACAGGCCTGCTCATGGAAAGTGTCACCAAACTCTTTCCTACAACTGTCAATTTTTAAAGAACAACCATGCGTCCTCTACTGACGGAATGAGGTCAATATCCTTCCAGGATACCCGGGCCAGGTCGATTAGAAAGGCCTGCTCGCTGAAGTGTTTTAGGGAGCGTTTGACTGTGATGAGGGGTGGTCGCTTGATCGCAGACCCATTACGGACGCAGGCAATGATGCAGTGATCGCTGAGATCCTGGTTGAAGACAGCAGAGGTGTATTTGGATGGCAGGTTAGTTAGGATGATATCTATGAGGGTGCCCGTGTTTACGGATTTGGGGTTGTACCTGGTGGGTTCATTCATAATTTGTGTGAGATTGAGAGCATCAAGTTTAGATTGTAGGATTGGCGAGGTGTTAAGCATGTCCCAGTTTAGGTCACCTAGCAGCATGAGCTCTGAAGATAGATGAGGGCAATCAATTCACATATGTTGTCCAGGGCACAGCTGGGGGCAGAAGGTGGTCTATAGCAAGTGGCAACGGTAAGAGACTTGTTTCTGGAGAGGCGGATTTTTAAAAGTAGAAACTCAAATTGTTTGGGCACAGACCTGGATAGTAAGACAGAACTCTACTGGCTATCCCTGCAGTAGATTGCAACTCCGCCCCCTTTGGCAGTTCTATCTTGCTGGAAAATTGTATATTTAGGGATGGAAATTTCAGGATTTTTGGTGGTCTTCCTAAGCCAGGATTCAGATACAGCTAGGACATCCGGGTTGGCGGAGTGTGCTAGGGCAGTGAATAAAACAAGCTTAGGGAGGAGACTTCTAATGTTAACATGCATGAAACCAAGGCTTTTACGGTTACAGAAGTCAACAAATGAGAGCGCCTGGGGAATGGGAGTGGAGCTAGGCACTGCAGGGCCTGGATTAACCTCCACATCACCAGAGGAACAGAGGAGGAGTAGGATAAGGGTACGGCTAAAGGCTAAAAGAACTGGACGTCTAGTACGCTCAGAACAGAAAATAAAGGGAGCAGATTTCTGGGCATAATGGAATTTACCCCCACAAGGCATAATATACAGACAAGGGTATGGTAGGATGTGAATACAGTGGGGGTAAACCTGTGCATAGAGTGACGATGAAAGAGATATTGTCTCTAGAAATATAATTTAAAGCAGGTGATGTCACCGCATGTGTGGGAGGTGGAACTAAAGTGTTAACTAAGGCGTATTGAGCATGGCTAGAGGCTCTACAGTGAAATAAGGCAATACCTACTAACAGCAATGGACAAGGCATATTGACGTTAGGGAGAGGCATGCGTAGCCGAGTGATCATAGGAGTCCAGTGAGTGGCTTAAGGCAGCTAGCGGGCTGGGGCTAGCAAGCTAGCAGAAGGGCTTTAGATGGACGTTGCGACGGAAGAAAGTCTGTTGTGGCCCCCTCGTGCAGTTATGTCGGTAGAAGGATCAGCAGTGCTCCGTGTGGTAAACCAGGCCAATTCGCAAAATAGGTATAGTGGCCAAAGAATTTGTCCGATGGGCCTCTTAAGCTAACAGTCCGATGTGCTCTAGACAGCTAGCGGGCCAGCGGATAGCAGGCTAGCGGGTGGGCATTCAGGGGACGTGGCAACGGAGGAGCCAGTTGATAAAATCCCCCTCGGGCAGAATTACGTTGGTAGGCCAGTCCAATTGGCAAAATAGTTATTGTAGCCCAAGGAGTGGCTGATGGGCCTCTTCAGCTAGCCGGGAGATGGCCCTAGCAGATGGCTAACTGACTACTAGCTAGTAGCCAGTTAGCTGGCTAGCTTTTGATGGGGGTTCCAGCTTAAGTATAAAAAATAGCGGATCCGTACCACATTGGGTGAGGCGGATTGCAGGAGAGTATGTTCAGTCCGTAGATGGAAAGTGATATTAAAAATATTTTGACAAGACAACATCAGATACAGTGCCTTGCGAAAGTATTCGGCCCCCTTGAACTTTGCGACCTTTTGCCACATTTCAGGCTTCAAACATAAAGATATAAAACTGTATTTTTTTGTGAAGAATCAACAACAAGTGGGACACAATCATGAAGTGGAACGACATTTATTGGATATTTCAAACTTTTTTAACAAAATTATTCAGCCCCCTTAAGTTAATACTTTGTAGCGCCACCTTTTGCTGCGATTACAGCTGTAAGTCGCTTGGGGTATGTCTCTATCAGTTTTGCACATCGAGAGACTGACATTGTTTCCCATTCCTCCTTGCAAAACAGCTCGAGCTCAGTGAGGTTGGATGGGGAGCATTTGTGAACAGCAGTTTTCAGTTCTTTCCACAGATTCTCGATTGGATTCAGGTCTGGACTTTGACTTGGCCATTCTAACACCTGGATATGTTTATTATTGAACCATTCCATTGTAGATTTTGCTTTATGTTTTGGATCATTGTCTTGTTGGAAGACAAATCTCCGTCCCAGTCTCAGGTCTTTTGCAGACTCCATCAGGTTTTCTTCCAGAATGGTCCTGTATTTGGCTCCATCCATCTTCCCATCAATTCTAACCATCTTCCCTGTCCCTGCTGAAGAAAAGCAGGCCCAAACCATGATGCTGCCACCACCATGTTTGACAGTGGGGATGGTGTGTTCAGAGTGATGAGCTGTGTTGCTTTTACGCCAAACATAACGTTTTGCATTGTTGCCAAAAAGTTCAATTTTGGTTTCATCTGACCAGAGCACCTTCTTCCACATGTTTGGTGTGTCTCCCAGGTGGCTTGTGGCAAACTTTAAACAACACTTTTTATGGATATCTTTAAGAAATGGCTTTCTTCTTGCCACTCTTCCATAAAGGCCAGATTTGTGCAATATACGACTGATTGTTGTCCTATGGACAGAGTCTCCCACCTCAGCTGTAGATCTCTGCAGTTCATCCAGAGTGATCATGGGCCTCTTGGCTGCATCTCTGATCAGTCTTCTCCTTGTATGAGCTGAAAGTTTAGAGGGACGACCAGGTCTTGGTAGATTTGCAGTGGTCTGATACTCCTTCCATTTCAATATTATCGCTTGCACAGTGCTCCTTGGGATGTTTAAAGCTTGGGAAATCTTTTTGTATCCAAATCCGGCTTTAAACTTCTTCACAACAGTATCTCGGACCTGCCTGGTGTGTTCCTTGTTCTTCATGATGCTCTCTGCGCTTTTGACGGACCTCTGAGACTATCACAGTGCAGGTGCATTTATACGGAGACTTGATTACACACAGGTGGATTGTATTTATCATCATTAGTCATTTAGGTCAACATTGGATCATTCAGAGATCCTCACTGAACTTCTGGAGAGAGTTTGCTGCACTGAAAGTAAAGGGGCTGAATAATTTTGCACGCCCAATTTTTCAGTTTTTGATTTGTTAAAAAAGTTTGAAATATCCAATAAATGTCGTTCCACTTCATGATTGTGTCCCACTTGTTGTTGATTCTTCACAAAAAAAATACAGTTTTATATCTTTATGTTTGAAGCCTGAAATGTGGCAAAAGGTCGCAAAGTTCAAGGGGGCCGAATACTTTCGCAAGGCACTGTAGATGGGCTACACATACAGAGACAGAGGGGAGCTGTTTGGTCACTCAGTTGCTTTCTCAGGTGAGATTCATTCAGCCTCTTGCGAATTGAAGGAAAAAAATGAAAGACAGACAGACAAAAGCTAAATTATTTAATGTTATATATATTTTTTTTTATTGGTCAATTTTTTGGGGAAGCCTGACTTCCCTTGGTATCCATGAATAACTGCCACTGACCCAGCACACCCCAGCATAAGCTAATGTCCTCCATTTCCCATAGGATATATCTAATAAAGCTCTGTGAGCAAACTCTGGCTGTGTTTCTGACCTGGGGGCGTTTTAATATCGCAGTGATATTGAACCTATGGGGAATTTCTATTCGTCATCACAAGCATTTTTCTAAGCAAAGTGACATTCAGGAACGAATGAGACAAGGGATATTAAACCACCAACATCTGCGTCATCTCTCCCCATGCACTGTGCCTAGGAACCGGAGGCTTCCACTACTTTCCAAATTATTATGCCACCCTAACTCAGAAAAGTGAAAGTATTTGACCTGAGGGGTGGTAGGATAAGTCTGTATGTTTTCATTCTGTCTCTTGACCGCCATATGGCCCAACATTAACATACTGGTAGTGACAGGACTTGACAAGAGCATGAAGGTGAAAAGAAAACCAATCTTAACAATTTTATGTAGTTTCAAGTTAAAATCTCAAACATGAATCTGCTGCCCGCTTGATGCCTTGACCCCTGGGAGAGGAGAGCAGCGAGTGATGAGCCTACACAGCTGGCTATGTCCTTCCTCCCAGAGTGTCCACTTGTTCACTTCCCTTCCCTGATTTGAAAGGAACTGGAAAATAAATATGGTGGAAACTTACTCTAGCTTAAGCCTCCACCAATGCTTTTAGATTTGTGGGAAGTAGTGAATGAGTGTACACTTCAGGAGAAAGGAGGAATTATTGGGATGCCCAAGAGGGATGAATGCCACAGTACCACTCCTCCACTCAACTCTAAATGACCTGTACTGCAGAGGGCAGAGGAAAATGAGAAAATATATGTTTTCTTGTCCTTTGAAAGTTCAGTTGTGTTGACACACTGAAGCCATTATTGTTTTAAAGATCGACCCAATGAAGCTGTTATTGTGTTAGAGACCTTCCCATCATGACTCACCATACCATGAGGAAACAAAGCCTCGAAAGCTGTGATACATCTGTCTCTCTCGTGATTGGTTTGTGCTACATAACACCTTATTTCAACAATATTATCTGTGCTGAAGGAATGCACAATGATGTGGAAGCTGCTTGTGAATCTGTGGCAATTCATAGTTCATTTTTACAGGCATGTTTCATTTCAGTCAGAGACCAGTTACTATAGTCTGACCACATACTAAACCTTGGAGATTTTCTCACCTATAGCAAGCCATAGATCTGACCCAGGTCTTTACATGTAATATCCCTTAGTACAGGGATCATCAACTAGATTCAGCCACAGGCTTCCAGTTGGGAAACCCTGCCTTAGGGGGTATTAAGTTTGATATATATATATATTTTTTTTGATTGTACCATTATTTAACTAGGCAAGTCAGTTAAGAACAAATTCTTATTTACAATGACAGCCTAGGAACAGTGGGTTAACTGCCTTGTTCATGGGCAGAACAACAGATTTTTTACATTGTAAGCTCATGGATTTGATCTAGCAACCTTTTGGTTATCAATCCAACACTCGAACCACTAGTCCGCCTGCCGCAATCCTCAACACCTGAAGTTCCTATTGCTTGAGACACTTTTAGGACAGATGGATGTGTGTAATGAGATTTAGGGATTCAGGGCTGTGTAACAGTGTTCATGTCTAGCTCTATTTCAGGGATTACACATGAAATGAGCCCTGAGATTTGAAGGAGTGAAGCAGGTTGACCCTCCCATGGGTCCTCTTTACCGCCATGTCCTCTTGGTGAACAGTAATGTGCGTTAATGGGTGCTGTGGGAAGCAGAGTCACTCTCTCTCTCTCTCTCTCTCTCTCTCTCTCTCTCTCTCTCTCGCACTGCCTGTCCCAGCTGAGACTCCATTACCCTTCTCATCACGGCTGGCAAGCTTTAGTGCCCTGGCCTAGTGCGTTACCTGTCTGTGCCTGTCTGTCGACAGGGTTATTAGTGTATTTCACTGCTTGCAAGCTTTAGGATGGTGGTGTGTGTAGATGTGTATGAGGTGCATCAACCTTTCTCTCTCCCTCTCACACTCTCTCCCTCTCTCTCTCTCTCTTCTTCATACTATAATAAATGACCAGAAGCTTAATAGTTATTTTTAAGATGATACATGTACACTACCGTTCAAAAGTTTGGGGTCACTTAAAAATGTCCTTGTTTTTTAAAGAAAGCACATTTTTGGTCCATTAAAATAACATCAAATTGATCAGAAATACAGTGTAGACAGTGTAGACATTGTTAATGTTGTAAATTATTATTGTAGCTGGAAACGACTGATTTTGAATGGAATATCTACATAGCGTACCCAGTCCCATTATTACCCAGTCCCATTATCAGCAACCATTACTCCTGTCACGCCCTGACCTTAGAGATCCTTTTTATTTCTCTATTTGGTTTGGTCAGGGTGTGATTTGGGGTGGGTATATGTTCTATTATTTGTATTTCTATGTTTTGGCCGGGTAGGGTTCTCAATCAGGGACAGCTGTCTATCGTTGTCTCTGATTGAGAACCATACTTAGGTAGCCCTTTTCCCACCTGTCTTTGTGGGAAGTTGACTTTGTTTATGGCACATAGCCTTTAACTTCACGATTTGTGTTGTAGTGTTTATTGTTTTGTTCGGTGTCTTTTTCTAATAAAAGGAATATGTACGCTGACACGCTGCACCTTGGTCCAGTTCTTTCAAACAGCCGTGACAACTCCTGTGTTCTACTCCCTTCACAAAACAGCGCAAACTGTCTCTAACCAGAATAGAAAGAGGAGTGGGAGGCCCCGGTGCACAACTGAACAAGAGGACAAGTACATTAGTGTCTAGTTTGAAAAGCAGACGCCTCACAAGTCCTCAACTGGCAGCTTCATTAAATAGTACCCGCAAAACACCAGTCTCAACGTCAACAGTGAAGAGCCGACTCCGGGATGCTGGCCTTCCTCTGTTTGTGTTATTTTGCCCATCTTAATCTTTTATTTTTATTGGTCAGTCTGAGATATGGCTTTTTCTTTGCAACTCTGCCTAGAAGGCCAGCCTCCCGGAGTCGCCTCTTCACTGTTGGTGTTGTTACTGGTGTTTTGTGGGCACATTTTAATGAAGCTGGACAAAATAAATAGTTTTTCTTTCAAAAACAAGGATATTTCTAAGTGACCCCAAACTTTTCAACGGTAGTGTATATATTATAATCTATTCAATACTTTGTACAATACTATAATCAAATGTTTTTTTATAAAGCCCTATTTACATCAGCCAATGTCACAAAGTGCTACACAGAAACCCAGCCTAAAACCCCAAACAGCAAGCAATGCAGATGTAGAAAGGCAGGAAGAAACCTAGAGAGGAACCAGGTTCTGAGGGGTGGCCAGTCCTCTTCTGGCTGTGCCGGGTGGAGATTATAACAGTACATGGCCAAGATGTTCAAATGTTCATAGATGACTAGCAGGGTCAAATAATAATAATCACAGTGGTTGTAGAGGGTGCAACAGGTCAGAATCTCAGTAGTAAATGTCAGTTGGCTTTTCATAGCCGATCATTCAGAGTTAGAGACAGCAAGTGCGGTAGAGAGAGAGAGTCTAAAACAGCAGGTCCGGGACAGGTAGCACATCAATCAATCAAATGTATTTATAAAGCCCTTCTAACATCAGCTGATGTCACAAAGTGCTGTACAGAAACCCTGCCTATAACCCCAAACAGCATGCAATGCAGGTGTAGAAGCACAGTGGCTACGAAAAACTCCCTAGAAAGGCCAGAACCTAGGAAGAAGCCTAGAGAGGAACCAGGCTATGAGGGGTAGCCAGTCCTCTTCTGGCTGTGCCGGGTGGGGATTATAACAGAACATGGCCAAGATGTCCACATGTTTATAGATGACCAGCATAGATGACCAGCAGGGTGCAACAGGTCAGCACCTCAGGAGTAAATGTCAGTTGGCTTTTCATAGCCGATCATTCAGAGTATCTCCACCGCTCCTGCGGTCTCTAGAGAGTTCAAAACAGCAGGTCTGGGACAGGTAGCACATCCGGTGAACAGGTCAGGGTTCCATAGGCAGAACAGAACAGGCAGAACAATTAAAACTGGAGCATCAGCACGGCCAGGTGGACTGGGGACAGCAAGGAGTCATCAAGCCAGGTAGTCCTGAGGCATGGTCCTAGTGCTCAGGTCCTCCGAGAGAAAGAAAGAAAGAAAGAAAGAAAGAAAGAAAGAAAGAAAGAAAGAAAGAAAGAAAGAAAGAAAGAGAGAGAGAGAGAGAGAAATAAAGAGAGAAAGAGAATTATAGAGATCATACTTAAATTCAAACAGGACACTGGATAAGACAGGAGGCTAAATCTTTCACACCGTATCTGGAGAAAAAACTTGAAAGAATCTATGATATTGATAGATATTCCCACGAATACCTGCTCGATCCCCCTATCAGACTCAGAGTGAACCTCAAGTTTCAAGAGGTATCTCTCGTGCCTTAGTCAATGTTCCATTGCTTGAGTAGTAAATCTTTGAGCGCAACTTAATAGTGTAAAGTGTGTGAAATTATTCTGTGTATTCTACTTTATAGATTGAAATGATTCATTGCCATGGAAACCATACAATTTCCACTATCTAACTATATGAACTTGTCATTAATTCATGAGTCCACAGCTTATAATAAACGGTGTGAGATGGTTATTTGTATAACTTTGAATTTGATGATTCCTTAACTACTGAATGTAGCTCAATCATTGACAATCATCACATTTCTCTATTCCACCACAGTATGTATCATTCAGTACAGTAATTCACTTTGTAAACTACCCACTACTGGTCACATCTGTTTCAGAAGAGCAGTTTGAGGGACACATATTCTCACATTAGACACTTAATACATTCATTTTAATACATTAATACATTTACATTTAATACATTCATCATTAAGTAACTAGAGATAACAGGGTCCTTGAGCTCCGATAATGAGCGCTAAATGGTAGTTTGATTTATAGGTAACAATCTAAAGGACTATTTACCTTGCTCAGTGAGCATTAGATAAAAGACAGTACTGTGCAGCCGTCTTCATCGACCTGGCCAAGGCTTTCGACTCTGTCAATTACCGCATTCTTATCGGAAGACTCAACAGCTTTGGCTTCACAAATGACTGCCTCGCCTGGTTCACCAACTACTTCTCAGACAGAGTTCAGTGTATCAAATCGGAGGGCCTGTTGTCCGGCCCTCTGGCAGTCTCTATGGGGTGCCACAGGGTTAAATTCTCGGGCCAACTCTTTTCTCTGTATATATCAATGATGTCGCTCTTGCAGCTTGTGATTCTCTGATCCACCTCTACGCAGACAACACCATTCTGTATACATCTGGCCCTTCTTTGGACACTGTGCTAACAAACCTCAAAACGAGCTTCAATGCAGTACAACACTCCTTCCGAGGCCTCCAACTGCTTTTAAATGCAAGTCAAATTAAGTGCATGCTCTTCAACCGATCGCTGCCCGCACCCTCCCGCCCAACTAGCATCACTACTCTGTACGGTTCTGACTTAGAATATGTGGACAACTACAAATACCTAGGTGTCTGGTTAGACTGTAAACTCTCCTTCCAGACACACATTAAGCATCTCCAATCCACAATTAAATCAAAAATTGGTTTCCTACTTTGCAACAAAGCCTCCTTCACTCATGCTGCCAAACTTACCCTTGTAAAACTTACTATCCGACCGATCCTTGACTTCGGCGATGTAATTGACAAAATAGCCTCTAACACTCTACTCAGCAAACTGGATGTAGTCTATCACAGTGCCATCCGTTTTGTCACCAAAGCCCCATATACTACCCACCACTGCAGCCTGTATGCTCTCGTTGGCTGGCTCACACTACATATTTGTCGCCAAACCCACTGGCTGCAGGTCATCTATAAGTCTATGCTAGGTAAGCCCCGCCTTATCTCAGCTCACTGGTCACCATAGCAGCACCCACTCGTAGCATGCGCTGGTCATCCCCAAAGCCAACACTTCCTTTGGCCGCCTTTCCTTCCAATTCTCTGCTGCCAATGACTGGAACGAATTGCAAAATTCACTGAAGCTGGAGTCTTATATCTCCCTCTCTAACTTTAAGCATCAGCTGTCTGAGCAGCTTACCGATCACTGTATCTGTACACAGCCAATCTGTAAATAGCACAGCCAACTACCCCATCCCCATATTGTTACTTATCCTCTTGCTCTTTTGCACCCCAGTATCCCTATTTGCACATCATCATCTGCACATCTATCACTCCAGTGTTAATGATAAATTGTAATTACTTTGCCTCTATGGCCTATTTATTGCCTTACCTCCCTACTCTTCTACATTTGCACACACTGTACATAGATTTTTTTTCTATTTTGTTATTGACTGTACGTTTGTTTATGTGTAACTCTGTGTTGTTGTTTTTGTCAAACTGCTTTGCTTTATCTTAGCCAGGTCACAGTTGTAAATGAGAACTTGTTCTCAACTGGCCAACCTGGTTAAATAAAGGTGAAATAAAAAGATCGTTACAGTCTGCCTTCAGCAGAACTACTTTTTTTGACAAAGACAGAAAGATCCAATTTCTCAAATAGTGGTCGACCTCTTATCCTGTTATCATTTTGTGCGAACCTGAGACGTTTGAAACCAGGAAAAGGGGGCAGTTTGTAGGTTAGGATTTTCTAATAAGCAGTAGCTAATGGCTTCTAACATAATATAATGGCTTATAACAGCTTTTCTGGCAGGTTAAATAGACAGTCTGGTATCTATCCTCATGTAATATGTTTTCAGCCTCTCTCTCACTCTCTCTCCCTCTAGTCTCCCGACAGAGAGATTGATAGGTAATTATTTTTGGCAGCCCCAAAATTTCCGTGAAGACTGAAGGCCTTGGAAGCAGGAGAGGCCGGAATAGTGGGACATCCAGCTGATATCAAGATCCTTGCTGAGAGCAAGCCCTTATTTGTCGTAAATTAGCCTTTGTGCACTGCGAGCCAGGAAAAGCATAGACACTGGAGGGATTTCTCATCTGCATGCGAGTCTTGTATATGGTCTTAACAGTGGAGAACAGAGCAATCACAACCTCATAAACAAGCTTATCCTGGTCCAGACCTGCATGGGTTCTTCTCAGCTGTGTTTTTTTCTAGTGACCTATATAAATCAGGTATACAAGGAGAGGTACTCATGCTGAATTCATTTTAGCATATTTATGGTTAGCTGTTTGCAACATCATTGATTTAATTTAACCAGATCCATTCTCGGTTGGACACCAGCACAGATATTATTTGGATATCTTTTGGTCACTGGATCGAATCTAGCGTTGCTTATTTCGTGCATCTCAAGCCAAGAGTGTTGATTGGATTTGCATGTGAAAGAGATTAAGACCTGAGGGATATTTTGTTACAGATTGAATTTAAATTGGTATCAATTTTCCAAAGGGGAGATTTAATTTATTAAGGCCAAGATCACTCTTTCGATGACTCCTATGGGCAACCATCACTCCATGATGACGCAGTTTTCTCACTCGGTTGTTAATATGAATATCTTAGCCCAGTGTAGGTTAACCACTGTGGTCAAACCTGACTTGGATGTTGTAAAGCACACTCTCCTATGTCTGTAAGTATGGCTTCATTTCTTCTAAATAAGAAAGGTCCCATCTAGCCTCTTTAATGCTGAAGAAAAGGGTCAGTCACATTAGACAAAAGTTACAACTGGAATGAATTAGATCTTAAAGTACGTTTAATATGGATTTTAATGTATATGTTTCCATGATTCTATTAACAAGAAAGTTATGGTCGATGTACAGTAACTCACCATCAAGTTCCAGTGAAGGGTCATACAGGACTCCAAAGCCACATAATCTGTGATATGATGTTTTCGCTGGAGTTCCAACATGGGCCGCATCCTGAATAGCACGATGTGGCAAAATCCTGCACGGAGCCTTCACCGAGCGCTACCACTTTAAGAGCAGTAAGGAAGGAGGAAGTAAAGACAGCTTTTTCAGCTCTTTGGGGAGGAGCTCTTGGTTGGCGCGACAGTTGATTGTGTGTGCTATGCTGCAGAAGTTTGGTTTATTTTCAGCGTGTGTAGTTTATAAAGTATTTCACTCAATCATCGGTGTGACAGTTCTAGGTCGTGGTTGTTATCGTTTGAGACCGCGCTGGTTATGGATCGCATGGATTAGTAGCAACATTGTTGCGAAGCTTTGACATACAAACCAACAAACCATCGGATGGTCAGACAGTACACCAGCACGCCTGAAGACCACAGCTAAGATCTCTCTTGTTCTCTTTCTCTTCCCGATATTGTTCCAGTGCTTTAACCTGCAACCAGACTTTCTATTTTTTCAAATGCACATCCCATTGCAGTTCATTAGAGCTGGACTATTTTTGCCCTGCCAGAAGTATTTGGGTGGACATTTTTTGTGAAAAGTGAGGTTGCTTGTAAGTTGTGTATTGTTATTTGAACTGTATTGAGGTGGGGTGTACTAATGACATGTGGCTGAGAAGATTGTGGACATTTTTAAGGCCTTTGTGTCTATGAACACCCCCCACATTCATACCCTCTGCACTCATCCACTGGAAGATAATACATATTACTGCAAATCCTCTGTTGATGACTGGGTTTTTTCTTGTATGAAGTTTCTGTTCAATTGCTCTGCCATTATTATTATTATTATTATTATTATTATTATTATTATTATTATTATTGTATGAGGTATTCTTGGTGGGGTTTCCCCTGTGCTGTGATGTGGGTTTTATAGGGTTTGTGTTCTCTTTTCTCTTCTCTGGCTATCTGGTAAACAGGCTACACTCTAGGCAGTCTCTTCTGATGATGTGTGTGGGTCTGGTAGTGGTACTCTCTCTATTCTACTCTTTTCCTTTCGGCATGGTTAATACCTGCCTGGCACCCGAACAAAATCTTTCTTTACCCCTCTCTAATAAATACCGCTACAGAATTGGCGCCCAAACAGGGACTTGAAGAGAAACACCCATGACACCATCCACACAAGACTGAATCATGTCTTTTGTTGGAACCCCATACTGTGTCAATGTGGACACACCTGATGGTAATCATGTTTGGGATTCTTTCATTGTGGAAGGACTCGATGGACTAATGGAGTTGGATAGCACTGACCCTAATCCCCAGGCTTCCGGCTCACCTATAACATCTCCACCATTACCCTCCCCTCAAACCATTCCTGTTACCCTGTCCAGCGAGACTGGGAGAGGTGTCTCTGTGATCACTGGACAAATGGAACATCAATGGACACACACCAATCATAGTTTGACAATGCAGGAGAATGCCATTAGCAAACTCAGTGAATGTGTGGAGGCTCATCAAACAGATGTGCAGCGGAGGTTGGATTACCTTCCCTGTCAAACGGAGGAAAACCAACAACAAATGGTTCTGAGACAAAAATGTTTACAAGATTCTCTGAAGCAGGATATTCAAGGAAAACTGCACCGGTTCAAAACACAAATGGAAACTAACCATCATCAAGTCATAATCTTTCTTGAGGACGAACAAAAACAGAGAGCAGAGGAGTCAGCCTCTGTTGTGAAGGGAGCATGTTCTTATCTGAAGGAAGTTATGGAGGACATGAAGAACTCTCTCACAGGGGAACTATGATTTTTGATTGAACATACTCAAAAGTACACCGTTAATGACATGGGGAAAAGCACAGAAGGCCACAGGCCTTCAAATGGAAGAGCTGCACCAGGAGGTAATGCTGTGCTTTCCCCTTCTGGACAAATCTTCTGCACCTCCCTCAGGCTTTACCTCTGCCACTGGCTTGGCCAGTAAGGGAATGGGAACAGGTAGCACTACAAAAGCCCCTCTGAAGATACTGTTAAACAACAGAACTCCCGCTGCCACTGTCATGTCTCCTCTAGAGCGCTCCTTTCCTATCAAACTACTTTCCCCCAATTTTTGCAGCCCAGAAGATGTTGATCCACTGTTTTTCTTATATATCTGTCCCCTTACTGCCTTGGAGGTTCTTGCCACCCTCTGCAGTGTTCTCCATGGTACAGCAAGAGAATGGTTGGAGATAGCCCGTGAACATGTCAACCTGGGAAGAGTTTCAAAAAATATTCCTCTTAGCCTTCCTCTCAGAGGACTATGGGGATGAACTGGCGGAACGTGTTCGTAACAGAGTCCAGGGTGACGCAGAGCCAATACGGGACTTTGCCTTCTATCGAGTTCTATGTAGGAGATGGAAGGCTGACATTACTGAGCAGGAGATGTTCTTAAGAAGGAGTTTGACCATGGTTCTCCGCCTTGCTAGTCAACTTCGAGAACGTGTGCAGAATGTGGATGATTTGGTGCGCCTGGGGACTCCGTTTGAGAAGGACTGGAAGCACCACCTCCAAACTAAAAACCGTGTTCTCTCATCCCAGTATACCCATAACTCTCCTGGGGCTAAACCGTCTCAGACATTTGTACCCAAGATCCAAGACAAAAGTCCAGTGATGTGTTGGTGTAAAGTCCAACATCCTCCAGATTCTTGCCCGCTCTATGTCCAGCGTCAGGATTCAGGAAAAGGTCAGAAAGGACAGAAGACTGAAGTCTAGACAGGCGGGGTGGCTTGCATACAATTGGGTCAGCTTTAATGCCCACCATGAAGCCTTTAGACAACACAACTAGCAGTCTTATTCCTATTCCACAACAACTATTGGTTCCTCTGACTGTTAGGAACTGGAGAGGGAAGGCCATAATCGACACAGGGGCATCTTACACCCTGATGCAAGAGGCCCTGTGGCAGAACATGGCATTACCTCATGAGGAGCTATGAACATGGGAGGAGAGACCATTGTACTTGGCCAATGGAGAACCTACTTGGGCTGGATTAGTATAATAATAAAACTGCCTGGTGAGACTAACCTTCCTCTGGCTATTCTTGCAGATTCAAGCCTTGCATTTGCTGTAGTCCTTGGCCTAGACTTCCTGTTCTTCAGTAGACTGACCATCTCTATGTCTGAACCCTACTATCGGCTGCACTCTGACTATTCCCAACCTGGTAATGCACTGATTTCAGGCTGGAGCCTGCTACATTATGCAGAGTCTGGACAAGGTGAAGTCAGAGACAGAGAAAATATAAATAGACAAAAACATGTTCCACCAGTGAAGTCTGAGAACCCAACTATCACCCTGATTACCACCGTACCCTCCCTTCCATCCAAGAACCCAACTATCACCCTGATTACCGCCGTATCCCCCCTTCTATCCGAGAGCAAAAACAAACCTGATGCTGATTTCTACATCAAACAAGCGGTGGAACAGGCATGTCTGTCGGATGATGAAAGTTGGCAGCTCTACCAGATGTTGGACATGAACAGTAAGGTCTGTACTCTTACACTCAGTCGTACAACCGTCTTCAAACACAAAATCTATACCCGACATGATGTCCCCATTAAGCAACATCCCTACAGGCTGTCCCCCACCAAATTGGCAATTCTCAATGAACAACTCAAAAGCATGTTGGAGAATGGAATTGTGGAACCTTCTTTGTCCGGATGGGCTTCTCCGGTTGTCCTGATTCCAAAGAAAGATGGTGGATGTCGATTCTGTGTGGACTACAGGAAGCCGATTACCATAACAGAAAGCGATGCCTACCCTCTACCAAACATAAATTACATACTGGAATCTCTGGCAGGAGCATCCATATTTAGTAATCTGGATCTGAACAGTGGCTATTGGCAGGTGGCAATGGATCCTGCTAGTCAGGACAAAACTGCCTTTGTCACACCTGCTGGTTTGTACTCCTTCAAAGTCATGCCTTTTGGTTTGAAGAATGCTCCAGCAACCTTCCAAAGGTTGATGGAGACTGTCCTGGGAGATCTGAGGGGTAGAAATTGTCTTGTGTATCTGGATGACATCATAATCTACTCCTCCTCTGTCGCGGATCATCTGCAAGACATACAGTCCGTCTTCGACAGACTAAAGGCTGCAGGTTTGACCTTGAACTTGAAGTGTCGCTTCTGTTTGCCAGAACTCAAGTTCCTTGGTCATGTGGTTAATGCTGAAGGTATCCATGCAGATCCAGCAAAAGTTGCAGCCGTGCAGGAATTCCCAATTCCCACATCCCTCAAGACTGTTCAGCGGTTTCTGGGTATGGCTGGATGGTACCACAGGTTGGTGCCTGACTTTTCAAAGGTCGCCGAACCCCTCAACCACCTTAAGAAAGGTGTGAAATTCCAATGGACCCCTGCATGCCAAAGTGCATTTGATGCACTCAAAACAGTCTTATTACTCCTCCAGTGCTTGGACATCCTAACCAGAATGCTAATTTCTCTGGCTGTCTGGTAAACAGGCTACACTCTAGGCAGTCTCTTCTGATGATGTGTGTGGGTCTGGTAGTGGTACTCTCTCTATTCTACTCTTTTACTTTCGGCATGGTTAATACCTTCCTGGCGCCCGAACAAAATCTTTCTTTACTCCTCTCTAATAAATACCGCTATTCTCTTAATAGTGCGCTACTTTTCACCAAGGCCCATAGCCATTTGGGATGCATCCATGGTGGGTTGTATTTACAGCCTCAGAAAGAGAGTCTGGATGCTTCTGTGTTAATGACATGATTTACCCTGACCAGAGAGTCTGGACAAAGGAAAAAGAACACTGCTGTCGCTACCTCACTCTCCAACCAAGCTGCATGATTAGAGAAGGAAAGAAGAGAACCCCAAAGAGAGGACAATACCCCTACCCTGTTGCTTTACCCTGAGAACTTCAATATCAGACCACCGACTACTTTCCTGCCATCCTTGACCTATATACCAGGCGGTGTCAGAGGAAGGCCCAAAACATTGATTTGATTTGAGAAAATAAGGCCCAGACAACACAACACACCTTTCACCTTAAATTACATGAGGGCTGTGTCTCAATCACAGCCTCAAGGATGGTGATTTAGCAGCTGACCGGGCCAATAGATGTTTACTCCATGAAGTTTTTTCACCTTAGCTCTTCTGTTTACCTAATGTGTACCCTTTTTGTTCATCAGCGCATCCTGTTCAAATACATTAGGACAATCCGTGTTGACCCTGGGATTAAATGGCGCGAGACTGAAGTCGCGGCCCAGTCTGAAATAGGTCAGCATGTCTAAACAGCATGTCTTTAATAGATATGAGGACATGCATCACAGAGTTGAAAGAGAGGTCATTTTCCTCATCAGTAAAACAAGGACTGACTTTGTGGTAATCTCCAGAGCTACAGCATGTCGTTGCTATGATACAGTGGCATTAGACTCAGAAATGAGAAGCTTGTGAGATTTCACTCAAAGTGAATGTGCATGGCTTGTTTTGAATATGATTTAATTATAATATGGTGGTTCTTCCTACAGATATGGGGGGCTTATGCTGTGTTTATGCACAACTTTCTATCCAAGCTGGGAGAGAGCGTGAGGACGGCTCATTTCATGCTGGTTCCTCCTGTACATAAAAAATAAACATTTTCCAATAGAATCCATTTTTAACTCAGGCTGTAACGCAACAAAATATGGAATAAGTCAAGGGGTATGAATATTTTCTGAAGGCACTGTAGCTGCCATTAAGCTGTTTTTATACACTTTTAAAAAAGCATATCAAATAGCCTACAATGAGGAAAAAAGTTGTTGGCTTGAGGATACATCTTGACACTATTCATTGTTAAACTCAGCAGATTTTGTCTCGCTAATACCCTACACAAATGGGCTGCAATCAAGGTAAAGTCAATAAAATCTAATTAAATTAAACTCAACTTGAGATACTCCCCAGGTCTTCTGAAGTCCTCCTTGAAGCTTCTTTCTCTGTTTCTCTTTTTCTATTTCTTCCTCTCTGGGTAAAACATTTCCAAGTCTTGCCATAGATTTTCATGCAGATTTAAATCGAAACTGTAACTTGGCCACCCAGGAACATTCACTGTCTTCTTGGAAAGCAACTCCAGTGTAGATTTGGATTTGTGTTTTAGGTTATTGTCCTGCTGAAAGGTGAATTTGTCTTCCAGTGTCTGAAGCAGGTTTTCCTCTAGGATTTTGTCCGTGCTTAGCTCCATTCCATGAATTTTTTTTATCCTGAAAAACTCTCCAGTCTTTAACGATTACAAGTGTACCCATAACATGATGTAGCCACCACTATGCTTGAAAATATGAAGAGTGGTACTCAGTAATGTATTGGATTTATCCCAAACATTACATTTTTGTCCTGAATACAAAGTGTTTTGCTTTTCCACATTTTTTGAAGAATTACTTTAGTGTCTTGTTGCAAACAGGATGCATGTTTTGGAATATTCTGTGCAGAATGAGGCCAATAGTGAATTAAAACAATTACAGAGTTTAATGGCTATAACTGAGGATGGATCAACAACATTGTAGTTACTCCAAATACTAATTGCTTCCTTGTTTTTACTCTGTCAATTATTATTGTGGAGTAACTACAATGTTGTGGATCCATCCTCAGTTTTCTCCTATTACAGCCCGAAACTGTTTTAATTCACCATTGGCCTGATGGTGAAATCCCTGAGGGATTTCACCAGCTCTGTCAGGATGAATGGGCCAAAATTCACCCAACTTATTGTGGGAAGCTTGTGGAAGGCTACCTGAAACGTTTGACCCAAGTTAAACAATTTAAAGGCAATGTAACCAAATACTAATTGAGTGAATGTAAACTTCTGACCCACTGGGAATGTGATGAAAGAAATTAAAGCTCAAATAAATAATTCTCTCCACTATTATTCTGACATTTCACATTCTTAAAATAAAGTGGTGATCCTAACTGTCCAATGACAGGGAATATTTACTAGGATTAAAAGTCAGGAATTGTCAAACTGAGTTTAAATGTATTTGGCTAAGGTGTATGTAAACTTCTGACTTCATCTGTACGTGTCTGGAAGTCTATTAGAAGGATGTGACACCCTTCTTCCACAAACAAATTCCAGCATTTGGTGTTTTGTAGATGGTGGTGGAAAATACTGCTTCAGGTCCCGCTCTAGAATCTTCCATAAGTATTCAATTGGGTTGGATCTGGGGACTGAGACGGCCATGGCATATGGTTTACATGGTTTCATGCTCATCAAACCATTTAGTGACCACTCGTGCCCTGTGGAATGAGGCATTGTCATCCTATGGGGGCATAGCCATGGTAGCCAAAATAATGGGCTGCCCAGCATTTTATACATGACCTTAATCACGATGGGATGTTATGTCTTTAATTACCTCAGGAACCACACCTGTGTGGAAGCACTTGCTTTCAATATACTTTGTAGCGCTCATTTACTCAAGTGCTCAGTAAGGCCATTCTACTCTTAATGTTTGTGTATGTAGATTGCATGGCTGTGTGCTCGATTTTTATACACCTGTCAGCAATGGGTGTGGCTGAAATAGCCAAATCCACTCATTTGAAGGGCTATCCACATACTTTTGTGTATATATAGTGTACTGTGCATTCGGAAATTATTCCGACCCATTCACTTTTTCAACATTTTGTTACGTTAAAGCCTTATTCTAAAATTGATTAAATTAAAAAAATCCTTAACCTACACACAATACCCTATAACGACAAAGCAAAAACAGGTTATAAGACTTGTTTTTATTTTTTTAAATTGACTAAAAATAAAATACAGAATAATCACATTTACAAAAGTATTCAGACCCTTTGCTATGAGACTCGAAATTGTGCATCCTGTTTCCATTGATCATCCTTGATGTTTGTACAACTTGATTGGAGTCCACCTGTGGTAAATTCAATTGATTGGACATGATTTGAAAAACCACACTCCTGTCTATATTAGAGGTCGACCGATTATGATTTTTCAATACCGATTATTGGAGGACCACAAAAGCCGATACCGATTTAATCGGCCAATTTTTATATTTATTTTTTATTTGTAATATTGACAATTACAACAATACTGAATGAACACTTATTTTAACTTAATATAATACATCAATAAAATCAATTTAGCCTCAAGTAAATAATGAAACATGTTCAATTTGGTTTAAATAATAAGTGTTGGAGAAGAAAGAAAGTGCAATATGTGCCATGTAAGAAAGCTGATGTTTGAGTTCCTTGCTCAGAACATGAGAACATATGAAAGCTGGTGGTTCCTTTTAACATAAGTATTCAATTGGGTTGGATCTGGGGACTGAGACGGCCATGGCATATGGTTTACATGGTTTCATGCTCATCAAACCATTTAGTGACCACTCGTGCCCTGTGGAATGAGGCATTGTCATCCTATGGGGGCATAGCCATGGTAGCCAAAATAATGGGCTGCCCAGCATTTTATACATGACCTTAATCACGATGGGATGTTATGTCTTTAATTACCTCAGGAACCACACCTGTGTGGAAGCACTTGCTTTCAATATACTTTGTAGCGCTCATTTACTCAAGTGCTCAGTAAGGCCATTCTACTCTTAATGTTTGTGTATGTAGATTGCATGGCTGTGTGCTCGATTTTTATACACCTGTCAGCAATGGGTGTGGCTGAAATAGCCAAATCCACTCATTTGAAGGGCTATCCACATACTTTTGTGTATATATAGTGTACTGTGCATTCGGAAATTATTCCGACCCATTCACTTTTTCAACATTTTGTTACGTTAAAGCCTTATTCTAAAATTGATTAAATTAAAAAAATCCTTAACCTACACACAATACCCTATAACGACAAAGCAAAAACAGGTTATAAGACTTGTTTTTATTTTTTTAAATTGACTAAAAATAAAATACAGAATAATCACATTTACAAAAGTATTCAGACCCTTTGCTATGAGACTCGAAATTGTGCATCCTGTTTCCATTGATCATCCTTGATGTTTGTACAACTTGATTGGAGTCCACCTGTGGTAAATTCAATTGATTGGACATGATTTGAAAAACCACACTCCTGTCTATATTAGAGGTCGACCGATTATGATTTTTCAATACCGATTATTGGAGGACCACAAAAGCCGATACCGATTTAATCGGCCAATTTTTATATTTATTTTTTATTTGTAATATTGACAATTACAACAATACTGAATGAACACTTATTTTAACTTAATATAATACATCAATAAAATCAATTTAGCCTCAAGTAAATAATGAAACATGTTCAATTTGGTTTAAATAATAAGTGTTGGAGAAGAAAGAAAGTGCAATATGTGCCATGTAAGAAAGCTGATGTTTGAGTTCCTTGCTCAGAACATGAGAACATATGAAAGCTGGTGGTTCCTTTTAACATGAGTCTTCAATATTCCCAGGTAAGAAGTTTTAGGTTGTAGTTATTATAGGAATTATAGGACTATTTCCCTCTATACCATTTGTATTTAATTATCCTTTGACTATTGGATGTTCTTATAGGCACTGTAGTATTGCCAGTGTAACAGTATAGCTTCCGTCCCTCTCCTCGCTCCTCCCTGGGCTCGAACCAGCAACACAATGACAATTAGCACGCGCTAACTAGCGGTGCATTTCACTTCGGTTACACAAGCCTCATCTCGGGAGTTGATAGGCTTGAAGTCCTAAAAAGTGCAATGCTTGATGCACAACGAAGAGCTGCTGGCAAAACTCAAAGAAAGTGATGTTTGAATTAATGTTTACGCGCCTGCTTTTGCCTACCACCGCTCAGTCAGATACTTGTATGCTCAGTCAGATTTATATGCAACGCAGGACACGCTAGATAATATCTAGTAATATCATCAACCATGTGTAGTTAACTAGTGATTGATGATGATTGATTGTTTTTTATAAGATAAGTTTAATGCTAGCTAGCAACTTACCTTGGCTTACTGCATTCGTGTAACAGGCAGTCTCTTTGTGGAGTACAACGAGAGAAAGGCAGGTCGGTAATTGCGTTGGATTAGTTAACTGCAAGATTGGATCCCCCGAGCAGACAAGGTGAAAATCTGTCGTTCTGCCGCTGAACAAGGCAGTTAACCCACCGTTCCTAGGCCGTCATTGAAAATAAGAATGTGTTCTTAACTGACTTGCCTAGTTAAATAAAGGTATTATAAAAAATATAACAAAATCGGCAAATCTGCACCCAAAAATACCGATTTCCGATTGTTATGAAAACTTGAAATCGGCCCTAATTAATCTGCCATTCCGATTAATCGGTCAACCTCTAGTCGATATATAAGGTCCCACAGTTGAATGTGCATGTCGGAGCAAATACCAAGCCACGAGGTTGAAGGAGTTGTCCATAGAGCTCCGAGAAAGGATTGTGTCGGAGGCATGGATCTGGGGAAGGGTACCAAAACATTTCTGCAGAATTGAAGGTCCCCAAGAACACAGTGGTCTCCATCATTCTTAAATGAAAGTAGTTTGGAACCACCAAGACTGGCCTCCTGGCTGATCAATTGGGTGATCAATTGGGTGGAGAAGTTCCTTGGTCAGGGAGGTAACCAAGAACCCAATGCTCACTCTGACAGAGCTAAACAATTCCTTTGTGGAGATGGGAGAACCTTCCAGAAGGACTGAACCTTCCAGAAGCACTGCACCAAGCAAGCTTTTATGGTAGAGTGGCGAGGTGGAAGCCACTCCTCAGTAAAAGGCACATGACAGCCCACTTCCAGTTTGCCAAGAGGCACCTAAAAATTCTCAGACCATGAGATACAAGATTCTCCGCAGGAAACGTGCACCATCCCTACGATGAAGCATGGTGGTGGCAACAGCATGCTGTGGGGATGTTTTTGAGGAGCAGGGACTGGGAGACTAGTCAGGATCGAGGGAAAGATGAACAGATCAAACCTGCTCCAGAGCACTCAGGAACTCCGACTGGGGCAAAGGTTCACTTTCCAACAGAACAACGACTGTAAGTGCACAGCCTAGACAATGCAGGAGCGGCTTCGGGACAAGTCTCTGAATGTCCTTGGGTGGCCCAGCCAGAGCCCGGACTTTAATCCAATCGAACATCTCTGGAGAGACCTGAAAATAGCTGTGCAGCGACGCTCCCCATCCAACCTGAAAGAGTTTGAGAGGATTGGCAGAGAAGAATGGGAGAAACTTGTCAAATACAGGTGTGCCAAGCTTGTAGCGTCATACCCATGAAGACTTGAGGCTGTAATCGCTACCAGAGGTGATTCAACAAAGTTCTGAGTAAAGGGTCTGAATCCTTATGTAAATGTAGAATAAATATATCTATTTTATAAATATGCAAAAATGTCTAAACCTGTTTTTCTTTGTCCTTATGGGGTATTAGATTGATGAAGACAAAAACGATTTAATCACTTTTAGAATAAGGCTGTAAGGGAACAAAATGTGGAAAACGTCTAGGGGTCTGAATACTTCCCAAATGCACTGTTTAGCATTAGTATCTACCCTCCCCTACTACTGTAGATCAGTTGGTAGAGCATGGCGCATGCAACAACAGGATAGTTTGTTCGATTACCTAGACCACTTGTACGTAAAATGTATGCATGCATGACTAAGTCGCTTTGGATAAAAATGTCTGCTTAATGGCATATAAAATTGTATTACATGCAAAGGTGGTAAAACTCTGAAACTAAAATGGTCTAAAGCACTTTTGGGGAGTAGCATGTGAGGTTTTGAATATGTTCCCCTATTGTTACCATGTCAGGCTGTAGCTAATCCTCCCTTGTCTTATACTACTGGGTCAATACAGTGCAGTACCGCTCACAGAGAGAGAGGCTGACGTCAGCATGTCTCCTCTCATTTGTCTAAACTTAAACCAGACTGAAAATCATATTAGAGAAACAGTGATTAATCTTGTCTCATATTGAGCTCATACAGTAGTTATTCTGGATGTCTCTTTCATTGCTGCTGATACTATGTCAATAAATGGAGGAAAAGGTTAAGAGCAACTTCCTTCAAGAGTTTATGATTTTCCAGAGAAATGAAGTTCAAGGCTTATAACATAAAACATTCATATATTTATGTACCTACACATAGACATAGTACAAAACCTACCTACCACCTCTTCTGTAACTTCAAATAAAAGGAATTCATACATTGAAGTACTGAATTCCTCTCCTGTCACAAGTGATTAAGTAGGTTAGGTAAGATGCTCCCTTGCCTTTCCATGACTAACAGGACTCTTGCTTCAGAACATAAGGAAGTGTTCATTGAAGTACTGTAGTAATTGATTGAGTGCTCATCAACAGACAGCCAAGAGAAAGTGTCAGATGTAATATGTAAAGACTCAACCATTGAAATTGTACAGTATTTCACATATTATAAGTTGAACTTCTTAAATGACACCAACAATTTAAAAATGAAAACAAAAGCATGTCTGTTCTATGTATTAAAGTTGTTGCTTATGTAAGCCTGACGATGTGGTAAAAGTGTATGTTGAACATTACATGTTTTACGAGCTGCGAGAGGCCTAAAAAACAACAGACTGGAATGCCCAATTGTCCAAGGACCAGGCCATAAAACAACAATTTGTTATGAGAATGATCTATTTTAAGACATTTGAATATCTCAATGTAGTCTTTCTACGTTATCATTTCCTGATACCTCTGTCCCTCTCTACCACTTCCTTCCAATGACATATAAAAACGTATATTATGAATATGTGCTTCTCTCTCTCTCTCTCTCTCTCTCTCTCTCTCTCATTAATTCGGGGACCACTCTCAAGGAATCGCATCGCCAAACACCCCCATCTCGGCCTCCACTTGGTCCATGCACAATAAGTCTACGGGGGTAACCAAATAGTGGAGGCCAGGGAATGTCACGCCTGCTAACCGTCACAGCTGACATTACATCACGTTCTCTGGGAGTCTCAGGACTCATGTGTTTAAACATAAGGCTAACGTTTAAAGAGCCAATCGGCGAGAGGGCTATGATCACACCATTGGAAGAAAAACAGTGAGGCTTGAAATATGCCACTTTAGAGAGATGCATGAAAACCAGATGTAGTCTGTGGCCTCTGCTAAGACCATAACGTCTGTCTAATGACACAGTGAAGAGACCAAAGACGAGTAGTAGAGAAACTGCAGATGTTAAGTTTCAACCAAAATACTAATAGTGATTATTTGGAATAATAACCCAGCTTTCTTCTACAGTATGTGTGTTATGTATGGATAACTTCCACTACTGATGTTAGTGGGGGATCAAAATGATCCTGTTTTTACCAACTGTTTACACCACCATCTTCTCCATAATCTCCGTGGATTATGTATGCACTGGTTGCTGTAGATACTGTATACTACTTTAGCGTTATGTACTGTTGTGACAACCCATTCTTGTGCCAAAGTACCACAGGAGACTGCTGACTTGAGGATGGCTCAAAATAATGGCTGTAACAGAGCAGTTGGAATGGTATCAAACACATGGCAACTATGTGTTTGATGTATTTGATACCATTCCACCAATTCCGCTCCAGCCAATACCACAAGCCCATCCTCCCCAATTAAGGTGCCACCAACCTCCAGCGCAAAGTACAGTATGTTATTGCTCTGACTCATTGATTCTAAGCATATGTTGTAAAACGCTCTCTAAGTAACTGCCTACTACCTGAGATTGATTGGCAGTGCTGTAAGAGATTTGGCATGTTCTGTCCCAACAAGTTCTGAACCCTTCTCTAACAGGGTTCCCCCTCTGGGGGACCAGAGGCAGGAGCAGGAACCTGAGCAGCCATGGCCTAGCCTGGGTGCAAGTCTTTTTTTGCTATTTTAGCTTTAAATCAACCTTTTTTTATGTCATTATAATGTGTTGCAGTAGGTTGATAGGAGAGAAGTCATTTTGGAGTGTGTGCTGTTTTCCACATCAGACACAGCTTGGCTGTTGTTGCTCAGAATGCATCCTTGATCCACAGCCCCCAAAAATGTGTGACATCACAAGATATACATAGCAGCATAGCCTCAATGATCTAACATGCATCAGTGCATCCAGAAGGGAATACCGTAGCTGTACACCGAGTGTACAAAACATTAAGAACACCTGCTCTTTCCATGACATAGACTGACCAGGTGAAAGCTGTGATCCCTTATTGATGTCACCTGTTAAAACGCATTTCAATCAGTGTAGATGAATGGGAGGAGACCGGTTAAATAAGGATTTTTAAGCCTTGAGACATGGTATGTGTGCCATTCAGAGGGTGACAAAATATTTAAGTTCCTTTGAACGGGGTATGATAGTATGTGCCAGACGGTTTGAGTGTGCCAAGAACTACAACGCTGCTGGGTTTTTCAAGCTCAACAGTTTCCAGTGTGTATCAAGAATGGTCCACCACCCAAAGGACATCCAGCTAACTTAACACAACTGTGGGAAGCATTGGAGTCAACATGGGCCAGCATTCCTGTGGAACACTTTCGACACCTTGTAGTCCATGCCCCGGCGAATTGAGACTGTTCTGAGGGCAAAGGGGGGTGCAACTCAATATGCAAATAATATTTTGTACACTGACTTCTCACTGTGTTTTATGGTCCTTGGTGCTGACAGAGGTCTCTAGTTGCAAGGCTGTATGGAATTGTCGCTCTTTGCGAGGATCCCCAGGTATCATCCAGACCTGGGCCAAATCATACTCAAATCATACCTCATACTTGAGGTGCCTTGATTTAGCTAAGAGATTTCTGGCAATCAGGATCATTACTTTGACTCTCCAGTCAGGTGAAAATAATACAAACTCCAAATCTTTATTTACTCCCTGTCCTCTGCCTCTTGAGTGAGTCTGACCTTAAAAATGCAATCCGTGTTATCAATTTGATTAGGTTTTTTTCTAAGGTCTGCTGTATAGTCCACTGTATTTATGACTGAGGTCGTACATTACAAACACATACTACAATGCCACTTCATCTGTTGTCATTAAACCTACATCATAGTGGGCTGGACACTTATTTCCTCACAGCGTTGAGTTATGAAAGCAAAGGGGCTGTGTGATAAAGCTGTTACCTCCCAAACAGGCAAGGTGAGACATGAGTCCTGTGTGTCACCGTCTGTGTCCCAGTTGGCACCCTATAAAGACATTAATTTCCTCTTTCACCGACAGGTCATTGCAACTTGAAGAAAAACAGATATTACAACTCTTTGCTGTGTTTTCTTTTCTATGATTTAACCGAAGTGGAGTGCACATACATTATATGGTATGTTGCTGTTAATCAATTTGATGGGTTTGTCACATTTGATTTGAGGGTTTTCCCAACTCTGCATGTTTTCCAAGCCAGGTCCTCAACTGAGCACAGCAGCGAGGGTTACTACCCTACAATCTGTCCCAATTAATTTCAAGCTGGTATAGTGCAATTTCTAATACTTTCCAAGTGATGTTCAGACCCATTTCATTGTTCACTAAATTGACAAATTAAATTTTAGATCGATCTTTTGTTTCATTGCTTTCTTGGAGTATCTTCAAATAAGCATTGTTTCAAGTTTTAATGTCATATGCACAAGTACAGTGAAATGCCTTTCTTTCAAAATCAAAACACAATGCAATAATCGATAACAATGTATTACTAGAAAAAAACAGGACAAATAAGAATAGGAAATATGAAATACACAATAAAGTAAGTAAGTATGCTATCTACAGGAAATATTTAAAAAGTCAGTTCCAATACCATATTTACATGTGCAGGGATACTGGAGTGATGCAGGTAGATACAGTGCCTTGTGAAAGTATTCGGCCCCCTTGAACTTTGCGACCTTTTGCCACATTTCAGGCTTCAAACATAAAGATATAAAACTGTATTTTTTTTGTGAAGAATCAACAACAAGTGGGACACAATCATGAAGTGGAACGACATTTATTGGATATTTCAAACTTTTTTAACAAATCAAAAACTGAAAAATTGGGCGTGCAAAATTATTCAGCCCCTTTACTTTCAGTGCAGCAAACTCTCTCCAGAAGTTCAGTGAGGATCTCTGAATGATCCAATGTTGACCTAAATGACTAATGATGATAAATACAATCCACCTGTGTGTAATCAAGTCTTCGTATAAATGCACCTGCACTGTATACATACACTGCAAGGCACTGTATGTATAGGGGTAAGGTGACTAGGCAACAGGATTATAAGATAAACAGAGTGGCATCAGCTTGTGTGTGAGTGGATGTGCGGGTGTGCACGGTTAGTATAAATGTATGTGCATATTATGTGTGAGTGAGAAAATGATGGCGTGAGTGTTTGTGCGTGTGTGTTGGAATGACAGTGTGTAGAGTTCTGTGAGTGTGCATAGAGACAGTGTGTAGAGCTCTGTGAGTGTGCATAGAGACAGTGTGTAGAGCTCTGTGAGTGTGCATAGAGACAGTGTGTAGAGTTCTGTGAGTGTGCATAGAGACAGTGTGTAGAGCTCTGTGAGTGTGCATAGAGACAGTGTGTAGAGCTCTGTGAGTGTGCATAGAGACAGTGCAAAGATTGAATTAAAAGGTCAATAAAGATAAAAGGTTAACTCAGTTTGTTAGCTATTTACCAGTCGTTTTGCTTGGGGATAGAACCTGTTCAGAGCCTGTTGATGTCAGACTTGATGCACGGCAGCAGAGAAAATAGTCTATGACTTGGGTGGTTGTTGTCAGGAGGTAAGGCTGATGTAGTTACAGAAACTATCAACATTCCTCTCACTGTTTGTGATTATCATGTGTTGAGCTCAGCTTCCATCTTAAACAGTACAGGATCCCCTCAGAAGCCCCGAGGAATTGATGAGCCAAGATATCACCACACCTGACCCTCATTATAAATGCTACCATGCAATACTGTTGGTCTGGTTCCACTGAGAATCTAGTTTTTTTTTTTTGCACATATATTTATGGACCATTTTGGTACATTTGACACAGCAATACTTGTTAGGGCAAGAGAGGTAGGCTCCTGTTTGAAACATGATAGATTTTACGAGTGACGTATTTGACAAAAAACTACGGCATTCACTAGGCTGGTTCATCAGGTTGTGAAAATACTATCATCATTCAAATAGAGGGAATTGACAGATTGACGAGCGTCTTCGAGAAGTGCTATGAGTTGACACGTACATGTTACCAACCAGCCATATGGAGTACAGGCTTCATCACAGGGCCTGTCCTTTTATTCAACACCAACCTTCGACATCTATTACTGACTTATGTATTATCTTACTTTGCGGAACCTCCGTTTGCTTCAAGCACCTCTTGAGGAACCAGAGTTCATGCACAGTACAATCAAGGGGTACTGATGTAAAATGCCAATTTTCTATACTGCAAAATAGAACAAGGTTGCCAACTCTTGAGGCCTTCCTTTGTTATGAGGGAGCGTCTGTCTGGTAATCAGACACTCATGCGTATATTGTTCTTTCAAAGCTCTGTGTATATTGGGGAAGTCTTTTTGTTTGTGGACCGCCATTATTAATTGAACATAAAAGAGTAGCTGATTTGAAACATGCAGCAGATGTAACAGACACCAAGCTGGCACCTGGGGCTTCCACTCGTAATGTCCTCTAATCTCAGCTTCTTCAGACCTAGCTCTATGCTGCCTTCCTCACCAAACTGAATAACAGATGAAGCATCTGGCTGAGCAAGCGGCTGTCTGTCCTATATTAACAATACGAACACCACACCAGCAACCTCAAAGAGGAATGTGTGTGTCCCCAGTGTCCAAATTGGTTACTCAAAGCTCCTACCTCAGGAAGAATAATAAGGTCAGCAGGTTCCCATATATACCACCTACAGTGTAGATTTACTCTCATTTGTATTCTAAGACATTTAAAACATTTTGATATGTCAGAAACACTGTATACACACGAAGAGCAGCATGAGGACATTGGCCTGCCTTGAGTTTAATGTGGTTAATGTGGTTTTATATACTGAGACAGGCAGGCAGGCGAGCATTACATTTACACCACTCACACATGGAACTCTTAATTTTCTCTCAGCCTTGGCTTCCTGAATGGCTAAATCAGAGTTGTGTTCTATATGGCACCCTATTCCCTATATAGTGCACTTCTTTTGACCAGAGCCCTATGAGTTAGTAGTGCAGTACATAGGAACTAGTGTGCCATTTGGGAATTAACCCAGATTCCTGACGTGATGTAAACGCAGGGTGGTTAGCTGAGTGGCCGTAGAGTGCCCTTTGGCACTGGTCCCAACGTTACTCAGAGCTCAACCATTTGAAAAGTGATGCAAGGGTGAGCAAAGGACAGGTGGACCGTCGCCAAGGAAACAGTTGATTAAAGGTTGGGGTTGATTCTGAAGTGGGTCAGTGGGCATTAATGACAGAGGATGAGAAGTCTACTGAATGACTGAATGACCCAGTAGGGAATGTGCATCAATGAGCTAGCTGGGGAAATATCAATATGGTCAAGCGCATGCATGCAAAATAATCAATAAGAGAAAGAGATGAAGTTCAAGGTACTAACTGTATCAGTGGAGGCTCCTCAGAGGAGGACAACTACCTAATACACACAAATCTAAAGGGGTGAATGAGAATATGTACATATAAGGATATGGATGAGCGATGGCTGAGCGGCATAGGCAAGGTGCAGTGGATGGTATAAAATACAGTAAATACATGTGATATGAGGAATGTAAGATATGTAAACATTATTAAAGTGGCATTGTTTAAAGTGACTAGTGATCCATTTATTACAGTGGCCAGTGATTGCGTCTCATTGTAGGCAGCAGGCTCTCTGAGTTAGTGATGGCTGTTTAGCAGTCTGGTGGCCTTGAGATAGAAGCTGTTTTTTAATTTCTCGGTCCCAGCTTTGATGCACCTGTACTGACCTCGCCTTCTGGATGATAGAGGTGTGAACAGGCAGTGGCTCGGGTGTTTGTTGTCCTTGATGATCTTTTTGGCCTTCCTGTGACATTGGGTGCTGTAGGTGTCATAGAGGGCAGGTAGTTTGCCCCCGGTGATGCGTTCTGCAGACCGCACTACCCTCTGTAGAACCTTGCGGTTGAAGACGGTGCAGTTGTGATACAGCCTGACAGGATGCTCTCGATTGTGCATCTGTAAAAGTTTGTCAGGGTTTTGGGTGACAAGACAAATTTCTTCAGCCTCCTGAGGTTGAAGAGGCGCTGTTGCACCTTCTTCACCACACGGTCTCTGTCAGTGGACCATTTTAAGTTTGCCTGTGATGTGTACGCCCAGGAACTTAACTTTCCACATTCTCCACTGTGGTCCCTTCGATGTGGATAGGGGGGGCTCGCTCTGCTGTTTCCTGAAGTTCACGATCACCTCCTTTGTTGGAGGCATGTATGGCCACACAGTCGTGGGAGAACAGGAGAGGGATGAGCACACACTCTTGTGGGGCCCCAGTGTTGAGGGTCAGCGAACTGGAGATGTTTCCTACCTTCACCACCTGTGGGCGGCCCGTCAAAGTCCAGGATCCAGTTGCACAGTGCGGGGTTGATCTTGATGATGAGCTTGGAGGGTACTATGGTGTTGAATGCTGAGCTGTAGTCAATGAACAGCATTCTTACATAGGTATTATTTTTGTATAGATGGGAAGGGGGAGTGTGCACTGTGATAGCGATTGCATCATCTGTGGACCTTTTGGGGCGGTATGCAAACTAAAGTGGGTCTAGGGTGGCTGATAAGCTGGCAGTGATATGATCCTTGACTAGCCTCTCAAAGCACCTCATGAAGACAGAAGTGAGTGCTACGGGGCGGTAGTCATTTAGTTCAGTTATCTTTTGCCTTTTTGGGTACAGGAACAATGGCAGCCATCTTGAAGCATGTGGGGACAACAAACAGGGATAGGGAGAGATTGAATATGTCCATAAACACACCAGCCAGCTGGTCTGAGCATGCTCTGAGGACGCGGCTAGGGATGCCATCTGGGCCAGCAGCCTTACGAAGGTTAACAAGCTTAAATGTCTTACTCACGTCAGCCATGGAGAAGGAGGGGGGGGACGCAGTCTTTGTTAGAGCCGTAACGGTGGCACTGTATTATCCTTAAAGCAGGCAAAGAAGGTGTTTAGTTTGTTTGGAATCGTGACGTCGGTGTCCATGACTTGGCTGTTTTTGTTTTTTTAGTCTGTGAATTCCTGTAGACCCTGCCACATACGTCTTGTGTCTGGGCCGTTGAATTGCAACACCACCTTGTCCCTGTACCGGCATTTCTCTTGTTTGATTGCCTTACGTAGGGAATAACTACACTGTTTATATTCAGCCATTTTTCCAGACCTCTTTCCATGGTTATATGCGGTGGATCGCACTTTCAGTTTTGCGTAAATGCCGCCATCCATCCACGGTATATGGTTAGGGTAGGTTTAAATAGTCACAGTGGGAACAACCATCTCCAATGCACTTCTTTATAAACGCACTCACCGAGTCAGCGTAGATGTCAATGTAAGGGACAATGTCCTGACTAGTACTGTATACATTCAGTCTCTTCCTTTCCATCCATATTGATTGATAATATATTTCAGGTCTCTATAAAAGGTCAAGTCATTTCTAGACTATAGAGACAGTCTCCAACCCCTCTCTGAGTGCCGAAGTGCCAATAGCTATTCGGAAGTAAAGATTAGCCAAGTCCTTGGTGTCATTCTCCAGCCCATTCTCCACCCCATTTTCTCAGCTTTGACTGATCACTTGTTATTCTTGTTCAGTTGCCAAAGTCTTGGCTCTGTTAAGCTTGGCCCTTGGATCTTTTGAGTGATAACGGAAATTACCTACATTATAGAAAAATGCCCCTCTCACCAGTCATAACACAGCCATGCGAAAAATGGGATACACCACCAGAGCCAAGTTCTGTTAAGATACTTAGTAGGATGCTGAGGGGAGAAAACAACCGTGTCTGATTGGTGATTTGTTCACGTTAAAAATGTATGTGAAACATCACGTCTGAATTCTAAAAATGACACGTGAAATGAACTTTTTTTTTCACATGACATTTTTCACGTGATTTGTTTACACGTGCGGAAACCATGTGTTTTTCATGTGTTCTTTTAACCTGATTTTTTTTCATGTCCTTTTTTTGTAAGGATTGTTTTTTTTATTGAAAACCCAGGCGTCAAGTCACACTGTTTATGCTTGTGTCAAGCTGGGTGGTAGTCAAAGTTAATTCTATACAGGTATTTTCCCTGAAGATGTGTTTTTAAATTACGCACAAAGGAAGGAACTATTTGGCCTACTTTCAGCACAGTTTGCGAACAATTGCTCCTGTTTGTGAACTAAGTTACCATTTTTTAGGCCTATCCATTGTGATTTTGCCACTGGTCGGGCGGCCAGTCTGGACAGTTTTATGGCTACAGTTATTCCTGTGCCAATGGGAACATAGTGCCAACTTAATCTCAACAGTGAATTACAGGGTGTAAAGGAATGGCGTCAACGTGTTAAGCAGTAAGAAATTGCGCTGGAGGGAATAGAAGACGTTTTACGTGACCAATAGTGCTATTTTGTGTATTTTTTTTGAGCTGAATGTAACTTTTTTAGTACACTACCGTTCAAAAGTTTTAGAACAACAACTCATTCAAAGGTTTTTCTTAATTTTTTACTATGTTCTACATTGTACAATAATAGTGAAGACATCAAAACTATCAAATAACACATATGGAATCATGTAGTAACCAAAAAAGTGTTAAACAAAACAAAATATTTTATATTTGAGATTCTTCAAATAGCTACCCTTTGCCTTGATGACAGCTTTGCACACTCTTGGCCTACATTTAGTTTTCATGCTAGTGAGGGCCGAGAATCCACTCTCACATAGGTATGTGTTTGCAAAGGGCATCAGTGTCTTAACAGAGCGATTTGCTAAGGCAGGATACTATTAGCACAGCCCAATCCAGAAATCTGGCATTGGCTTCTGATTAAATTCAATTTTCATAGAACCACTTGTTGCAATTTCGATGAGGCTCTCTTGTTCAGATATCGGTAAGTGGACTGGAGGCAGGGCATGAAAGGGATAATGAATCCAGTTGTTTGTGGCATGCGTTTCGGGAAAGTACCTACGTAATTGAGCACCCAACTCAAACAGGTGCTTCGCTATATCACATTTGACATTGTCCGTAAGTTTGAGTTCATTTGCACATAAAAAATCATACAATGATGTGTGTTGTCCTTGTTAATGCAAACAGCGAAGAGCTCCAACTTCTTAATCAAAGCCTCAATTTTGTCCCGCACATTGAATATGGTTGCGGAGAGTCCCTTTAATCCTAGATTCAGATAATTCAGGCAAGAAAAAACATCACCCAGATAGGCCAGTCGTGTGAGAAACTCATCATCATGCAAGCGGTCAGACAAGTGAAATTTATGGTCAGTAAAGAAAACTTTAAGCTCATCTCTCAATCAAAAAAACTTGTCAATACTTTGCCCCTTGATAACCAGCCCACCTCTGTATGTTGTAAAGGCATTACATGGTCGCTGCCTATATCACTGAATAGTGCAGAAAATACACGAGTGTTCAGGGTCCTTGCTTTAACAAAGTTAACCATTTTCATTGTAGTGTCCAAAACGTATTTCAAGCTGTCGGGCATTCCTTTGGCAGCAAGAGCCTCTCAGTGGATTCTGCAGTGTACCCAAGTGGCGTCGGGAGCAACTGCTTGCACGAGCGTTACCGCTCCAGTATGTCTCCCTGTCATGGCTTCTGCGCCATCACTACAGATACAAACACATCTTGACCATCAAAGTCCATTTGATGTCACAAAGCTGTCCAGTACTATAAAAATATCCTCTCCAGTTGTCCTGGTTTCCAGTGGTTTGCAGAAGAGGATGTCTTTCTTAATTGACCCCCCATAACCGTAACGGACATATACCAGGAGCTGTGCCAGGCCCGCCACGTCTGTTGACTCATCCAGCTGTAATGCATAGAATTTACTGGCTTGTATGCAAAGCAGTAATTGTTTCAAAACATCTCCTGCCATGTCACTGATGCGTCGTGAGACAGTGTTGTTTGATGAAGACATTGTCTGTATAGTTTTTTTGGCCTTTTCCCCCAGCGTTGTCCCAGCCATATCCGTGGCAGCAGCAAGAATTAAGTCCTCCACAATAGTATGGGGCTTATCTGTCCTAGCCACTCGGTAGGTCACCCTGTAAGATACTTCGAGCCCCTTCTTATTAATGGTATCTGTTGCTTTTATACCTGTCTTACTACTCAAATGTTGTCTTAATTCTCGCTCAAAAAACTCCTGTGGCTTATTTTTCAAATTGGTAGGTTTTGTTTTTAAATGTCTGCAAGAAGGTTTAATCAAGTTATAAGAGTAACATATAACACACTGTGGCTGAGGAAAGCCCCAATATAAGTGAACCCCAAATCAATGTAGTTCTCATCATATTTGTGCCTCTTCGATGGTCCAACATCCCTCTCTGTTGTTCGGTGCTTTCCCAGGTCAGGGGGCAGTAGCTCTTCGGCTGCATCAGATTCACAACTAGAATTACTGATGCTAGCATTGGATGTGCTTGTGGAAGCAGGACAACTTGTGTTATCGACAGGTGCAGGTGTAGTACTGCTGGTTGTAGCAGTACTACCAGTAGAGCTGGTATGTGTCCATTGCGGGCTTTACTTTTTTTGACAATTTATCAGTTTTTGAGCAAACGGAATGAGCAGCAGCTATATTTGGCTACATACAGACCGTTAGTGGCATTCCTGTGAGAGAGAAACAGTTCATGTGATTGGATGTTAATTATTTGACTAGGCTACCTGTATTTGACATTGTGTTGTTATTTCACTGAACACTAGATGGTTTAATTATATTTTGGGCAGTGACACAAGGCTACTCAGGTGAGAAAAAATCTCACCAAAATGTACAGCCCCGTTGGAAAATATAAACGAACTGTTTGAAAATGTGAAAAAATGTGTATATATATATATTAAATAAAAAATAAATAAATATTAATCACATTTTTATTTGGCGTGCCCCCGACGGCATTGCGCTCACCCATTGGCAATAGCTGGTCTAAATGGAGAGGAAAACCTTTCCCGGAGACAGAACACACATGTGGTTCGAATCCCAGAAGGGGTGCAAGACGTCCTCGGCCGAGAGACGTTTCACAGGCCCCCAGTCATTGACAGGACGCCAAACCACAGCCTGGTCGCCCTGCCAGAGCAATTCTGGTCTGCCTACATTACATATCTTCATATCTAGCCACCCGTTTGACAACCCTCAGTCTGCGCTCACCTTCTACCAGGACAATATCGACTCAACAGCAGCAAAGAACCCAGATCCTTGAAGGCTGCTAGTTACGTTATTAGGGTGCCCACATAGTCAGTTAATGGACGTGAACCGCATATACAGCTGAAGTCGGAAGTTTTTAAATACACTTAGGTTGTAGTCATTATAACTCATTTTTCAACCACTCCACAAATTTCTTGTTAACAAACTATAGTTTTGGCAAGTCGGTTAGGACATATACTTTTCTGTTTAATCCTCAGGTACCCTAAAATGTAATTAAACTATAATATTTCATACGGAAAGAAGTATGTTCAATAGGAAAGCGATATTAGCAGGTGTGCGTCCTCTTCATCGCTCGCCTGATTTCCAACTCTGAGTCCCAGTACTAAAACTCTCATAATTATTCCTCATTTGGGAAGAAACAAGCCTGAAACCTTGAACAAAGACTACTGACATCCAGTGGAAGCCATAGGAATTGCATACTGGGAGCTGGATGAAAAAAATCCCTCTAAATTCTAATGGATGAGCATGTGCTCTCAAAAAAAATATTATTGGTGGTTTTTCCTACCATATCTATTGTGTTATAGTCTCCTACATTATTTTAACATTTCTACAAACTTCAGTGATTTCTTTACAGTGGTACCAATTATATGCATATCCTGGCTTCAGGGCCTGAGCAACAAGCAGTTTACTTTGGGCACGTCAGTCAGGCGGAAATGGAGAAAAATAGATCCTAGTCCTAATAAATATATATATATATATATATATATATTAGAGAGCTAAATTCTAATGTCAGAGATTATACTTTCGACTCTTGACCCCATAATTCATATTTTATATTTTTTATGTCCTCTACTTACATGCATGTTGTCCAGGCATGTGCTGTTGGTTTTATAGTCATTTCTGACCATGCCCCAGTGTATATAGATATTGAAATTGGCAAAACAATCCCCAAAACGAGATAATGGAGACTTTAAAACATCTCTGCTTAACAATGAAGGATTCTGCTCTGTGATAAAAGATAGATAAATTATCGCATTACTTGCTCGACAATCAACTCTTTCCTGTCTCAGCTGCAACTATCTGGGATGCTGCTAAAGCAACCGTAAGGGGTTATATCATTTCCCTAGCCTGTCTGATCAAGAAGCTTAGAATGGGAATAGAGAAAAAATGGAGGCTGAAGTAAACAACAACCAACCCAGGTGAATTGGAATTCACTAGCTTATGCTAAAGCCAATTTGTAGCATACAAATCATGTCCACAAAATTATTTTTTTTAGCAAGCAAAAATATTATGTATTCGGTAACCATCCAAGCCATCTACTTGCACATCAACTTAAAAAACAGAATGAAAGATTAAGTCGATAAGGATGGCAGATGGCTCCACTTCTTATGATCCCTTGTTTATCAATAATATGTTTTGTGACTTCTATAAATCTCTTTATACTTCACAATGTACAAGTATAATGACGAAATTACAAAATATTTGAATAAGAATCTTTCCCACTATATCAGATGAACATAGAAATAGACTAAATGCTCCCTTTACTCCTGAAGAGGTTTGCGAAACTAAGGCAATGGGGCGGCAGGGTAGCCTAGTGGTTAGAGCGTTGGACTAGTAACCGGAAGGTTGTGAGTTCAAACCCCCGAGCTGACAAGGTACAAATCTGTCGTTCTGCCCCTGAACAGGCAGTTCCCAGGCCGTCATTGAAAATAAGAATTTGTTCTTAACTGACTTGCCTGGTAAAATAAAAAATTAAAAAATAAATAAAAATGCCTTCTGGCAAGGCACCCGGCCTAGACGGCTTCTCTGCAGAGTTCTACAAGAAGTTCTAGCCTGAGATCTTTATGCCTGCTCTAAATTATATGTTTGAAAGAGACATCATACCAGAGTCCTGGAAAACTGCATCCATTAGCCTGATACTAAAAAAGGACAAAAACCCATTAAACTGGTCTTTGTTAAGACATTTCAGTTTGCTAGGAGTTTTTAAAATAGTCGCTAAGACACGCAGGTTGGAGGTCATACTTCTAGACCTCCTTAAACCTGATCAGACGGGCTTTGTCAAATCCAGATTTGGAAAGGACGTACTTGAGACGTACTTTGAACATAATATACCACCTTGGCACTCATTATCGCTCTCAATGCCGAAAAGGCCTTCGATAGAGTTGAGTGGAAATTCTTGTTTGCTGTATTAGATAAAGTTAATCTGGGTGACCATTTTATTAATTGAGTAAGATTACTTTATTCTGACCCATCAGCGGCAGTTAACACAAATGGTAAATTATCAGAAAGATTTCCTATCAGTAGGGGCTGTCGTCAAGGCTGTCCTTTATCTCCTGCTCTGTTCTCGTTAGTCATAGAACCGCTGGCTGAGGCAATAAGGTATAGTAATAACATCAGGGGCATCTCTATGGGTAACGAAGAGCATAGAATTGAATTATTTGCTGATGATGTGCTTTTATGCATGTCTAAACCAGAGACCTCTGTCACTGAAGTAATGGAGATCATTACTGCAGGGTACAAAATTAATGTGGATAAATCCATGGCTTTACCTTTGAATATCCTCTCTACAATCACTTTAGAAATGATATCTCCATTCCAATTGACTGAACGGGCTTAAAATATTTAGGCATATACAGTATGTTACTCCTAATCTTAAAGACATGTTCACTTCAAATTATATGCCTTTGCTCACAGATAAAACAGGACCAGATTAACTGGTGAACCCTACCAAACTCTCTTTTTGACAGGATTAATGTTGTCAGGGTGAATATCCTTCCTCATCTTAATGAGCTATTCCAAAATATCCCCTGCCATCTATCTCAGTTCTTTTTTCAGAAAATTAATGCCTATATCTAAATATATCTGGAACAATAAGAAACCTATAACCAAATTTACCAAACTAATTAATCCTAAGGATTTAGGAGGGGTCTCTTTGCCAAATCTGCACCTCCATAAGCATACAATAACTAAGTGTCACATTTTTTCATAGAACCTACTTTACACCGGCCTGCCTTCACAGAATGTTTTCCAATGCATCCCATGTATGTTTAAAAAAAACAGGATACTGGCACCTTCATGCACGTATTGTGGTACTGTAGCAGAATCCAGTCTTATTGGAATGATATTCATTTACACATCCAGAAGATCTTGAGTAGACAATTAGCTTTTTCACTGAATGTATATTTGCTCTACTTTGATTGTAACATTGTGTTTGACCCTGACTCTGAACATCTGTTCAAGACCCTTGTTTACTTAGCCAAAAAATGCATATTGTTATTATGATCCACACCTGAAAGGACCATCTGCAATAATGTGGATTTCTCAAGCTTCTGCTATTCTACCCCTAGAGAAACTTACCTTTGACTTGCACGAGAAGTCTAATACATTTTGGAAAATCCGGTGTCCATTGTGGTCCTATGTAGAAAACCTCCCATAAATGCCTCATGTTATAATTGTGATGTTTGTATGTTTTTATGACTGCCTTTTTGTATAATGTTTTGCTGTATCCTTATTCATTTCATTGTACTCAGTCTGTGTGGTGCACTTTGTATTCAATTTGGATGAGGATTTCTACTTCAATGAGTCGGGAGGAGGACCTATTGATTATCCCGGACTAGGCCCAAATCCCGATCTGAAGAACTGTAACATCCTATATTTCCCCCGAGTCGTGGCTGAAGAAGGATATGAAAAATATAAATCTAGCTGTTTTTTCTATACATTGACATGACAGAAAGGCAGCTTTGGGTAAACTCAGGGGAGGGTGTGTGTCTCTTTGTTAACAACAGTTGGCGCACGATCCCTAATATTAAGGAAGTCTCGAGGTTCTGCTCTGGTACTTACCAAGAGTTTTCATAACTGTCTATTTACCACCACAATCCACCACAATCCGATGCTGGCACTAAGACCACATTTAACGAGCTGTATAGGGCCATAAGCAAACAAGAAAATGCTCACCCAGAGGCGGTGCTCCTAGTGACCTGTGATTTTAATGCAGGAAAACTCAAATCTCATTTCAACCAGCATGTCAACTGTGTAACTAGTGGCAAAAAAAGATTGCCTCTAGATCGCCTTGACTCCACACACAAAGACTCATACTAAGCTCTTCCTCACCCTCCATTTGTCAAATTTAACCATAACTATATCTTCCTGCTTTCTACTTACAAGCAAAAACTCAAACAGGAAGAACCAGTGACACACTCAATACAGAAGTGGTCCGATTAAGCGGATTCTAAGCTACAGGACTGTTTCGCTATCACAGCCTGGAATATGTTCCCAGGATTCATCCGATGGCATTGAGGAGTTTACCACATCAGTCACATCAGCTTTGTTAATAAGTGCATTGATGACGTCATCCCACAGTGACCGTACGTACATATCCCAACCAGACACCATGGATAACAGACAACATCTGCACTGAGCTAAAGTATAGAGTGGCACACTAATCTGGACGTCCTCTGACAAAACATCAACCAGACAAGTGTCAAAACAGGACCAAGATCGAATCCTACTACACCGGCTCTGACGCTTGTTGGATGTAGCAGGGCTTGCAAACTATCACATTACAAAGGGAAACCCAGGTGCGAGTTGCCCAATGACGCAAGCCTACCAGACATGCTAAATGCCTGAGGCAGTCAACACTGAACCATGCATGAGAGCACCAGCTGTTTTCCGGATGACTGTGTGTTCACATTGTCCGCAGCCGCAGGGCCAGACGGATTACAAGGACACCTACTCAGAGCACACGCTGACCAGCTGGCAACTGTCTTCACAAACATTTTTAACCTCTCCCTGACCCAGTCTGTAATACCTACATGTTTCAAGCAGATCACCATAGTCTCTGTGCCCAAGAACGCCAAGGTAACCTGTCAAAATGGCTATCGCCCCATAGCAGTCACATCTGTAGCCATTAAATACTTTTAAGGGCTGGTCATGTCTCACATCAACACCATCATCCCAGACACCCTGGACGCACTCCAATTTGCATACCGCCCCAACAGTTCCACAGATGACACAATCTCTATTGCAGTCCACAGTGCCCTTTCACTCCTGGACAACAGGAACACCTACAAGAGAATGCTGTTCATTAACTACAGCTCAGCGTTCAACACTATAGTTTCCTCCAAGCTCATCGCTAAGCTAAGAACCCTGGGACTGAACACAACTGAATCCTGGACTTCCTGATGGGCTACCCCAGGTGGTAAGGGTAGGCAGCAACACATCTGCCATGCTGACCCCCTCAGGGGTGCGTGCATAACAGCCTCCTGTACTCCCTGTTCACCCACGACTCCACCATCAGTAAGTTTGCAGACGACACAATGGTGCTAGGCCTGATTATCCAACGACAATGACACAGCCTAAAGGGAGGAGGTCAGAGACCTGGCAGTGTGATGCCAGGAAAACAACCTCTCACTCAACATCAGCAAGACAAAGAGCTGATCCCCATTCACGTCGACAGGGCTGTAGTGGAATGGGTCAAGAACTTCAAGTTCCTCTGTGTCCACACCTATCATGGTCCAAACATATCAACACAGTCGTAAAGTGTGCACGACAACGCCTCTTCCCCTTCAGGTGCCGGAAAATATTTGACATTGGCCAGCAGATCCTCAAAGTTATTCAGCTTCACCATTGAGAGCATCTTGACTGGCTGAACAGTTTTACCCCCAAGCCATAAGTCTGCTGAACAGTTAATCAAATGGCTACCCTGACTATTTGCCTTGACCCCCTATTTGCCTTGACCCCCTTGCACTGGCTCTAGGCTCACTCAATGGAATCTACCCACAGTCACACATTCTACACTAACACACACACACACACACACACACACATACTCACACACTACATAAGCCCACACACACACAAAACACACACACACTTGCATATTGGCGCCACACACTTTCACACATTCTGGTGCTACTCTGTTTATTATCTAACCTGATTTCCTAGTCACTTTTACCCCTACCTACATGCACTGTACATTTTACCCCAATTACCTCAACAACCTTGTACTCCTGCACATTGACTCGGTACCGGTACTCCTTGTATATAGCCTCGTTATTGTTATATTATTATGTTACTATTTTCATTTTTTCGTATCTGCTATTTTTTCTTACTTTTTAACTCTGCATTGTTGGGAAAGGGCTCATAAGTAAGAATTTCACAGGAAAGTCTACACCTTTTGTATTCGGCGCATGTGATTTCCCCAGCTGTGAAACCAGCTGGAGGCAGAGCGACTATGGATTATACTTCTTGACAAACCACCGTGGGGATGCTTTTACAAGACGCTGCTGCCATGCTTTGGTTTCCTTTACAACCCCTGTACATCGACTTCCAGCTGGAAGCGTGTTTAAAGGTAAAAGGGGGGTATTGATTATCATATTGGCCGGTAATTCTAGGCCTGGCCGTTGCTATTCAAGACATAACTGTCACTTGAACTATTTAACTGTGTTTTTCTGAGCTCAGCGGGAGGAAGAAGAGCACAATGGTCAACGCTTATGTCAGAGTCTGTGTTGTAGACCCATAGTGTGTGACTTCACTTTTGCCACTTTTCATTCAGAAATACTCCAGGTGCAAGGGCAAGGTCACCAGATACAAAATCTGCCACAATCATACATTTTAGACGCTTTTGACCCCATAACCTGAACATGAACTTGAACTTGAAATGAACAGTCTGGTGGACCAATTTTCGAGAGTGTTGAAACACTTCGGATAGTGACATTAACAATATTTATAACTGAATCATGATGATCCAGTGAAGCTTCAAATGAATGGCTTCCATTATAGAAAGATGTACAGATGTAGGATGTTAATTTGAGCCAGTTTGGTACAGCAGGAAATTAATCCTGCAGCAACAGGAAATATAAATTATGTGGATTGCAATTAATGGACATTTTTGTCGGTGTTGATAGGGTGCATTTCTTGTAAGGGGAAAATTACAAACTTCAGAAGCCTTTTTAAACTTCAAATACACTACATGTTGTACATTTCCTGTATTGCAGGAAAGTTTTCCTGTCTAGGACTAGCAGAACCCCTCGCCAACAGCCAATGAAATTACAGGGTGCTAAAATACAAATCAACAGAAATCTCATAAATCAAATTTCTCAAACATACAAGTATTAGGCACCATTTTAAAGATAAAATTCTCATTAATCCAGCCGCAGTGTCTGATTTTAAAAATGCTTTACAGCGAAAGCTCCACAAACGATTGTTAGGTCACCACCAACTCACAGAAAAACCCAGCAAATAGAGAAAATGAATCACTAACCTTTGATCTTCATCAGGTGACACTCATAGGACTTCATGTTACACAATACATGTATGTTTTGTTTGGTGAAGTTCATATTTATATCCAAAAATCTTATTTTACATTGGTGTGTTATGTTCAGTAGTTCCAAAACATGCAGTGATATTGCAGAGAGCCACGTGAAATACTAATTTTAAATGATGAAAATTCAAATGTTATGCATGGAACTTTAGATACAGCGGTTGCATTAAGGAGAAGTGTGTCAGATTTCAAAAAAACTTTACGGAAAAAGCATAATCTGAGAACGGCGCTCAGAGCCCAAATCAGCCAAAAGAAATATCCGCCATGTTGCGCAGTCAACATTAGTCATAAATAGCATTATAAATATTCACTTAGCTTTGATGTTCTTCATCAGAATGCACTCCCAGGAATCACAGTTCCACTATAAATGTTTTTGTTCGATAATGTTCATCATTTATGTCCATTTGTGTCCAAATATCTTCTTTTGTTAGGGCGTTTGATTAACAAATCCAAAAGCGCATTCAGGTCCAGTCGGACGAAAAGTTCAAAAAGTTATATTACAGTTCGAAGAAACTTGTCAAACTAAGTATAGAATCCATCTTTAGGTTGTTTTTATCATAAATGTTCAATAATGTTCCAACCGGATAATTCCATTGTCTGTAGCAAAGCAATGGAACGAGATACCTCATGACAAATGCGCGTGACTGAGAACGAGGCTGCTGGCAGACCCCTTAGTCAAACAGCTCCCATCCAGCCCCCCTTCACAGGAGAATTCTGAAACAACATTCTAAAGACAGTTGACATCTAGTGGAAGCCTTAGGAAGTGCAACATAACCATATCCCACTGTGAACTCGATAGGGGCTGAGTTCAAAAACTACAAGCCTCAGATTTCCCACTTCTTGTTTGGATTTTTTTCTCAGGTTTTTGCCTGCCATTTGAGTTCTGTTATACTCACAGACATCATTCAAACAGGTTGAGAAACTTCAGTGTTTTCTATCCAATACTAATAATAATATGCATATATTAGCATCTGGGACTGAGTAGGAGGCAGTTCACTCTGGGCACGCTATTCATCCAAAAGTGAAAATACTGCCCCCTATCCCAAAGAAGATTTATCCTGCGGCAGGGTTATCAAATTAACATCCTACATCTGTACTAGTGTCCTGTTTATTTATTAATGAACCAATACCATATTCATAGCATCACACAGTCAGATGGGTTATTTAAATTGCTTTAGCCCCAGACTGGTTGCTTCCCCATTGTCTGTATCCTATGATTGGCAGTGATCTCCCTGGGCTTGGGTTGGAACCTGAGGCAGCAAGGCGCTAAGTCTACCTGCCTCCAGCTGCGTCTCCTGGGTGGGCACGTCATCATCCCTTGCCAACAGTTAAAATGAACCAACCAGTCAGTGTTATTTATGGTCCTAATGTTCGCCTGCCTGGCTTTCAAAGAAGGGAATTAATTATACATCATGTTTGCGTCCCAAATGGCACCATATTCCCTATATAGTACCCTACTTTTGACCAGGGCTCTGGTTAAAAGTAGTGCGCGATGAAGGGAATAGGGTACCATTTGGGTCGTAGCCCATGTACACACAGGACTGGGAAAAATATCCACAACTCCAAGAGACCATAACCCTTATTGCTTTGGTGTTATTTAACTGAGAAATTATCATAGCTCAGGCATACTCTTACAAGTTTGTAGAATAACTATTGATTCCAACTTGATTCAATTATTACACGCCTGTCTCTCTGCAAAATCCAGTAAATAGTCAAATGATGATATAAGCACTTGTGAGAAAATAACAGGCGCATAATTTAAGGACAAGGGACACCTATTTATTCTCAGGTCTGCAGCTGTATCACATTTTCCTTTCAACTACCAATTGACTTTGCGGTGTAGACATAAGTACTGTGAGTGTAGTTAATAATTTTTTTTTTTTAGCTTAGATTGCCCTTAATTTCACCTCAAATATCTTTGTTGGCAAGAGAGTCATTACCTGGTCATTATCTTAGAAGTTGTTCCTTCTCTCTGGCCAAATGGGCCACAGATTATGTTCCTGTAGACCCCAGAAAGAGTATCTGCTGCTTCAGCTAATAGGCATCCTAATAAAATACGAAATACTAAAGGACAGGGCAGAGTCAAAGTTCTTTCACATTTGGCAGCATAGTCTCATCTGAGAGCTTCTCTTCTCCAACTCTCTGCCTCTTCTCTGGTCTCCGGTACAGCATGTCCTTGTCTCCTCTAGCTGCACCCTCCTCACAGGCTTGTGCAATATGGACATCCAGATTATTGTTGTTTGTTCAGAACCAAGGTTCTCTGTAAGTTCAATGTATTTGAACTGTCTCCAGACTGTTACAGCAGCAGAGCATAGCGAATCCACTAAGAATACTTTAACTGACATCTAAACAAACAAAACCCATGCAGGGAATGTAAAGTATAAACAATAATCTTAATCCTTCTGTTTAGTTTCAGATGTGTATTGGTACATTTTGAAATCCTTTTGGGATAATAATGATCTAATAGGAGATCAGTGTATATGTTACTAACCTGTGAGAGAACTTAACCTGAGACAAATAACAGATAAACCCGCGGAATGCCTCAGCTCTTTATCCGGAACTTACTTCTGCTTGTCATTCCACATCAACTCACAGCTTGTTCTTGTTTATGAGGTATGCCTGTGAAGACCTGTGATGATAATACAGCTTAGCGAGCGGCTAAGTCAGCCTGTCACCTGCTGTGCGAAACTGGTCAAATTAAGATACCAAATCTGGTCTATTGATTAGACTGAAGAGTCATTCTCTTGACAGCTTTTGGACTCAAACTGTTCCAATGTCCCAGTTGAGTCGTACGCCTCTTACTTTGACCATTTCTTTTCCTATTATTTCTGTTTTGCCAGAAAACTTCCTGTTAAAAGTTTAAAGATTGTCTATAAAATAAACTTTATCTTCTACGAGTGATCTTCTATCCGAGCCATCCCTAACCACACAGGCAGAGCTGTACTAGAGGGGATTGTAAGTTTACCCTCACTGAAATGTGTACTCATGCACATATACCATCATGAGAGAACACAAATTAGTTACGCCCATCCTTGCATGACAGACCAGTACTGTATACACGCAGCTAGTAAATGAGACACACACCCACACAGACGAACACAGCCCTCATCATAACCGTCAGTATAGCCTACTGTATGTCAGCAAATATACAACAGAGTATCCACTGAACTGCACTCCATTCATTTTGTTCATGTCCTCACCTACAGATTTTGATCACCCTGTTGCGGGAGAACTTTCCTGGAATGCAGGAAATGTCATACTTGTAGTGTATTTAAGGTTTTAAAAGGCTTCTGAAATTCGTCATTTACACTTTGGAATTTCAGACTTGATTTTCCCCTCCGAAAAATGTATCTACCCTACGAAAATGTCCATTAAATATATTCCACATAAAAATTCACATTTCCTGTTGCTTCAGGTTTATATTCCAGCTGCGAGAAACTGATCAAATTAAGATAATACATCTGTAACATATCCATAGTATGTAATGGTTCAACAGAACCCAAAATACAAAGTCCTCAAAAACATCAAGGTAAAAATAGAAAACTACCTATCAAGGGAGAAATTTCTTGTCTAATAATAGAAGTTACAGGGGAGATGTTTTTCTATTTGGTTTTCCTATTCATAGAATATTTCATGCAAATAAAAGACTCCTCTTGTTTCAAAGATAACACAAATGGAATGGAAAAACACTAAGTCCGTTTATTTTGTCTGTTGGACCTACACGTGTCACTGCCTTGAGATGCTGCCCTTCAAGGGGACTCGTCACTGTGCTGTAGCAGTTTTTTCCACCTCAGTTAACAAACGGAGCCTCCAGACCTTGAAATTGTTGTTTCTATGGAAGATAGTACTGAGGTTATTTTCAGCTTTGTTGACAAGAGCCACAAACGGGTCACGATTCCAGGAAGTTCAGGTTTGTCAAACTGTGTGTGTAGGTTTCCAATCTTTCAATTCAAATCAATACCAAATCCTGGTACTCAGTACTGCAAGATGGACACTTCCTAAACAGAGACATATGTATTACTGTCACCCCCTGACCTTAGAGAGCTTTTTATGTTTCTATTTTGGTTTGGTCAGAGTGTGATTTGGGGTGGGCATTCTATGTTCTTTTTTCTATGTTTTGTATTTCTTTGTTTTGGCTGGGTATGGTTCTCAATCAGGTACAGCTGACTATCGTTGTCTCTGAATGGGAACCATACTTAGGTAGCTTTTTCCCACCTATGTTTTGTGGGTAGTTGTTTTCTGTTTAGTGTTTTCTGCACCTGACAGGACTGTTTCGGTTTAGTTTATTCACTTAGTTATTTTGTTCTAGTGTTCAGTTTAATAAAATCATTAACACTTACCACGCTGCGCTTTGGTCCGATTCTTCCTCATCAGACGATGACCGTTACAGAACTACCCACCACAAGCGGACCAAGCAGTGTGGTAACGAGGAGCAGAGGGTTCAAGACTCCTGGACATGGGAGGAGATACTGGATGGAAAGGGACCCTGGAGACATGCTGGGGAATATCGCCGCCCGAAAAGGGAACTGGAGGCAGCTAAAGCTGAGAGGCGGCGATATGAGGCAAGTGAGCGAAGCAGGCAAGAGAGGCAGCCCCAAAAAAACATTTTTGGAGGGGGCACACGGGGAGATTGGCGGAGTCAGGCTATAGACCTGAGCCAACTCCCTGTGCTTACCGGAAGCAGCGTGGTACTGGTCAGGCACTGTGTTATGCGGTAAAACGCACGGTGTCTCCAGGGTGTGCTCATAGCCCGGTGCGCTATATGCCAGCCCTCCGCAAGTGCCATGCAAGAGTGGGCATCCAGCCAGGGCGGATTGTGGCACCTCAAGGCGCTTGGTCTCCGGTGCGCCGTTTCGGCCCAGGGTATCCTGCGCAGGCTCTGCGCACTGTGTCTCCGGTGCGCTGGTACTGTTCAGTTCGTCCTATGCCTGCGCTCCGCCCGTGCCGGACTAAAGTGGGCATTGAGCCAAGTGGAGAGGTGCAAGTGATAAGCACCAGATCTCCAGTGCTTCCCCACAGCCTGGTTCATCCCGTGCCTCCTCTATGCACCAGGCCTCCTGTAGATCTCTCTGACCTTAGAGAGCTTTTTATGTCTCTATTTTGGTTTGGTCAGGGTGTGATTTGGGGTGGGCATTCTATGTTAATTTTTCTATGCTACAGTTAGTGCATTCATATTAAGATAGCTAGGTGAGACAACCACATATCACAGTCGTAGTACATTTTTCCTCAATGAAGAAGTTCTCAGCAAAGTCAGTGCTCGTAGGAAAATACAAGCACAACTTTTTTTTCTTTTTTTTATGCAGGGAATACGACTGAGATGTATTTTTTAAGATACTCTTTGAAAAGGTAGGGTTTCAGATGTTTTCGGAATGATGTAATGACACATTTCAATGCATTTCAATGTCTTCCACATCACAAGCTTTGACTTCTCAGTGCTTTAACAAATGCATTCATGCCATGGTGTCTGTTTTCCTTTCACTTGACTCCAGACAGTTTCATCATTCCAGAATATAGCTAATAATCTCCCCAGGCAATCCCTGCAGTCAGTCGAATTCTTCTGTCATCTTGATTTCAGAGTGTGTCTTTCCATAAACGTTTAATATCCATCATGTCCAGCATTGATATAAGAGAGAGTCCATATTGAAGTTGATGATACAGTACATATTTTATCCTGCCCATTGAACAAGTTTGGAAAAGATTATTCAACAAGAAAAATCTCATTAACTTTGACTGTGTTAAATAATTATAAGGTCAGCTTGCTGCACGAAACCATCTCACAATGTCTTCCAATCATTCATGTGGTGGAAAAGTGGAAAGATGCAGCCAGCCAATGAAGTTTGAGAATCCGTTCATCCCTTGACTGAATGTTTGTCTCCCAGGGTGACAAAAATATGTATTTGATGTGCAGATGCACCAGAAATCTCAGAAAGATTCAGATTCCATACGAAACAGAGCATATTTTCCCCTCTCACTCCGTTTTTGGCAAACTGACTTCCACTGTAAAAAAAATAAAAATAGGATGAGATGTTCCCTGCAGTAATCAGAATTTTGCTGAAGGAGTATACTGAGCTACATCCCAAAATTATACCCTATTCCCTATGGGCCCTGCTCAAAAGTATAATGTATAACTATAATGGGAATAGGGTGCCATTTGGGAAATAGACAATTATGTCAGTCCTAAAAAAGGTTTACAAAACAGGTTGTCACACCCTGATCTGTTTCACCTGTCTTTGTGTGTCGCCCATCTTCCCCATGATCCCCAGTGTATTTATACCGATGTTCTCTGTTTCTGTTACCAGTTTGTCTTGTCAGGTCTTACCAGCGTATTTTCCTGTCTCCCTGCTTTCTCAAGTTCTGTTTCCAAGTTTCCCCACTTCTGCCTGCCCTGACCCCAAGCCTGCCTGCCCTGACCCCAAGCCTGCCTGCCCTGACCCTGCCTGTTGTTCTGTACCTTATTGACTCTGCCCTGGATTTCGGACCTCTGCCTGCCTTTGACCTGCCTTTTGACTGCCCCCTGTCAGGGTCAATAAATGTTTGTGACTCTAGCTGTCTGCATCTGGGTCTTCTGAGTTCTGATTCAGGTAAAAGGGTTAGGTTGGACTTCATCAAACATGTTTGTGCCAACAGTATGTGTCACGGTTGCCAAGTGGTATCTCATGTGTTTGAGCATGTTAATCAGTTACGACTCTAAACACGTCAAAGAAACCTTTTATTCTGTCAGTTCTCATGAAAAACGTGATTGACTTTTGTGCTTTTGGGCATGACTGCACAAACAGTATTTGAGAACTTATACACACAGCCTTTATCCCCCCACAGTCTGTGCACTTCAGTACACTTCAGGCTATTGTCACGTTCTGACCTTAGTTCCTTTATTATGTCTTTGTGTTAGTTTGGTCAGGGCGTGAGTTGGGGTGGGTAGTCTATGTTCTTTTTTCTATGTAGTATTTATGTGTTTGGCCTGGTATGGTTCTCAATCAGAGGCAGGTGTCGTTCGTTGTCTCTGATTGAGAATCATACTTAGGTAGCCTCTTTTCCCCATTTTAGTTGTGGGTGATTGTTTTCTGTCTCTGTGTCTTCACCAGACATAACTGTTTCTTTTTCGTTCGTTCACCTTGTTATTTTGTGTTCAGTGTTAATAAATATCCACATGGACACGCTGCATATTGGTCCGATCCTTCATACTCCTCGTCAGAGGAAGACTAATCTCGTGACAGCTATGGCTTAGGTGTCTAAATAATGAATTATATTATGTTTTGATTGTTCCGTCTAACTTCCATTTTGAACTGACCACACCTGTCATTTGAACTGTAACTTTGTTCAAAGATACATGTCAACATAAAAATATCACATGAGTGAACTGGGCAGGTGTTTGATAATTTCACTTCATCCCATCAGACAATTCAAATGGGTTACAGAGTTCAGCTTTCTACAATAATATGAAGGACTTTTCATACACGTACACTATACTGAACAAAAATAAACGCAACAATGTCAAATATTTGAACGAGTTACAGTACATAGTTTGAAGGTATGTCTTGAAATATATCCACAGGTACACCTCCAATTGACTCAAGTGATGTCAATTTGCCTATCAGAAGCTTCTAAAGCCATTAAATAATTTTCTGGAATTTTCCAAGCTGTTTAAATGCACAGTCAACTTAGTGTATGTAAACTTCTGACCCAGTGGAATTGTGATACAGTGAAATAATCTGTCTGTAAACAATTGTTGGAAAAATTACTTGTGTCAGGCACAAAGTAGATGTCTTAACCGACTTGCCAAAACTATAGTTTGTTAACAAGACATTTGTGGAGTGGTTGAAACACTTAGGTTGGAGTCATTAAAACTAGTTTATGTGAACTTCCGACTTCAACTGTATATTTTTGCAGTGCGGAATAACTTCAGCCAACAAAACAGCATTAGAGAATCATTCTCCCACCTCAAATAGCGTAGGCTGAATAAACAGTAGTATACACAGTACTCACTACTTACGAGACCCTTAGGGGTATTTTTACTTCTCCTGTATGTCTTTTAATTCTCACATCACATTATTTTGTATTTTTCTTGTATACAAATGCAGATGGAGGATATTAATTTGAGCCAGTTTGCTTTAGCAGGAAAATAATCCTGCAGCAACAGAAATGTGGATTATAATGGACATTTTTGTAGGGGTTGATACATTTTTAGTTTGGGCAAATCAAGTATGACATTTCAAAGTGGAAATGGCAAAATCTAGAAGCCTTTTCAAAACTCAAATACACTACAAGTTTGCATTTCCTGCTGCAACAAATGAGTGGTCAAATGAAGATCCTAAGTCCTTAGCCTAGGCTAAGAAGGCTAAGCAAGCTAAAACCACAGCTGAAAGGAAGTTGGTTAAATGCCCGTTAGCAGCTAGTTAGCTAGGCTATGCTGTTGAGACAACGTAACTAGTCTTTACTTGATTTTAATTTGTTTTGCTACTGACAAACAGTAAAACTGCATTTGCCCCATCCCTGCCCCTGACCGTTAGAAGAAACATGCTAGGAATTCCAACATAACCTGCTGTATTCATTTCAAACTCACCGCTTGGCGCCGGTAGGTAGTCTAGCTCATGCATGCAGGAGGAGCGCAGCAGCTCTTTTTCAATATATTTTTGTCTAGTTTGATAGTTATGTTTATCAAACTAGACAACAGAGAAAAGAGACTGAAATATATATATTTATTTTTTGCCACCAATCAATAGGGCAATTTTTTCAGGAGGCTAAAATGCAGCTCTATCTGTGTGTGAGGACAAGGCATGTAATCAGAACCAGCTTGTTGACCAGACAGTTTCCCCCATGGTGCGTTTTACAACCATACAAACTACCCAGTAATCATTATCAGGCATCAGGTGGCTGTTTGAAATAGCAGTTTGTTTGTGCTCCATCTAGATTTTATTTATTTGAAGAACATATTCTTATTTACAATGACGGCCTACCAAAAGGCAAAAGACCTCCTGCGGGGACGGAGGCTGGGATTAAAAATGTAAAATAAATAACATATAAATACAGTACAAAACGCACATCATGACAAGAGAGACAGCACTACATAAAGAGTGACTTAAGACAACAACATAGCAAGGCAGCAACACATGACAACAGGGATCCCCCAGTATCACCTAAAAGAAGCTTAATCAGGAAAACATTGCTGCTTTAGAGTGTACGCAACCTACAATGTGTTTTGAGTGTTGCAATTGAAGATGGAGGAAAAACACATGGACAGACCCTTATCCTGCCAGGTCAGGTTAACTGAGGTAGAGACACAAGAAAGCCCATTCCTTCGTGGTAATAGTGATAATGGAAATGCATTTACACAGTCTTCAGAAAGCAACATCGAGTGCTTGTGGAAAGTTGGGTTAGCTTTTTCTTTTATTGTGACCCGCTCTGTACCTTGGCAAGTAGACGGTTTGGTTGTTTAGCAACAAAACAGAAAAATACAGAATGCCTTCCCACTGGAATATAATGTGTAGCTTAATTTCAGCACTGATCTTCTCTCTGTTGATACCTATGAGAATGGAAGCTTGTTTTTTTTAATCATATTTTTATACTTTACAGAGTTTTTGTTCAGTTGGCATTCAAAATGTTTAAATGACGTGGTGAACCGCAGAGCGGGGCTTTGCTTTTTGCTAACAGTAACCTAATCATGTTTCCCTGTCACTACCACTTATTGTGAAAAAACAACAGTAGTATCCTGCAATGATCTAAAATGAATAACTTACCATAATAAAACAATATATTTGTATTGGCCATAGTCTCAAAGTTGCATTGTTCCTCAGAGTGGAGCAAGTGTGTCCTTAAACCCACCTCACAGCTCTGTTGCAGTTGAGGTGACTTTAGGTTATACTGTAGCTATACTCAGAGCCAAAATTCTCTGTATAGTAGATGATGAGAAACACTCAAACCTTTCCACTATTGTTTGGACCAATGGCCCCATTTATTGGTGCAAATTCATTGACTATAGCTCAGCATTCAACACCATAGTACCCTCCAAGCTCATCATTAAGCTTGAGGCCCTGGGTCTGAACACCGCCCTGTGCAACTGGGTCCTGGACTTCAACGGGCTGCTCCCCAGGTGGTTGAAGGTAGGAAAAAACACCTCCACTTTGCTGATACTCAACACTAGGGCCCCACAAAGATGCATGCTCAGCCCCCTCCTGTACTTCCTTTTCACCCATGACTGCGTGGCCTCGCACTCCTCCAACTCAATCACCAAGTTTGCAGACAACACAACATTAGTAGGCCTGTTTACCAACAACAAGATAGCCTACAGCAGGCCTGTGCAATTCCAGTCCTCAGGGACCTGATTGGTGTCACACTTTTTCCCCATCTCTAGTAAACACACCTGATTTAAACTAATTGCATGTTTAACTGAAGATCATGATTAGTTGATTATTGGAGTCAGGTGTGTTAGCTGGGGCTGAGGCGAAAGTGTGACACCAATCAGGCCTCCGAAGACTGGAGTTGCCCAGGCCTGGCCTACAGGGAGGAAGTGGGGGCCCTGGGAGTGTAAAAGTAAAATAACCTCTCACCCAACATCAACAAAACTAAGGAGTTGATTTCAAAACAGCTTCTATCTCCAGGCCATCGGACTGTTAAATTCAACCCAACCCGGTAGAAGTAAAAAATAAATAAAAAGCATGACTTTTGTGCTGCAGGAATGTGGTTAGATTGATATATGCAACTATCACTATTTACAGTATTGAAACAAAAATAAACAATTGTATATCAGGTCAAGCTTTCTTACTGCATGGAAAGAATGTCGTTTTGACTTGATCCAGGAAACCTGGCTATCGGTTTTTATAGAGCCCTATGTCTCAGGATCAACAAGCACGAAACGGTGTTACTGAACGTTTGGTTCTCCTTGCAAGTTTTTGTGGTTTGTCCAAGGCGTCCATATTACTGCACTAATGGTCACCTCACCAGTACTCAAGTGTCACTTCCTACTCAATCCTCTCAACTATCTCTCGCTCGCTCTCTCTCTGTCACTCACCCTCTCTCTCACTCACCCTCTCTCTCTCACCCTCTCTCACTCACTTACTCACTCCATCAGGTCCACTATAGTTTGGGTTGAAAATTGAACTTTTGTTTTAAGGTAAGTCCTTAACTACTAATGTTGATACATTATTAGTGTCTATTTGGCTCTATGACCTATTCAACAAGGGCCCAATTCCAATTTAGGAAACTACGCATTTCTTAAGCAGGCCTTTTATCTTAAGCCATCCCTTTAAATATCAAATCCAATTTTATTTGTCACACACACATGGTTAGCAGATGTTAGTGCGAGTGTAGCGAAATGCTTGTGCTTCTAGTTCCGACAATGCAGTAATAACCAACGAGTAATCTAACAACAATTCCACAACTACTACCTTATACACACAAGTGTAAAGGGATAAAGAATATGTACATAAAGATATATGAATGAGTGATGGTACAGAATGGCATAGGCAAGATGCAGTAGATGGTATTGATTACAGTATATACATACTGTATGAGATGAGTAATGTAGGGTATGTAAACATATTAAGTGGCATTGTTTAAAGTGGCTAGTGATATTTTTTTTTTACATCAATATCCATTATTACAGTGGCTGGAGTTGAGCCAGTATGTTGTGCAGACCTCACTACCCTCTGGAGAGCCTTACGGTTGTGGGCGGAGCAGTTGCCGTACCAGGCGGTGATACAGCCCGACAGGATGCTCTCGATTGTGCATCTGTAGAAGTTTGTGAGTGCTTTTGGTGACAAACCAAATTTCTTCAGCCTCCTGAGGTTGAAGAGGCGCTGCTGTGCCTTCTTCACAACGCTGTCTGTGTGGGTGGACCAATTCAGTGTGTCCGTGATGTGTACGGCGAGGAACTTAAAACTTACTACCCTCTCCACTACTGTCCCGTTGATGTGGATAGGGGGGTGCTTCCTCTGCTCTTTTCTGAAGTCCCTCACCTCCTCCCTGCAGGCCGTCTTGTCATTGTTGGTAATCAAGCCTACCACTGTAGTGTTGTCTGCAAACTTGATGATTGAGTTGGAGGCGCAGTCGTGGGTGAACAGGGAATACAGGAGAGGGCTCAGAACGCACCCTTGCGGGGCCCCATTGTCGAGGATCAGCGGGGTGGAGATGTTGTTACCTACCCTCACCACCTGGGGGCGGCCCGTCAGGAAGTCCAGTACCCAGTTGCACAGGGTGGGGTCTCGACCCAGGGTCTCGAACTTGATGACGAGTTTGGAGGGTACTATGGTGTTAAATGCTGAGCTGTAGTCGATGAACAGCATTCTCACATAGGTATTCCTCTTGTCCAGATAGGTTAGGGCAGTGTGCAGTGTTGTTGCGATTGCGTCATCTGTGGACCTATTGGTGCGGTAAGGAAATTGGAGTGGGTCTAGTGTGTCAGGTAGGGTGGAGGTGATATGGTCCTTGACTAGTCTCTCAAAGCACTTCATGACGACGGAAGTGAGTGCTATGGGGCGGTAGTCGTTTAGCTCAGTTACCTTAGCTTTCTTGGGAAAAGGAACAATGGTGGCCCTCTTGAATCATGTGGGAACAGCAGACTGGGATAAGGATTGATTGAATATGTTCGTAAACACACCAGCCAGCTGGTCTGCGCATGCTCTAAGGACACAGCTGGGGATGCCGTCTGGGCCTGCAGCCTTGTGAGGGTTAACACGTTAAAATGTTTTACTCACTTCGGTTGCAGTGAAGGTTTTGGTAGCGGGCCGTGACAGTGGCACTCAAAGCGAGCAAAGAAGTTATTTAGTCTGTCTGGGAGCAAGACATCCTGGTCCGTGACAGGGCTGGTTTTCTTTTTGTAATCAGTGATTGACTGTAGACCCTGCCACATACCTCTTGTGTCTGAGCCGTTGAATTGCAACTCTACTTTGTCTCTATACTGACACTTAGCTTGTTTGATTGCCCTGCGGAGGGAATAGCTACACTGTTTGTATTCAGTCATGTTTCCGGTCACCTTGCCCTGGTTAAAAGCAGTGGTTCGCGCTTTCAATTTTGCGCGAATGCTGCCATCAATCCACGGTTTCTGGTTTGGGAATGTTTTAATCGTTGCTGTGGGTATAACATTGCCGATGCACTTTCTAATGAACTCGCTCACCGAATCAGCGTATTCGTCAATGTTGTTGTTGGACGCAATGCGGAACATATCCCAATCCACGTGATCGAAGCAGTTTTGAAGCGTGGAATCAGATGGGTCGGACCAGCGTTGAACAGACCTGAGCGCGGGAGCTTCTTGTTTTAGTTTCTCTCTGTAGGCTGGAAGCAACAAAATGGAGTCATGGTCAGCTTTTCCGAAAGGGGGGCGGGGGAGGACCTTATATGCGTCGCGGAAGATAGAATAGCAATGATCCAGGGTTTTACCAGCCCTTGTTGTGCAATCGATATGCTGATAGAATTTAGGGAGTCTTGTTTTCAGATTAGCCTTGTTAAAATCCCCAGCTACAATGAATGCAGCCTCAGGATATGTGGTTTCCATTTTACATAGGGTCAAATAAAGTTCGTTCAGGGCCATGGTGGTGTACCATTTAGTTAGAAATTTGTCGACAGACTCAAATCATACACTTATTTAGCAGATTGCGGGTGTAGCAACAGTGCAGTAATGTCTAACAATTCACAACAATACACACAATCTAAATGTAAAATAATGTAAGTGAGAAACATAAATATTAGGACGAGCAATGTCAGTGGCATTGACTAGAACACAGTATATACATATGAAATGAGTAAAACAGTATGTAAACATTATTAAAGTGACCAGTGTTCCATTATGAAAGTGACCAGTGATTCCATGTCTATGTACATTGAATAGAACATATCGAGAGAACAGGTTCAGAATTTTAGGGATCAAAGAAAGACATCTAAATATATGTCTCAGTTTCAGCACCAATTGGTAGATTTAAAAAAAATACTCTGATCTTGTAGGTTTAGAAAAGTAAAAAAAACAGGTATGGAGAGCCTCAACGCACGAAAGAAAGAAAACGGTGGTTTGATTCATTCTAAAAATTTCCACATTCAGTTATTCAACCCATGTTAATCTTGGAAGATTAGTGCACATAGAATTATAATAGGGAGAACAGTGTAAAATAGTAGGCTATACACTCGTCTATTGCCTGCACTAACCATGGAACTGTGTGATGACACAGCCAAGTATTGTGCCATGCATGGTTCAAACTGTTAAGACACTGTCTGCACTCCACTCCAAAATGATTGAATTAGCCTACATGTCTTTTTTTATATTATCAACTGTAACTAATGATCCTCAGGAACAACCATATGTCCCTGGCGGCATTTACAAAGGAAACAAATTAAGGTAAATGAAACAATGTATTTAAATGGAATGATAATGTAGGCTATACCAACTGAAGGTAGCCTAGTGGTTAGACCGTTGGCCCAGTAACTGAAAAGTTGCTGGATCAAATCCCTGAGCTGCCCAGGTAAAAATCTGTAGTTCTGCCCCTGAACAAGGCAGTTAACCCACTGTTCCCCGGGCGCCGAAGACGTGGATGTCGATTATGGTAGACCCCTGCACCTCCGATTCAGAAGGGATGGGTTAAATGTGGAAGACACGTTTCAGTTGAAGGCATTCTGTTGTTCAACTGACTAGGTATCTCCCTTTCTAACAGTAAATTGGCAGTTTATATGTTGTTTTTAGGCCTACTGACATTCTATACAGACAGTGGCTAATATTTAACATGGTATTAATACGAATCAGAGAATGTTGAGGTAACCTATATAATTAAGACATTCGAGAGTGCCCATTGCTGCAAGTTAAAAGGCAATTACAATAAATTCTGCATAATGGCACAGCATTTCATAAACTTTACAGTGGGAAATATGTTGATAGGCTTCAGTTTGCTGCCATATGACTGGTTGTACATTTGTCTCCAGCGATTATCTAAAACAAGTGTAATTTATGTTTACAATTCCCTTATCCAAACGGATTACTCATTTACCTAGCTCTTATCAAAATCTCTTATCAAGTTGTACATTACATGTTGCATGGTGAATGTAGAAAGTAGATGCTTTTTCCACTTGGAACCCTAAGGTCTATGTCCGCGCGGAAATCTAATGAGCATAATAAAGTCCCCATCAAAATCAATCAGTTTAAACTAGAGATATTACTTATTTTTAAATGGTCTGTAGCGTCCGAACGGTTTGGCATACAAACTATTTTGGAAATATGAGACTCTCATGGTGTTCTCGTTTTTCTCTATGACCCCCACAAGTGTCTTGGGACTTGTCTGAAGTCGGTACAGCTGATCTGCCAACTGTTTGGTCTACACACTAATAATGTTTTGCTATAAAACGAACACAGGCCTCACAATAATCATCTGATGGTCCCCCGGTACCAGTTGAAAAAATGAATGGAAGTATATAAGGAAAGTGTTTACTGCCAAAAATAAGGGGCTAAATACATACCTCTAAAATATAGGACCAAAAAATTACCAGATTATTCTTTGGAGATTATTTGTTGTTTCATATAGTGACTGTGTTATTCAATGTGTTTGTGTGGGCTAATATCAGTATGGCCAAATAAAATGTTTCATCAAATATTATTATTATTTTTATTTTTTTATCGTTCAAGGGTTCTTAATAAATTCAAAATGAAAAAACTAAATAATCCTTGGTATGACTTTAAACAATTCCATATAGTTTAGTAGAACCTCCCCTCCCCTGGCTTAGACAGGGCTTAGACGATTATGGGCTACTAGACCTTATTCACGGTTTCCTCGTGCTTAAAGGTGGTGGAATTATTAGGGAATTAAATCAAGGTCAGAATACGGAGCATCTATAGACCTATCTCCGCCACACCTTAATTTATTCAATCTCCACCTAAAATGAATAGCAGGTGAACATCACGCTATTTTCATGCTTAAATTCAAGGTCAGAATATGCTAGAGAGAAAAGTAAGGAAAAGTAAGGAGTCTTAGCATTCTGTGAACTCCCCTTGTCCTAAGGGTCAAAAATGACCCGCCTTCACTAAACCCCTAAAATGAAGCAGCTTAATTGAATATTAAACCCCAAATCTATTTTGCATGAAGAAACAACCTGTCATTCATCACAAACTTTGTGAATATCTGGGTTTTCCCTCTTCACAATGCAGAAAGACTGCATTTAATCAGTGGACACCACACGTTTTTATTACAACACACCTGTCATAATTGATTTCTTTACTAAAATAGAGGTTTATTATTATTATTGCTAAAGGTACCATTTCCCCCACCCAGAAGGTGTATAAACAACAATAAATAATAATAAAATAAGATAATAGATACAAAACAAAAACGTGAAAAACATAAATCAATCAACTCTAATTAGCACATGTAGGACAGTATGCAAGTGTTGTGTTGATGGACTTTGCAGATGTATTTCTCACATGTGCAGCACATAGTATTTATTTTACAGTCCTTCTTTGGGGGGCAGAATTGTCATCTCCTCCTCTTGCCTGCCCCAGCAGCAGCTTCAGGTGGATCAGGACAAGATTCAGCCCCCTGAACAGCTTTCACAAGCGCTGCAGAGGTTGCTGTGCGGGGAGGCACTCCCTTCTTTGAATGTGTGGGGTTACAAGGGCCTTTCCCAGCTGCTCCAGGAATACCATTCTCTTGTTCCGCTTATCAGGCATCCAGGTAGGGTTGATATTGTTCCATATCACAAAGGAATTGTATGAGGACACGTCAATGATGTTATGGAAGATGACCAGGGGCCAGCGGGCAGTCTTCCTGCAGCTGTAAGTTCCAATCACCTTGATCAGTTTGTCCACACCTCCTTTGTTGTGGTTGTAGTCCAGGATGAAAGCTGGCATCCTGTCCTCACGATCACTGATTTCAGCCATTTTGTGCAGTGTGCTCAGGAGGACCACGTTTTTGTTCCTCTTTGGGAGGTAAGAAACTAGAGTGGTGGTGGGGGTGAAGGCAAACTTTGATGAGAAGGCCTCTCTCCCCCTTGTTGCGAGGAGTGCAGGGGGAGCTCAGGCTTGTTCTTTCTAACTGTGCCAACCATGGTGATCCTCCTCTTCAGGAGCTGCTGGCTGAGTTCAATCAGTAGCTCACATAATCAACATTTCTTGTGTGTGTGTGTGTCTTTGTGGCTTTTGTGGTGTGTAAACTATTTTATAACTGCCAGGTCAATAATGACCCTAAGACAATCTTTGTACCCTGGAGGTGTACAGCTTTCATGTAAATACGAATAAAGGCAATGTTTCGCTTTTTCTAATGTTGGGGTCACTCTAGGAAAAGTCATTACATTTCAAGTTGAAAAAGTAACATTTAGGGGGTTTTCTCTACTGTTAAACATAGTGGTGGGTCATTTTTTATCCTTAAGACAACACAAGGGTTAACTCAGATCGCAATCAGGCCCTATGTGCTCACCAACAGCAAATCCAACAGTGTTCCCAGTGTTTCCAAAACACTTCCAAAATCTATGAGGACTGCTTGTTATTTATGCATTAGCATCCAAAATAAGTAATATACTGTACAGTGCCTTCAGATAGTATTCACACACTTTGACTTTTTCCACATTTTGTTGTGTTACAGCCTGAATTTAAAATGTATTATACTGAGATGTTTTGTCACTGACCTACACACAATAACCCATAATGTCAAAGTGGAATTATGTTTTTTTGAATGTTTACAAATTAATTACAAATTAAAAGCTGAACTGTCTTGAATCAATAAGTATTGCACCCCTTTGTTATGGCAAGCCTAAATAAGTTCAGGAGTACACATTTGCTTAACAAGTCACATAATAAGTTGCTTGGACTCACTCTGTGTGCAATAATAGTGTTTAAGATGATTTTTGAATGACTACATCATCTCTCTACCCCAAACATCCAATTATCTGTAAGGTCCCTCAGTTGAGCAGTGACCTTCAAACACAGATTCAACCACAAAGACCAGGGAGGGTTTCCAATGCCTCGCAAAGAAGGGCACCTATAGGTATATGGGTAAAAAAAATATCCCTTTGAGTATGGTGAAATTATTAATTACACTTTGGATGATATATCAATACACAGTCACTAAAAAGATACAGGCATCCTTTCTAACTAATTTGCCAGAAATGAAGGCAATGATGACTTTAAAACAATTACAGAGTTGAATGGCTGTGATAGGAGAAAACTGATGATGGATCAACAACATTGCAGTTACTCCACAATACTAACCCAATTGACAGAGTGAAAAGAAGGAAACTTCCAAAACATACATCCTGTTTGCAACAAGGCACTGAAGTAATAGGCGAGAAATGTGGCAAAGGAATACACTTTTTGTCCAGAATACCAAGTGTTATATTTGTGGAAAATCCAATACAACACATTACTGAGTAGCACTCTTCATATTTTCAAGCATAGAGGTGGCTGTATCATGTTATGGGTGTACTTGTAATCATTAAGGACTGGGGAGTTTTTCAGGATAAAAAGAAACGTAATAGAGCTAAGCACGGACAAAATCCTAGAGGAAAACCTGGTTCAGTCTGCTTTCCACCAGACACTGGGAGATGAATTCACCTTTCAGCAGGACAATAACCTAAAACACAAGGGCCAAATATACACTGGAGGTGCATACCAAGAAGACAGTGAATGTTCCTGAGTGGCCGAGTTACAGTTTGGACTTAAATCTACGTGAAAATCTATGGAAATACCTTAAAACATGTTTTCACTTTGTCATTACGGGGTATTGTTTGTAGATGGATGAGGAAAATAATTAATTTAACCCATTTTGAATTCAGACTGCAACACAACTAAATGTGGAATAAGTCAAGGGGTATGAATACTTTCTGAAGGCACTGTACATCATCTTTCATAAAATCAACACGCTGTGTTGCAATTATTTTATAGACAGCTCTTGTTCTATGTGGGCAAATTGTTAAATGTCTCCAAATTCATATGAGTACTTAACACATGTTGAGCACTCTGAATGGCCTAGGTGTGAAGTTATTGATGGCAGAAACTTGGCTGCTCTCAATGGAAGGCAGCCTGGGCCTGGAGGTTCACCTCACAATGCAGGACAGACGGAGGCCATATTACTTGTCACATCAGTCCTCCACCGGTCCACCAGTCCGGCTGTGTCAATGACACAACCACCAGGAACACATCTGGATTCACTTCACTTCTTTATTTCTCTCAGCATCTTGAACACGGGCCAGATCACAGCTGAGACGGATGAATAGAAGCCTTTAGGTTTATACTGACAGACATGTCAGACCAGACAGACAACCATGTGAGAAAATAATCAATGTCATTCTATTCCACACAGGTATCCACTACCTGGCTAATTTAGTAGACATTTAAATTCTAGACCGTAAAACTGTTTCTGGTAGTCACATAGAATTTATGTCTGATTTGAGTTATTGTTCAGTTTACACGGATCACTGGGGTGCCAGAGTCATAATTCTCTCTATGTTTCTCTCTTGCCCACTCTCTCGCTCTCTTTCTCTCTCTCACTCTCTCTCGCCTGCTCTCTTTCTCTCTCTCTCGCCCTCTCTCTTTCTCTTGCTCTCTCGTCCGCTCTCTCTCTCTCAGGTAATAATAATATGAAGGGGACATAATAATGGAAGGACTGGTCCCTCAAGGATTGTGAATTGTTCTGTATAAACACCAGGATATTAGACACCTGGTCCTTTTCACTAGACTAATCGATTTCTGTCTATCTACCTATACGGCCGTGAGGTGAGAAAATATTAAACGGGATAAATCTACTGCAAGGTTACTTACTGTAAAGTAGAAATAATCTGCTGCGATAATATAGACTTGGTCAAAGGTATCAGACAATTTAAATCTGCTGTTATATTGCAATAAATATGAACTGTATGAAAAATGGGTGAGAAATAGATCATGCTTTCAGGGTTTGCAATAAAATCTCCCCCAGATTGGCCAAGAGCCTGGTTCTAACATGCAGTCATTATCCTGAACACATTCTGATTGTGCCCACATTTCTAGACAAGTGTAGACGATTAATAGACACATTGTGATCTGATTGTGATTAGATATTATAAGTGTAAACAGACAAGTTCAGGTCAAGATCAGGACAAGATCAGGGCGAAGGACGCATGTTTAACAGCAGTTATAAACAGCGCTAAGGTGTCAAGATTGTGTAAGGTTGGGATTCAATCTGTGTTGTAGGCCATTTCAGACTAAACTGACGTATGCAGCGTTCACTGTGAATGCGATCAGATCCTCAAATGCTGGAACATTGCCTTTTAAAGGTCCATTGTCAACAATGCACGATCGGATTGAATCCTGGCCTTAGTATCCAGTGGCGATTTAAGCATGTAAATCTTGGTGAGCTAAACTCCCCCAAAACATTTTTTGATGCATGCCAGCAAAGCCACTACATGACCCAACACTAAACAATACATTAATTGCACTATAACGGTGACAAACCGTGCCCATAAACTGTTAGGGCCTACATAAAGCTGTCCCAACAGCAGAGTCCCAGCAGCAGTCCCAACACCTGGCTATCAGCAGAGCCTTGTCTTGCAGCAAATCAGTTCATTCAGCCTAATTTAATTCCTTTAAAAAAACATAGCTGATATGGCTGACTTGCTTTAACAAATATGGTTTATGAGTTCCCAGTTGTCTTGAACTCACTTAAGTCAGATTTCCCAGTTCCGAGTTTACAATTGTTTTGAGAGCGGCAGAAGTCATGCTGGATTGACAGCATGGCCAATGTTGAATGTTTATCCTTTTAAGCGTGGGACCACACACCCACTCCACTGAATAGCAGGCTAGTGATTGCTTTGCAATGTTTGCCGTTAGCCACTGATTCATTCCAAACCCCTCATTGTTGAATTTGCGATTTCCAACTTGTTGTGTAATGTTTATGTCCAATGGCCGATGAGCACTGATACTTTTATCTATAATTTCTCCTCATTATTTCTCTTCATATGACAAGGATTGCAAATGATTGCCTGTAGATTGTCAACTTGATTCATGATGATGACTGCTAGCTAAGATTTTGAAAGTATGATGTTGACCAGTCCAATCAAAGATACTGTAGATATAACGTCATTTGATGTCATTTTATCTGTGGCCAGTGACCTTGAGCCTTCTTGGATGGGTACTTCTAATGTAACTCTATGGCAGCACCCAAGGGACTTGAATTTTCGAGCTCTACCCTTAGATTTTGTGATGACGTAGTGTCCCCATGAGTGACAGAATACTGAGCCAATCACGGCGCAACTAGAGAACATTACCAACCCTTACGCTCCGTATTTTCCATTGGCTGCCCCACCACCACAGAAAGCACTGAGCTAGGCTGAAACACCTGCATTTTAGAACTGCCTTACTCAAGAAAGCAAAAAAATAACAAGTTTGTATGCGGCTTTATTAGCTCAATTATTTTATTTTTATTTTTTACATTTGCAAACTAATACGTATTAATGCCAAAATAACATGCAAAACTGTCCCCCCCCCCCAAAAAAAAAGGTTGTACACAGCTACTCATTGTAGAATAATAGTGAAGACATCAAAACTATGAAATAACACATATGGAATCATGTAGTAACCAAAAAAGTTTTAAACAAATCAAAATATATTTTAGATTTTAGATTCTTCAAAGTAGCCACTCTTTGCCTCGATGACAGCTTTGCACACTCTTGGCATTCTCTCAACCAGCGTCATGAGGTAGTCACCTGGAATGCATTTCAATTAACAGGTGTGCCTTGTTAACAGTTCATTTGTGGAATTTATTTCCTTAATGCATTTGAGCCAATCAGTTGTGTTGTGACAAGGTAGGGGTTGTATACGTAAGATAGCCCTATTTGGTAAAAGACCACATCCATATTATGGAAAGAACAGCTCAAATAAGCAAAGAGAAATGACAGTCCATCATTACTTTAAGACATGAAGGTCGGTCAATCTGGAAAATGTCAAGAACTTTGAAAGTTTCTTCAGGTGCAGTCGCAAAAACCATGATACATTTTATTTGCTTAACAGGTGGGGCTCAAAACAGGTGGGACTCTGCCCCACTCTTGGCCCACTCTGCCCCACTCCCCACCTGATGTTTCAGCAGCTGTCAGCTCTCCCACAGAGATTTATTTCTATGTTTGATAAAAAGAGATAACTGCCAGAGACAGGTTAGTAAACATTACATCAATAAGACAGGTGTTTGCCTGCAGCTAATTCTTCATACCTTGCCATTAATACTGGTTTCTATCATAGGAGATATCTTAGTCACTTTCTGTAAACATGATCTTTTTCCAACCCCTAAACCTTTTGGCTGCGTGACCTTTTCCCAACCCCTAAACCTTTTGGCTGCGTGACCTTTTCCCAACCCCTAAACCTTTTGGCTGCGTAAACCCCAACCAGGTTGAGGCTTGATCATTCTGCTCATGTTCTTCTCTTGAAGGGGACAGGAAGAATGGAGGATGACTTCTGCTGGAAAAACAGGTGTACTTTTGTGCCCTCTTAACTCAACGAGTGTGTGTTCAAACTGTAGGCTACTGTACTGTATGTGTGTTGGTGGGGTTGGTCTCTATAGAAATGGAAGTGCCACTGATAAGTTAAAAAGGGTTCTAATATATTACTTTGACAAAGAGTCCCGATAACGCACACAACCTGTAATAACAATGTAGTCAAGGCCCATATTAATATACATTTAAATGTGATATTTCAGTTATTATTATTTGTTATAAATTTGCACAAATTTCTAAAAACCTGTTTTTGCTTTGTCATTATAGAGTATTGTGTCTATATTGATGGGGGGATAAAACGTTTTAACACATTTTAGAATAAGGATGTAAGGTAACAAAATGTGTAAAAAGTCCAGCGGTCTGAAGACTTTCCGAATGCACTGTATGACGTTCAAATAAAATTGTATTTGTAACTTATCATTCAAAATGGTGATGGACATCCACAAATTAAAATATACCATACAAAAGTTAACAGATCTCTGTACAGATATGAGTGATTTTACGTACAGAATCATATGAAATGCTCTGAGACCAGGTTGTTTCACAACCTGTCTCTGTCCCTCTCCTCACTGTGTTAGGTAAGCAACATTCCTCTCTCATACAGTCTATGCGGTCGGTGCGCATCTAACCTAATAAGCCCATAGAAGTAGAAATGCACAATACATATAACTAGGAATAAAGTGGCAGATAATAAACATAAGCAGCAGCATATGTGATGAGACAAAAAAAATTGTGCAAAAAGGGTCAATGCAGATAATCCAGGTAGCTATTTGGTTAACTATTTACCTAACTATAAAGCTGAGCGATTAGTGCTTTTTAGGTCGGTTCGGTTTCGGGATCCATTACTAAAAAATAATCACAATTTTCAAATGTATTATGAAATATTGATCTTACAATGATTTTTGAGCTTTTTAATGGACATTTCAAAGCCAAAATAGTGTCCATTCAATTGCCAATACATAAAAAATATGCCATTGTCAGGTCCACATTGGGTAGAAATCAATAGGAAAATAGGAAATTACTATGAAATTATAAAATATTTCAGTTGTGTATATGAATTAGTTTTAAACTGATGACATGATTATTTTTAATTCCTTATTGTAATCATCTAATTTCTGCTCAGGCAGTAGCAGTCAGCCAGCCAGACCATCTAACATTATTTGCTCCCCATACTGTACTGTCTTTAGTCATCCTATTAAATAGCTATCCTGCCTAAGTATGCTGCAGAGCTTTCTGACACAATCATTTCACTAGCTCTTCAAAGAAGATAAGGTATACTTCCACGCAGCCTGGTCTCATAGACTAGACATCACATAGTAAACGTAAATCCGGAAAGCTCAAATTTGTATGATATGTTACTTTTGGTATGTTCACTTAAGACAACCTTTTTAGCTAACCTTTCCCCTAACCATAACCATAACACTAACCTTAACCCTTTAACCTAACTCCTAAACTTAACCCTAACCTTAACCATAACCCCTGGCCTAGCTAAAGTTGGTGCAGCAGTCTAAAGCCCTACATCTCCATGCAAGAGGCACCACTATAGTCCCTGGTTCAAATCCAGGCTGTATCACATCTGGCTGTGATTGGGAGTGCCATAGGGTGGTGCACAATTGGCTGTCATTGTAAATAAGAATTTGCTCTGACTTGCCTAGTTAAATAAAGGTTTGATTTTAAAGGTTGGATTTTTTTATTAATTAAATTAAATGTAAAAAATCTAGTTTGTCCTCCGGTGATTGTACTTTCGCCAATAGAACAGAGGCCGTTTATGTACTTCCCGACATAGTTTAGGCCCACACGTCAGCCTCTATTATGCTGCCTTTTTCCTTTTCGTGTCTCGGGATTAGGACTTGGTCCGGGGTGAGGGCTTGTCCTGCGCCTTCTACTCGTTGAAGTAGAAATATTCATCCAAATTGATGTTAGTGATCGCTGTTCTGATGTTTAGAAGCTCTTTCCAGTCAGAGGAAACGATGGTGGAAACATTATATACAAAAAAAGCTAAGATCGGCACAAAAAAACACACAAAAGAGAAGAATTGGTCAGGAGCCCGTAAAATCGCTGATTGTTATTGTTGCATTGTAAAATTGTTGTTAATAAAAAATATATTTAAAAAATCTAATAAATAAAAAAGTACACTATTTCATGATACACCTGCGACTGAGCTGCTACCAATGTTGGAAGTAACAGCTTTCCTCGCCAGGGATTCATCCTAAAACCCCAGTTGGATCGAGTTGGGATTTAAGAGCTGAGAGAAAATCCATTGCACTGTGTTGAACTTATGCCTCTTCTGTCACGTCCTCTGGCACTTCAGTTCAGACATGTGGGGGAGAGCGTTGAGAAAGTTCCATTGCCTCAAGCATTCTTTCGTTAAAAAGATTTAACATAGTCCTTACAAGTCTTCTCTAATAAACCTTTAAACATGAAAACCATTTAGAACATTAATCTCAGAGGAATATATAAAGTCGATGCTAATAGAAGTTGAAAAAATAACTTTGGGTTACTCTGAGACATAAACTATTATTGACATTTCACTCCAAGATGAATAACCATATGTGTGGTTTATCAGAATCCGCCCAACATGCTGCCAATGGAAAACTTTGAACAGGTCGAAAGGCATTTGTGTTTAACTCCCCCAGCATTTGGTTTGGCACCTGTGAAGACATCAAGTAAGGCTGCTTGGCATTCCCAGTGCTTTCAGAGAAGTAAATTACGACACAGTCAGAGATGTTCATCAAGCCAGATTTGCTGATTGCAGTTAGCCATAAATCAAGTTCCATTCATTCTAGTCAGAGAGACAATGTGCTTCCCAAATGGCACCCTATTCTTAAATAGTGCATTACTTTTGACTAGATCCCTATGGACCCTGATTAAAAGTAGTGCACTATAATAGGGAATAAGGTGCCATTTGGGATGCAGACCCACGTTTCTAGTCAGAGAGGCAGTGAGCTATGAGATAGCTCTACAGTACTGCTCTGTCTGCCATCAGGGAAAGAACGTGACTTCATCGACCACATACCAGACAGGTCAGATGTAAGCTGGGCGCCTTAACATACACTTAACATACACAATTCACCATGGGGATAAAACTGTCGATATATCAGGGATTGACTATAGGTAGCAAACAAATCAGACTCCCCTCAGAGAGGACATATATCAAATATGTTTGCTATGGGTCATGGATGTGTCAGAATGGCAAATGCTCAGAGTTCTATTGCTATGTCTATCTAAACTTTTCCATTTGCTCTCAGGAGTCTATTAGAGAGTCTACCTCTGATATGAGATACATTTCATTATTAAATTATTAAATCAATTATTATTGTCATTATAACATTATTGTTCTATTTCATTTTATGGCTTGATCCTCTTCAGACTGGCTAGGGTACATAACAACAAATCATGTTTGTGATGGATCATGTGGCTGTTAGAGAGAGACCACATCCTCTTATCATGTTTTCACCCTCAGGCTGAATAAAGATGAACAACAGCTTGTTTTCACAACTCCCAGGACCTGTATTGATCTTCCATTCCCCTTTCAACATCTCTCATTCAGCTGGTCTTCTATTTGGTAGACTAACTATGTTGCGCTCACCAGACCTTCTCCTATGGTGCACTATGCAGCATTAGCCCCATAGGTATTGATACTATGTCCATCCATTTTTAGGGTCATTTTTAGGGTCAGAGTGAGTGCAATCAGGGACAGTTCAAGGAAGGGGATATTTCTTAGAAGTGCAGTCTCATCCTCAGCCCTGGTGTCCCTTGATCCTTCACTGTCTCACTGTTGACCATAGCCCTGTTTATAGCTGGTTAACATGCGTCCTTTGTCCTGATCTTGTCCACATTCTAATTGTGCCCAAATCTTTAGACAGGTGTAGGCGATTAAAAGACACATTGTGATTTGATTGTGATCAGATATTCCTGCCCACCTCCGGAGGTAGTCAGACACGCATTGTGTCTGGATATCTTACAAGTGTAGACAGATTTGGACAGTGAAACCATTTAAATCATCATTATTCTGACCACTAAAATCATTGACAGGTGATTTTGACAGGTGACTTATGGCATCAATTTATGTCTTAAAATAAATAATTACACTACCATTCAAAAGTTTGGGGTCACTTAGAAATGTCCTTGTCTTTGAAAGAAAAACACATTTTTTTGTCCATTAAAATAACATACAATTGATCAGTGTAGACAATGTTAATGTTGTAAATGACTATTGTAGCTGGAGACGGCTGATTTTTTATGGAATATCTACATAGGCGTACAGAGGCCCGTCATCAGCAACCATCCTCCTGTGTTCCAGTGGCACGTTGTGTTAGCTAATCCAAGTTTATAATTTCAAAAGGCAAATTTATCATTAAAAACCTCTTTTTCAATTATGTTAGCACAGCTGAAAACTGTTGTGCCGATTAAAGAAGTTCCCGACAATATCCAGCAACTTCGCACAGCCATTGAAGATGAGTGGGACAACATTCCACAGACCACAATCAACAGCTTGATCACCTCTATGTGAAGAACATGTGTCACGCTGCATGAGGCAAATGGTGGTCAAACCACATACTGAAAGGTTTTCTGATCCTCACCCATGCTTTTGTTTTGTTTTACATATCTGTGACCAACAGATGCATATCTGTATTCCCAGTCGTGAAATCCATAGATTATGGACTAATTTATTTATTTCAATTGACTGGTTTACTATTATGAACTGTAACTCAATGAAATCTGAAATGTTGCATGTTGCGTTTATATTTTTGTTCAGCATCGTCAAAGAATCCTCCATTTGCAGCAATTACAGCCTTGCAGACCTTTCGCATTCTAGTAGTCAGTTTGTTGAGGTAATCTGAAGAGATTTCACCCCATGCTTCCTGAAGCACCTCCCACAAGTTGGATTGGCTTGATAGGCACTTCTTACATACCATACGGTCAAGCTGCTCCCACCACAGCTAAACAGGGTTGAGATCCGGTGACTGTGCTGGCCATTTCATTAGAGACAGAATACCAGCTGACTGCTTCTTCCCTAAATAGCTATTGCATAGTATGGAGCTGTGCTTTGGGTCATTGTCCTGTTGTAGGAGGGAATTGGCTCCAATTAAGCAGCGTCCACAGGGTATGTCATGGCGTTGCAAAATGGAGTTATAGTCTTCCTTCTTCAAGATCCCTTTTACCCTAAACAAATCTCCCACTTTACCACCACCAAAGCACACCCAGACCATCACATTGCCTCCACTATGCTTGACAGATGGCGTCAAGCACTCCTTCAGCATCTTTTCATTTTTTCTGCATCTCACGAATGTTCTTCTTTGTGATTCAAACACCTTGAACTTAGATTTGTCTGTCCATATTTTTTTCTAATCTTCCTCTGTCCAGTGTCTGTGTTCTTTGCCCATCTTAATCTTTTCTTTTTAATGGCCAGTCTGAGATATGGCTTTTTCTTAGCAACTTTGCCTAGAAGGCCAGTTTCCCGGAGTTGCCTCTTCACTGTTGACGTTGAGACGGGTGTTTTGGGTACTATTTAATGAAGCTGCCAGTTGAGGACTTGTGAGGCGTCTGTTTCTCAAACTAGACACTTTAATATACTTGTCCTCATGCTCAGTTGTGCACCGGGGCCTCCCACTCCTTTTTCAATTCTGGTTAGAGCCAGTTTGCGCTGTTCTGTGAAGGGAGTAGTACACAGCGCTGTACGAGATCATCAGTTTCTTGGAAATTTCTCACATGGAATAGCCTTCATTTCTCAGAACAAGAATAGACTGACTGGTTTCAGAAGAAAGTGCTTTGTTTCTGGTCATTTTAAGCCTGTAAATGAACCCACAAATGCTGATGCTCCAGATACTCTAAGGAAGGCCAGTTGTATTGCTTCAAAAATCATCACAACTGTTTTTAGCTGTGCTAACATAATTGAAAAAGGATTTTCCAATGATCAATCAGCCTTTTAAAATGATACACTTGGATTAGCTAACACTACGTGCCATTGGAACACAGGAGTGATGGTTGCTGGTAATGGGTCTCTGTATGCCTATGTAAATAGGTCAGCAGCATACCACCCTGCATACCACTGCTGGCCTGCTTCTGAAGCTAAGCAGGGTTGGTTCTGGTCAGTCCCTGGATGGGAGACCAGATTCTGTTGGAAGTGGTGTTGGAGGGCCAGTAGGAAGCACTCTTTCTTCTGGTCTTAAAAATATCAGTGATTGGGGACACTGCCCTGTGTAGGGTAATATCTTTTGGATGGGACAGGACTTGGTCTTCATGAGGAATACTTTTCCAACGGTCTTGAATGGGTGTCCTGGCTCTCTTAGGTCATTAAAGATCCCATGGCACTTATCATAAGAGTAGGGGTGTTAACCCTGGTGTCCTGGCTAAATTCCCAATCTGGCCCCCAAACCATCATGGTCACCTAATAATCCCCAGTTTACAATTGGCTCATTCATCCCCTTCCTCTCCCCTGTAACTATTCCCCAGGTCGTTGCTGTAAATGAGAACGTGTTCTCAGTCAACTTACCTGGTAAAATAACGAATAAAAAAATATTCCATTAAAAAAGCTACAATAGTCATTTACAACATTAACAATGTCAAAAGTTTGTACACACCTACTCACTCCAGGGTTTTTCTTTATTTGTACTATTTTCTACATTGCAGAATAATAGTGAAGACATCAAAACTATGAAATAAGACACATGGAATTATGTAGTAACCATAAGTGTAAAACAAATCAAAATATATTTCATATTTTAGATTTTTCAAAGTAGCCACCCTTTGCCTTGATGACAGCTTTGCACACTCTTGGCATTCTCTCAACCAGCTTAATGAGGAATACTTTTCCAACTGTCTTGAAGGAGTTCCCACATATGCTGGGCATTTGTTAGTTGCTTTTCCTTCACTCCGCGGTCCAACTCATCCCTAACCATCTCAATTGGTTTGAGGTCGAGTGATTGTGGAGGCCAGGTCATCTGATGCAGAAATCCATCCTTCTTGGCCAAGTAGCCCTTACACAGTCTGGAAGTGTGTTTTGGGTCATTGTCCTGTTGAAAAACACATGATAGTCCCACTAAACACAAACCAGATGGGATGGTGTATCGCTGCATAATGCTATGGAGTGTCACGTCCTGACCTTAGTTCCTTTTCCTAGTTCTATTTTGGTTTGGTCAGGGCGTGAGATGGGGTGGGCATTCTCTGTGTTTTTTCTATGTTTTCTATTTCTATGTGTTTGGCCTGGTATGGTTCCCAATCAGAGGCAGCTGTCAATCGTTGTCTACGATTGAGAAGCATACTTAGGTAGCCATTTCCCACCTGTGTTTTGTGGGTAATTATTTTTCCGTGTGTGTTTGTGTGCACCTCTGTTGCGTCACAGTCTTTGCCTGTTTGTTTTTTGGTTATTTCGGTTTCACTTTCATTAAAAGATGTGGAACCAAATGCACGCTGCGCCTTGGTTGATTTATGACAGGGAGTTTGAGAATAGCGAGCGTGACAGGTAGCCATGCTGGTTAAGTGTGCCTTGAATTCTAAATAAATCACAGACATTGTCACCAGAAATGCACCCCCACACCATCACAAGGTGGGAACCACACATGCAGAGATCATCCATTCACCTTCTCTGCGTCTCACTGTTATGGGATTTTGATGAATAATGACTAAATGATGTATACATTTAACTTAAAACTATAACTAAACACAATACTACTATGTTACTGTATGGATGTATGAATCTTATTATAATCATAATACTGAATATAATGTGTGTATTTTTAGTCAAGAATTAGAACAAGGACTTTCTGTTCCTTGTTAGAAACGAACGGAGCTATCGTCAGACCGGCTGGAATGCTGTGTTCCTTACAGGACATTCTGTCTCTACCTAGGGAGGGGAGAGACCTTGGGCTAGTAGTAGATTGAGCTACCCCCTACTTTTTTCAATTTCCGCCTGAAGACATACCCAAATCTAACAGCCTGTAGTTTAGGCACAGAACCAAGGATATGCATATTCTTGGTACCATTTGAAAGAAAACACTCTGAAGTTTGTGTAAATGTGAATTGAATGTAGGAGAATATAACACAATAAATTTGGTTTAGATAATACAATGAAAAAAAACATATGTTTTTTATTTTTATTTTTGTATCAACTTTAAAATGAACTGTGAAAGAAAATGTTCAGTTAGAATAGTTTCACATATGAGCCCTGTATCAACAGGTATAATAAACATATATATATATATATATAGAGTACAGGGAACATAAGGTTGAATATATTATGACAGACCAGCTAGATCTACTGTCTTTATTATATTACAACAGACCAGCTGTATCTACTGTCTCCATTTCACTTTGGCCATTGTTGTGGGACTGCCCTCCCCTCAACAGCTTCAAATAGGCTATTTCATGTGGGTTGGGGTGGAACGGCAGACACACGCATCTCACATTTCATGACATTACATGTTTATATATTGCTTCTAAAATTAAAAAAAAATCACAAGTAATATTTTATATTATTAATTTCAAACAAGGGCATTAGCATGAGAAGAACTTACCAGTCCAAAACGATGTCCTCTCCCGTTCAAAAAATATTCCTCCACTTGGGAATCGCTAAATGAATCGTCCAACAACAATCTCTGTTTCACTTTCCCAATCAATTTATTCTAAAATTGCGTGTACATCTGTATATCTAGACTTAGATTTAGCTTTCCCTGACTTAGTTGCCATAATGATTGATATATAAACAGCTGAATATGCGAAACAATGCTGTGCGTAATATGTGTTGCTCCTTCCGGTATGAAACTTCAATAGCGAATTACTCTCTTTATGCCGGAGCTTACTACATGGGTTGGTCTTGCAACAGATAAACATGACCTATTGCCGTTTACCTCAGCTCATTGTCTATCTACCCAGCTAGATTTCAAGACGATCAGTGGTCATTGGGTTAAAATACAGTCAATCAACGAAACAGCGGGCAAATCATTGGTGCACAATGATGTCATTACTTGTTGTCTTCAAATCGGTTTCTTTCAGTCAATACGTCCCGCGAAATGACCCATCAGGTTTGATTGTGTTACAAACAAACCAGTTGATTGCAGTGAAACCAAACATGACTGGAAAAGTCACGTTCTGTGTGGGTTATTTACCTGGAATGTGTTGTCGAAAATGGAATTCACGACACAAGCGGTTCACAAACTGTTTCGTGTTAGGCTATAAAAACGGATTTGATTAAACAAAGGATCATTCATTGTGTAACAATGAACATTGGGATTGCAAACAGACGAAGATCGTCAAAGGTAAACAATTTATTTTAATGCAGTTTGTGATTATGTTACGCCTGTGCTGGTTGAAAGTTTTGTTTTTTATGGGGCTCCATACTCAGATAATCGCATCGTATTCTTTCGCAGTAAATCCTTTTTTAAATCTGACAACACAGTTGGATTAGCAAGATTCTAGGCTTTCGATACATGTGAGACACTTGTATTTTCATGAATTTTTAATATGACTATTTATGTAGCGATCACTGTATGTTGTGGAATTTCAGCCCGCTACCGGGTTCCGTGCTCAGAGAGGTTAACAGGTGGCAGACAATGTGGGAAGGCTTGTGAACTATATTGCCATTGTATCTGAGAGGAGGAGAGACATTTATGACGAAATGTGAGGTATATAAACTAATGTACATGGTATTATGACCAGAGCTCTCTCAAATAAACGCTACTGATTAATTATGAGACTGGTCTCTGTCCATTTTATGCAAATAAGTATCTTACAAATTCTTAGAAAGGGACAGAGTGTTTTAATTGAACATATAGGAAATAAATTCCTCTAACACTCACAAAGACACAGCGGTTGGAACCAAAAATCTCAAATTTGGACTCATCAGGCCAAAGGACAGGTAGCCACCGGTCTAATGTCAATTGTTTGTGTTTCTTGGCCCAAGCAAGTCTCTTGTTATTATTTGAGTCCTTTAGTAGTGGTTTCTTTGCAGCAATTCAACCATGAAGGTCTATGTGTCCTCTGAACAGTTGATGTTGAGATGTGTCTGTTACTTGAACTCTGTTACTCATTTATATCCTTTGCAGCAGAGGTAACTCTGGGTCTTCCTTTCCTGTGGCGGTCCTCATGTGAGCCAATTTCATCATAGCGCTTGATGGTTTTCGCGACTGCACTTGAAGAAACATTCAAAGTTCTTGACATTTTCTGGATTGACTGACAAAGTAATGATGGACTGTCATTTCTCTTTGCTTATTTGAGCTGTTCTTGCCATAATATGGACTTAGTCTTTTACCAAATAGGGCTATCTTCTTTTTACCACCCCTACCTTGTCACAACAAAAACTTCTTCGGGATCGGTGTCCCTTCCACAGGACGGTTGATCTAACGTTGGCTAATGCGATTAGCATGAGGTTGTAAGTAACAAGAAAATTTCCCAGGACATATACATATCTGATATTGGCAGAAAGCTTAAATTCTTGTTAATCTAACTGCACTGTCCAATTTACAGTAGCTAGTACAGTGAAATAATACCATGCTATTGTTTGAGGAGAGTGCACAATTTTGAAGATGAAAAGTTATTAATAAACAAATTATGCACATTTGGGCAGTCTTGATACAAAAGTTTGAACAGAAATGCAATGGTTCATTGGATCAGTTTAAAACTTTGCACATACACTGACGCCATCTACTGGCCAAAATCTAAATTGCACCTGGGCTGGAATAATGCATTGTGGCCTTTCTCTTGCATTTCAAAGATAATGGTACAAAAAAAATACAAAAGAACGGTTGTTTTTTTCTTTGTATTTCTTTGTATTTCTTTTACCAGATCTATTGTGTTATATTCTACCACATTCCTTTCACATTTCCAGTGTGTTTCCTTTGAAATGGTACCAATAATATGCATATCCTTGCTTCAGGGCCAGAGCTACAGGCAGTTAGATATGGGCATGTAATTTTTAGGCAAAAAAAATGTTTAAAAAATGGACTAATCCTTAATTTAAAAGGAAAGAAATTCCACTAATTAACTTTAACAAGGCACACCTGTTAATTGAAATGCATTCCAGGTGACTACTTCATGAAGCTGGTTGAAAGAATGCCAAGCGTGTACAAAGCTGTCATCAAGGCAAAGGGTGGCTACTTTGAAGATTCTCAAATATAAGATATATTTTGATTTGTTTGACACTTTTTGTTTAATACATGATTCCATATGTGTTATTTCATAGTTTTGATGTCTTCACTATTATTCTACAATGTAGAAAATAGTAAAAATAAAGAAACACCCGTGAATGAGTAGGTGTGTCCAAACTTTTGACTGGTACTTTATTAAAAAGTAGTGCACTAGGCAACAATATTAGTCCAACCCCCTGGGCATGCCCCTGTGCAGGAAGATAAAAACATTCAACTGCTGTGAGAGAGGTGAGTGTAAATGATCAGTGAGAGAGCACGTTAATTGCCTGAAGGGGCATGTTGGAGGGCCCTTGTTACTGTTGTCGCTTACATGCTCCCCAACCACAGACGCTTATATTTCGGGTTCCTCTCCACCTCTCAGCGAGGCATTGTGGTCTCTCCAACTATGCATCGGATTGGTCGCAACATGAGAAAAACAGGCAGCAGTCCCCTGCGAGGTCACATAGCCCTGTTAGAGAATGATGAAGGGTTTTTAATATAATGTATTTTTAATGTACATAGCCACACGTGGGTTTGGCGGGACATCAGTGTGTGGGGGGGAGGGGGGTTGGGTGAAAGCATAACTTATAGATCCATTGAGAAACCAATAACACACAGATCTATTTATCTGGGTTAGTTAGCTGGCTGGTCGCAGGGATACAACCTGTTAGTCAAGCTCCATTTCAGAGCTACTGCAGAGTGAGGAACCCTTCAGCCCAATCTGTCAGTGGTGGCTCAAGCCAACTTGGCCAGATGTGTGTGTGTGTGCGTGTGCGTGCATGTGTGCGTGCATGTCTGGCCAGATGCATCTGTTGTGGATGTGTGTAATGTATTTACATCAACAGTTGTTCCTGCATAATGTGTATGCATCTGTATCCTGGGGCTGTGCGATAAGGACGTAAACAGACATGGTGTACTGGAGTGTTTAGCATTGGAGCGGAGGAGTTCCGGTCCAAGATGACAGTGGGATCAGAGGGCTGGCCGTCCCTTTCCTGTCCCCTTGGAGAGGAGAAGGGTATGGGGTAAGTGTGGGGGGTTGACCAATGAGGATATTAAACTAGTACTCTGTATTCTCCTGATAAATGATCCGATGTGTTGATGACCCATACATTCCCATGAGTGATAAACAATCCAGTTCACTTGACACATTCACACAGACTTTCCAAAAGAAGACTTTCCATTCAGCAATCAATCTTCATTCAAATAACTGTCTCGTGATGTCGGCGTAGTGGGCTTTTACGGTTTGTCTTAGATGTAACTTGTCTCATTATCTGTGACCACTGACGGTAACATATATCAGTTAAATGTGTATTGTAGTGATTACAACAGTAAGCTCTATATGTGAACGCTGGACAACCAACATCCTATTACACAATCAATAAACTGTTTATACCCAAACGGTAACTCTGGAATCAGATCATTTCCCGTGAAGCAAATGACGTACATTTTTATCCCGCTTCAGGATTAGATTATCATCCTAGAAGGATGATGGAAATTGTGCTTTGTTCAGTGAACAGCTATTTCTCAATTTAGTAACATTTCAAAGAGCAAACAGTTAGTTGGTTGAGTAACGCTGATCATAGCTCCAAGCAACAGCAGCTCAGACTTCAACTTATTTTACCAAGGAAATCACTTCAATCATTTTTGGAGCACACTGTACAGAGCCTTCAAAGATTTAGCTGTAACACTTCCCTTGACAGCCAGCGTTATAACACGTTATCACATGGTCATAACCAATGTTCCCTCGTTTTCTTTCGCAACTGAGCAAATTTCAGGTCTGCTGTGTGCAAACTTGCACTTTGTGAAATTCTGTGCAACTTCAGACAAGGAAGTGACTGAAAATGTTGTGTTGTTTGATGCAAGAAACCACTTTACAAAATCAAATGCATTATTATGCCCATACCATTATTACAGAAAATCAGACAAATTATGCTACCCTCTGCCTATTGGCTACTTAGCTTTGTCATGTCTTTTGCATCATTAAAGTGAAGACTTATTTTATCAAATCACTTCTCTGTAATTATTATTACGTGATTAAACTAATCATGTAAATGTAATTAACTAGGAAGTCGGGGCACCAAGGAAAATCTACAGATTACAAAGTTAGAATTTTCCTAATATAACTTTTCAGATATTTTAATATCTGATCAATTAGTCTTCTAATTAATGAATCATTCTTTACCTCACGTTTGTCTCATTCCGAACGTCGTAAATCCTTGGTTATCTGCACGAACCCAGTCTTTACTATAAATCATCCATACATCAATTGTCTTAATCATTTATTTACTAATTAACTAAATAATCACAGAAATGCACAAACAAACAGAGTAGATGGTTACAAGGAAATAATAGGAAATGTTCCCTAGTGGGCTAAACCAATATGGCGGCTTGGTTGGTCAAGGGAAGTGGGTGTGGACTGAGAAGGCCGGGAAAGACCAGTCACTACACAGTTGCTAATTATTATATTTGAAATGCTAATCCTTTGCACATGAATGCTCACTCATTCGGGAATAATTGCAATCAATATATACTGTATATTTACGCTCAGTGTGTCGTCGGGATCTCTGTTGCAATCGTCTGTCTTTCTGTTGGAAAGTTCAAAGTCTCTCGCTCTCCCATGAAGTCTTTCATTGTTAGAATGGATACTTCAGTCTCATTCAGAAATGTTCTTATCGAATAGATGTTTCGGCTGTTGTCGGTCTTTGCATTCAGTCGACATAAATTCTAGCTGCAGACTAGTAATTAGTATCGAAGATTTGCTCTTATTATGTCGGTATCGATAGTCTCAGAGTTTAACCATTTCCACCAGTGTAGCCAATGCTCCACGTGGTTTGTTTAGGAATTCAACAACCGAGGAATGCATGGTCTCTAATCAAACCTTAGCCCTCTGGGTCATCGAGGTATGCTTGGTCTGAAGTGGGCTTCTCCAAGTGGGGTTTATATTCGGAACAGCAGAAAAGGGCTGTTTCATGATGCCAGATCAATGTCTGTGCTCATGGGGCGGGCCAATGACTTAGTTACATTTTAAAGGGAATTGGATTCTCTTTCATTAAACAGTTTAAAATCACATTTCATAATTTCACAAATAGTTTAATCTTTATTCATTCATTTTATACAATAATTAGATGCAAATGTCATAATGGAGACTCTTGTATAAACAGAGTTATGGTAATGTGGCTGTATTGTCTCTCATGCGGTCACAAACATTAGACAAAATGGACCGGTCGTAGCTGGATTCTCTACACATTCTCCAAAACATGGATATTATTTCGTTCTCAAGTTCTGTGAGGTAGAAGAAGTTCCTTTGTTCTACTGTGAACCCTCTCTCTATACTGCATGGCCGTGGGGGAAGAGAGTCTCCTCCAGGAATTTACAACCTGAGATAACAGACTGGGTGTAGGGGGAAGAGAGATGTGGTGGGAGAGTTGGTGCTGGCTATATCCAAAGAGATCCACGTCTTGACAGCTTCTCAAGCCTGTCTTAAAATACAACACTGACCCTTTACGACAAAAAAAAGCTCTTTACCTGACTCGCTTTTCAAAGATCTAGAAATGTACACATTCTGTGCTCTTGTAGGAAGCAATCACTCCCCTATTGCTGACTACAAATGACTAATAACTCACTAACTAGCAAAGGATATGAACAAAATTTGTGCACGTGACTACATGCAGCTCTCGCTTTGATCTAAAAACAAGTGCATCTACTCACGACCGCGCATGCTGTAAGCACAGTCCAGTTCAAAGTAAATGTCACAGATCCATATATGGCAATGGTTAATTTGCATATAGGCCTACTGCAGCTCTGATTGGTTATGCCGCACCGGTTTAAAGATCTAACAGACAGTGGTGGTCACCAATGGTGATGGCCTCCAAAATGTCTACCTCTAATTTAAATGTATGGGCGATTTCTTTGACAAGCTATTTTTTGTGACCAGAGTTAGTTATGGCACAGAGAGATGTTTTCAAAGCAGTATATTCTCCTGTGTTTTGTTATTTGTCTGTTATAAAAAACGGATATGAATAACTACATGTCCACATCTACCGTGGCATAATCAATGGTTTGACACATCATAAGTTTCCATAACATATTGAGTACAGTTCAGTGGTTTGACCCATCATAAGTTTCCATAACATATTGAATACAGTTCAGTGGTTTGACCCATCATAAGGTTCCTTAACATATTGAATACAGTTCAGTGGTTTGACCCATCATAAGGTTCCCATAACATATACAGTTCAGTGGTTTGACCCATCATAAGGTTCCCATAACATATACAGTTCAGTGGTTTGACCCATCATAAGGTTCCCATAACATATACAGTTCAGTGGTTTGACCCATCATAAGTTTCCATAACATATTGAATACAGTTCAGTGGTTTGACCCATCATAAGTTTCCATAGCATATTGAATACAGTTCAGTGGTTTGACCCATCATAAGGTTCCATAACATATACAGTTCAGTGGTTTGACCCATCATAAGTTTCCATAACATATACAGTTCAGTGGTTTGACCCATCATAAGTTTCCATAACATATACAGTTCAGTGGCTTGACCCATCATAAGTTTCCATAACATATACAGTTCAGTGGTTTGACCCATCATAAGGTTCCATAACATATACAGTTCAGTGGTTTGACCCATCATAAGTTTCCATAACATATTGAATACAGTTCAGTGGTTTGACCCATCATAAGTTTCCATAACATATTGAATACAGTTCAGTGGTTTGACCCATCATAAGGTTCCATAACATATACAGTTCAGTGGTTTGACCCATCATAAGTTTCCATAACATATACAGTTCAGTGGTTTGACCCATCATAAGGTTCCATAACATATACAGTTCAGTGGTTTGACCCATCATAAGGTTCCATAACATATACAGTTCAGTGGTTTGACCCATCATAAGGTTCCCATAACATATACAGTTCAGTGGTTTGACCCATCATAAGGTTCCATAACATATACAGTTCAGTGGTTTGACCCATCATAAGGTTCCATAACATATACAGTTCAGTGGTTTGACCCATCATAAGGTTCCCATAACATATACAGTTCAGTGGTTTGACCCATCATAAGGTTCCATAGCATATTGAATACAGTTCAGTGGCTTGACCCATCATAAGTTTCCATAACATATACAGTTCAGTGGTTTGACCCATCATAAGTTTCCATAAAATATACAGTTCAGTGGTTTGACCCATCATAAGGTTCCCATAACATATACAGTTCAGTGGTTTGACCCATCATAAGTTTCCATAACATATACAGTTCAGTGGTTTGACCCATCATAAGGTTCCCATAACATATACAGTTCAGTGGTTTGACCCATCATAAGGTTCCATAACATATACAGTTCAGTGGTTTGACCCATCATAAGGTTCCCATAACATATACAGTTCAGTGGTTTGACCCATCATAAGGTTCCCATAACATATACAGTTCAGTGGTTTGACCCATCATAAGGTTCCATAACATATACAGTTCAGTGGTTTGACCCATCATAAGGTTCCCATAACATATACAGTTCAGTGGTTTGACCCATCATAAGGTTCCCATAACATATACAGTTCAGTGGTTTGACCCATCATAAGTTTCCATAACATATTGAATACAGTTCAGTGGTTTGACCCATCATAAGTTTCCATAACATATTGAATACAGTTCAGTGGTTTGACCCATCATAAGGTTCCATGACATATACAGTTCAGTGGTTTGACCCATCATAAGTTTCCATAACATATACAGTTCAGTGGTTTGACCCATCATAAGTTTCCATAACATATACAGTTCAGTGGTTTGACCCATCATAAGGTTCCCATAACATATACAGTTCAGTGGTTTGACCCATCATAAGTTTCCATAACATATACAGTTCAGTGGTTTGACCCATCATAAGTTTCCATAACATATACAGTTCAGTGGTTTGATTTTTTTCTTTTTTTTTCTCAATCAAGTTGAAAATTGCATGGAAAACCAAGTGGACAGAATTATTTAGAATTTATAGTGAATTATTTAGTGGAACGAAATTAAGGAGCTATTCTTAAACACAACTTCTAGTAAGAACTGGTGGAAATTACTCCAAATGACTCAATCCCCTGGAGCACAATGAAAAGAGATGTTGTATATAAGAAGTGATTTAGATAGAAGATGACCTATTTTGGTCAGGATAAGCAATAAAAACACAGTAAATTCATCAATCCATGTAAACAGAACATACCCTGGCAGAGCTGCTATTATTTTAGGGTGTAAATATGTTTACTTTGTTCAGAACTTTCTCTTATTATTAACTTTAAAACTAGACAACCACAATCGATGATTTATTATTTATGGTGAATTATTTAGTAGAACAAAATTAAGGAGCTATTCTTTAACACAACTATTGGTAAATACTGGTGGAAATGACTCCATATGACTTTATCTTACATCCCCTGAGCACAAGGAAAGGGGATGTGATACATGAGAAGTGATTTAGATCAACAACAAAAACCCAGAAAGTTCATCAACCCATGTAAACAGAACATACCCTGGGAGAGCTCTTATCTTAGTGTACAGTCGGTATACTTAAAAAAAAAAGTATACCGACTGTACAGCAAATGAAAGCTGTCCAGCCCAGGTGTTGTCTAGCACAGATGTCGTCTAGCCCAGGTGTTGTCTAGCCCAGGTGTTGTCTAGCCCAGGTGTTGTCTAGCCCAGGCATTGTCCAGTCCAGGTGTTGTCTAGCCCAGGTGTTGTCTAGCCTAGCCCAGGTGTTGTCTAACCTAGCCCAGCTGTTGTTTAGCCTAGCCCAGGTGTTGTCTAGTCCAGGTGTTGTCTAGCCCAGGTATTGTCTAGCCCAGGTGTTGTCTAGCCTAGGTGTTGTCCAGCCCAGATGTTGTCCAGCCCAGGTGTTGTCTAGCCCAGGTGTTGTTTAGCCCAGGTGTTGTCTAGCCCAAATGTTGTCCAACCCAGGTGTTGTCCAGCCCGGGTGTTGTTTAGCCCGGGTGTTGTTTAGCCCAGATGTTGTCCAGCCCAGATGTTGTCCAGCCCAGGTGTTGTTTAGCCTAGCCCAGGTGTTGTCTAGCCCAAATGTTGTCCAACCCAGGTGTTGTCCAGCCCAGGTGTTGTTTAGCCCAGGTCTGTCATGTCTCAGTTATGTAACTATTTGCAGTTATTAAACACGTTGTGTACATACTTTGACGGCCACTGTGGCCTGTATAAATCTTAAACATACAGAGAAGCCGGTTGATTCAGATAAAAGCGTCTGTTCTCATGATACTGGAGTCTTCCTGATGTCATTGCACTAAATGTTGCGTAACGTGTCAGGCAGCAGGTATATCTTCCCATGGTTATAAAACCTAATACAATGTTTGCTGAGGCATCCATATACTGTGTCATGACTGTCCTGATCAGGTCAGGTTTTCAGGAGACCACAACCCTGCAGATTATCTCCCAACCCCAAGGAGGAGAGATCTAGGGGTCTGAAGGTGTGGGGTTTTTATGACGCCTCACACCCCTGGTAAATCTTAGGCCACAGACAAATTCCTTTTGTCCTGTAGTAACAGGAGTACTATGGAGAACCAGCCTCAGAACATTAAACATGAAATAAAGGGACTTTGGAACAATGGTTTCCGTCAGCCACAATAGTGGTCATGACGGTAGATGGAATATGAAAATGTATGTCATTTTTGTTTTGTTATTAAAGGTTAATAGATGACATTATTACGAAAACATTGTAACATCAACAGTTTACCTAGTATATGTTTGATGTTTATACATTCAACGTTGTATGGAAAATGTCCAAATCAAAGAGAATGTTTTGGTAAAGATGAAATGTGAAGTTAGTTGTCTAAAATTGGATTTGAGTAAAATCTAGACCTTGCCTCTTAACTACTAACTAGGTACGCCCAGAGAATTGCCCTAAAGGCAGTTACGCCCACTTCTGACACGAGGGTATAAAACCTGTGAGTTAAGAATTTACAGATAAGACTACGTGACCCAAGCTGCAGCCGAGGTCTAAAAAGTCAACGAACTCAAAACGCAACACAAGTTTGAAGACAAATAAATATTTTTCTACCCAAGCTACAGATGAGTAGCTGAGTCTAAGCGGGTGAATTGAAGTCAAACCACCTAGCTTCCACTTTCCATCGAATCATGGTATCTACACTGTTTCAGTCCTACGCTGTGAGCTCTGAGCTACAGAGCTGTCTGTCCTCAGAAGAGCCCTTCCAGAACAAGGGCGAGGGAACAGACTCCTAAGCCAAAAGGACACTGACATCGTGAGGACGAACAGAGAGGTGCGCCAGAGAAGTGCGTCATTGAGCAGCCTGAACGGTCCACACGGAGAATCCACAGAGACCTTCCCCCATCAATATTCTAGAATGTGTTTTTGTGTATGTGTATCTTTTATCATCATTTTAGCTTTCTAGTAAATAAATACTCAACTAAGATTGGTGTGTTACGAACTCATTGGTGAGACCCGGGTCCGAACTCATTGGTGAGACCCGGGTCCGAACTCATTGGTAAGACCCGGGTCCGTGCAGATTCCCGGATTATACGACGTTCAGAATGAGACTGTAGAGGTAACTGATTAATTAGCAGCTGTTGTAAAATCGATATTCTGATATTCTTTGAGTTAATTTGGGAAATAAAAACTCAATAAAAAATGATTTTCCCATGGTGCCCCAGGTTAATGACTTAATAATTGCTTGATTCAGTTAATCACGCAATTAGAAACTTTTAACCATTCGATGAGCAACAGTCGTCACATTAACTAATACAACGTCACGACAACTGTAACACCTGGAGTGGAAAATAGAACACGTACTGCCTGGTTGGCCCTGTCCGGGGGTATCGTCGGACGGGGCCAGAGTGTCCCCCGACCCTCCCTGTCTCAGCCTTCAGTATATATGCTGCAATCGTTTATGTGCCAGGGAGCTAGGGTCAGTCTGTTATATCTGGTGTAATCTTATCTGGTGTCCTGTGTGAATTTAAGTAGACTCCATCTAATTCTCTCTCTCTCCCTCCCTCCCCTCCTGGGGGACCTGAGCCCTAGGACCATGCCTCAGGACTATCTGGCCTGATGACTCCTGGCTGTCTCCAGTCCACCTGGTTGTGCTGCTGCTCCAGTTTCAACTGTTCTGACTGCGGCTATGACCTGTTCCCCGGACGTGCTACCTTGTCCCGGACCTGCTGTTTTTGAATCTCTCTCTCTCTATAAATAAGCCAACTGATATTTTGCCTTGATGACAGCTTTGCACACTCTTGGCATTCTCTCAACCAGCTTCATGAGGTAGTCACCTGGAATGCATTTCAATTAACAAAAGTGCCTTGTTAAAAGTTACTTTGTAGAATGTCTTTCCTTCTTAATCTTAATACTTTTGAGCCAATCAGTTGTGTTGTGACAAGGTAGGGAACATATACAGATGGGAGGGAGGGAGCATATACATTACCTATTTGGTAAAAGACCAAGTCCATATTATGGCATAAACAGCTCAAATAAGCAAAGAGAAACGACAGTCCGTCATTACTTTAATGCATGATGGTCAGTCAATACTGAACATTTCAAGAACTTTTGAAGTTTCTTCAAGTGCAGTCACAAAAATCATCAAGAGCTATGATGAAACTGACTACCATTAGGACCGCCACAGGAAAGGAAGACCCATGTGTGGTTCCCACCGTGAACCTTGGAGGTGTGATGGTGTGGGGTGCTTTGCTGGTTACACTGTCAGTGATTTATTTAGAATTCAAGGCACAGTTAACCAGCATGGCTACCACCGCATTCTGCAGCGATACGCCATCCCATCTGGTTTGCTCTTAGTGGGACAATCATTTGTTTTTCAACAGGAAAATAACTCAACACACCTCCAGGCTGTGTAAGGGCTATTTGACCAAGGAGAGTGATAGAGTGCTGCATCAAATGACCTGGCCTCCACAATCACCCGGCCTTAATCCAATTGAGATGGGTTGGGATGAGTTGGACTGCAGAGTGAAGGAAAAGCAGCTAACAAGTGCTCAGCATATGTGGGAGCTCCTTCAAGACTGTTGGAAAAGCATTCCAGGTGAAGCTGGTTGAGAGAATGCCAAGAGTGTGCAAAGCTGTCATCAAGGCAAAGGGTGGCTACTGAATAATCTCAAATATAAATATATTTTGATTTGTTTAACACTTTTTCGGTTACTACATGAGTCCATATGTGTCATTTCATAGTTTTGATGTCTTCACTATTTTTCTACAAAGTAGAAAATAGTACAAATAAAGAAAAACCCTTGCATGAGTAGATGTGTTCAAACTTTTACTGGTATTGTATATAAAACGTACAGAACCCATTATTTATAGCTGGCAGCATCAACAAAAGCCCTGCTCGGTCAATCCACTAACTCTACTTCTGTGAACTTTGTCTTAATCTATAAAAACCTAGATTAAATGTCCTATTTGATTTAGGCTTTGAGTAGAAGACAAATATTCACTTGTAGACATATAATTGCTGATTTTATGTATAATTGTAATTTAATTTGATGGACAGATATACACACACTGCTCAAAAAAACACTTAAACAACACAATGTAACTCCAAGTCAATCACACTTCTGTGAAATCAAACTGTCCATTTAGGAAGCAACACTGATTGACAATACATTTCACATGCTGTTGTGCAAATGGAATAGACAACAGGTGGAAATTATAGGCAATTAGCAAGACACCCCCAATAAAGGAGTGGTTCTGCAGGTGATTACCACAGACCACTTCTCAGTTCCTATGCTTCCTGGCTGATGTTTTGGTCACTTTTGAATGCTGGCGGTGCTTTCACTCTAGTGGTAGCATGAGACGGAGTCTACAACCCACACAAGTGGCTCAGGTAGTGCAGCTCATCCAGGAGGGCACATCAATGTGAGATGTGGCAAGAAGGTTTGCTGTGTCTGTCAGCGTAGTGTCGAGAGCATGGAGGCGCTACCAGGAGACAGGCCAGTACATCAGGAGACGTGGAGGAGGCCGTAGGAGGGCAACAACCCAGCAGCAGGACCGCTACCTCCGCCTTTGTGCAAGTAGGAGCAGGAGGAGCACTGACAGAGTCTGGAGACGCCGTGGAAAATGTTCTGCTGCCTGCCACATCCTCCAGCATGACCGGTTTGGGGGTGGGTCAGTCATGGTGTGGGGTGGCATTTCTTTGGGGGGCCGCACAGGTCTTGATGTGCTCGCCAGAGGTAGCCTGACTGCCATTAGGTACCGAGATGAGATCCGCAGACCCCTTGTGAGACCATATGCTGGTGCGGTTGGCCCTGGGTTCCTCCTAATGCAAGACAAAGCCACCTCATGTGGCTGGAGTGTGTCAGCAGTTCCTGCAAGAGGAAGGCATTGATGCTATGGACTGGCCCGCCCGTTCCCCAGACCTCAATCCAATTGAGCACATCTGGGACATCATGTCTCGCTCCATCCACCAACGCCACGTTGCACCACAGACTGTCCAGGAGTTGGCGGATGCTTTAGTCCAGGTCTGGGAGGAGATCCTTCAGGAGACCATCCGCCACCTCATCAGGAGCATGCCCAGGTGTTGTAGGAAGGTCATACAGGCACGTGGAGGCCACACACACTACTGAGCCTCATTTTGACTTGTTTTAAGGACATTACATCAAAGTTGGATCAGCCTGTAGTGTGGTTTTCCACTTTAATTTTGAGTGTGACTCCAAATCCAGACCTCCATGGGTTGATAAATTTGATTTCCATTGATAATTTTTGTGTGATTTTGTTGTCAGCACATTCAACTATGTAAAGAAAAAAGTATTTAATAAGAATATTTCATTCATTCAGATCTAGGATGTGTTATTTTAGTGTTCCCTTTATTTTTTTGAGCAGTGTATATTTCTCCAGGGATTGAAGTAAGGGGCCCAGTCTGGCCTTTCAGGGTGCAGCTCTTTTCCTTCACTTTGTTTATTGAGTTATTGTTGTTTTGACACATTTCTGAGAGCGTGGGTGTCATATGTAACTCTAATTGAACTCCATGGGGTTGCCTTGTGGAGAAACCATTGTGTAGCCTACCTCTCAGTAGGAGTTTGGGTTACCCCTTCAGTACACGGCCGTCACAGATACAAGCCTCCAAGCCAGAGGAAACAAACTCATTTTAACTAAACAATGAGCCAGTGAGAGGAATCCCAGAATCGCAAGGCTTTTTTGCACAACTACAAGTTTTAGTTCATCATATATAGGTCAGTGGTTAGAGCCAGTACAATCACCTACATCCACAGGTCAAGTGTCCATCTGAAGCTAAAGAGAAGACTGTTTACTGTAAATAACATGTTTGCCTTGTGAGTGTTATACTTGGTAACCGAGACATGGTGAGACTGATCCTTGTGTGACTCTTTATTTTATGAAATCCTGAAATGGAGAAGTTTGAATAGGCGAGTTTTGACATTGACTAAAAACCTTTTCATCCTGCCCAGTATTTCCTGGCGCTTTCTGCATATAAATAGAAAATTAGCCATTCTTAGTAAAGCAAAAAGATGGATTATATTTTTCATCATTCAAAGCCAATTTGAAACTGTTATGGCATTAATCACATTAGTGACATAAATAAAAGAACAAAAAACAATAGACTCATTTTTAGGAATATTCTATTATACATGAGTATTCCATACAAGGTATGATTGCTAAGAAAGGAGGTCGACAAAGAATCCACAACGTTGCAAGTATAAGCAGAGCCCTAATGAACTCTAAGCCAAGGAGCGATGCCTGCTGTCATTAAGGTGATTTAGAATGTCCGTTCAGGCTGTAGACATAATACACATTCTCTCGGTTCTCTCGGTTCTCTGTTCTTCGGAATGAGAGAGGGAGGGACACACGGTCTGGATGGAGGATGTTGAGCAGACAGCCAGACACAACAGGTTCCATTGCTAATCAAACACAGAGAGCCCGAGGCATAATAACAGATCAGCCTCTCCCCTATGAACCCCCAGAAACAGCCCAAGCAGGAGAGGGCAGCCCAAGCAGGAGAGGGCAGCCAACGCAGGAGAGGGCAGCCCAGGCAGGAAATGGCAGCCCAGGCAGGAGAGGGCAGCCCAGGCAGGGGCAGTTATCCCAGGCAGGGGAGGTTAGACCAGACAGGGGAGGGCCGGGCAGGGGAGGGCAGCCCAGGCAGGGGAGGTTAGCCCAGACAGGGGAGGGCCGGGCAGGGGAGGGCAGCCCAGGCAGGGGAGGTTAGCCCAGGCAGGGGAGGGCCGGGCAGGGGAGGGCGGCCCAGACAGGGGAGGTTAGCCCAGGTATGGGAGGATTGTCCAGGCAGGGGAGGGTTACAGCTACAGCAGACAGTGGCTTAACTTACTAACCCATCCGCTGGCCAAGCCTCAGGCAGCAAACAGAACACAGCGAACCAGAGTTATCCAGAATGGTCTGGGAGGACAACACAGACCGTTTAGCAGGGAGACCACAACAAGAGGAACTCCCACTGGGAGTTTGTGGTACAGAGATGTTGTATGTCTATGAGACTGTGGTCTGCAACCCTGTGGCATCAGGGCTGGTCCTCTCAGTGGTTCTGATGCATGAGAATATTAGTGCACTATGACAGAGGATTAGTGGGAACACTTGAGGATTCCAGTAAGCCAATTTAACTGAGACGCAATTCAGACGAGGTTCCTGTGTGAACTGGAGAATCAGCTTACATCACTGACCACAGCCAGAGTCCTTTCAACTGAGACATTGGTAAAACTACAGTGTCGTGTGGTAGGATGCCAATAGAGGCACATGGCTAGTATCATCACCATGACCAAATGGTTTTGACAGTTGAATGACCACAGCAGTTTTTGTAATCGCCTTTTTGGAGGGAGCTATAGTTATTGTGATGAACGTTTTCAGGGGTCACTTCAAAACCACACTGGCGTCGTTATAATTGTTGGACAAAGAGGAGCTCTAACCAACCGCACAATGACGAGACTCCCTGACCAAACAAGGCCACAGGAGAGGGAGGAAGGGGGTGGCACAGAGGGAGGTAGAGTGAGTGCAAAAGATTGCGCTGTTGTGAGAATACGGGAATGTTCAATGGGGGCAGCAGAGAGAGAAATGAGAGTGACAGAGAAGGGAAAAGAAGACAAACATGGTTAAACAATACATTAGCTGGACCCTGTTGTAGTGATAGGGACGGATGATGATTATTGCAGAGTGTGAGGAACACTCCGTCATGTCTTCATCACAGGGAGGAGAGATCTGCAGAACATGGCATGCAGAATGACAGGAATCTAATCTCTAACACAACATTTTTCTTAAATTTGTATTCCTTCTTTCTTCCTCTTCACCCAGACTGGGAGGGGAGAATATACACTACATGATCAAAAGTGCATGGACACCTGCTCTTAGAACATCTCATTCCAAAATCATGGGCATTAATATGGAGTTGGTCACCCTTTTGCTGCTATAACAGCCTCCACTCTTCTGGGAAGGCTTTCCACTAGATGGTGAAGCACGATTATTCACTACAGAGAACACATTTCCACACTACAAAGTCCAATGGTGGCGAGCTTTACACCCCTCCAGTTGACGCTTGGCATTGCGCATGGTGATCTTAGGCTTGTGTGAGGCTGCTCGGCCATGGAAACCTCCGTTGTTACTCCTAAACGTTTCCACTTTACAATAACAGCACTCACAGTTGACCGGGGAAGCTCTAGCAGGGCAGAAATTTGACAAACTGACTTGTTGGAAAGGTGGCATCCTATGACGGTGGCACGTTGAAAGTCACTGAACCCTTCACTAAGGCATTCTACTGCCAATGTTTGTCTATGGAGATTGCATGGCTGTGTGCTCGATTTTCAGCAACGGGTGTGGCTGAAGTAGGCAAATCTACTAATTTGAAGGGGTGTTCACATACTTTTGTATATACAGTGTATTTTGGAAAAATGTGATTTCTGTCTGATCATTTCATTCTCACATATCTGATACTGTGAGATAACTGGTGTGTTTGGACCTTGTCTGTGATGTGGCAGAAAGGCAAGCCCTGTCAGTGAGCTTTATACAGCAGAGGAGCATTGGACTTTACAGCACCATTCACTGTGGATCAGACTTATTATGAAATATCTGACCCTGAAATATTATGCCTCTCTTTTGTTTTGTACAGTTGAGAACCTTATTTGGTCTTTGAAGTTGATTTCTCTGGCACACTATGCATTTAGATATTAATCTAAAGAAGTATGTACACAGGTTACATCAACAAATTTCAAGAGCACCGATTTTTACATCAAAGTGTAAACATAGCCAATATAACAGCATTTCAAGAGCACCGATTTTAACATCAAAGTTGAAACAGTTCATCAGTGTCTTGATTATAAAGCTGCCACAGCTAAGGTGAACTGAGCTGTGCACAAGCTGCATCAAAGCCAACATTCCAGCTTCCATTTCAACTAATGTCTATCTGTTAACAGCACCAAGAGAAAGGCTTTTGGAGTGTATATTCCATTTCTAACTGATGTTCCACATCTAACCAAATAGGCCTACATATGGATATGCATACTATTGCATACACAGTATATTGTTCTTTTTTGTAAATAGTTGTTTTTAAGGGTTGGTTTATAAAAATAAAAAAATTCAGCCAGCCTCTCAGTAGCCTTGATGGAAAATAAACAGTTTATAATGGTATTATTTTCATTTTGTTTGAGGCGATTTTCTTGATTTCATTCTGTATTCAAATTGCAAAATTGTGTATCTCAATTATTTAGGCCTAGATTCAATCAGATCAAGTGTAACCCATAGCTGAAGTGTTGGCGATGTCAGAGGTGTAAACTGCGTTGGAGCTTCATTTCAAATCGTTGAGTTCAGAACGAAAAAGTGTAGGCTGTATAGAAATAATTATAATAAACTAAATACAAATCTAGGACTTGATTCCAGTCAGAGGTGTTCATAATAGTCTAAGGGGCGGCAGGTAGCATCGTGGTTAGCGCGTTGGGCTAGTAACAGAAAGGTTGCTGGATCGAATCTCCGAGCAGACAATGTAAAAATCTCTCGTTCCTCCCCTGAACAAGGAGACTGTTCCCCGGTAGGCCGTCGTTGTAAATAAGAGTTGCCTAGTTACATTTTAAATGGAATGCATCAAGCATTCCGCAATTGTTCACCGTATTATATGGAACGGGATTCCTGTAAGAGGTTTCAAACAATTGTATATGTTAATTTAAACTGTATATTAGCAACCGAATCTTTTACATTACCGAATATTTTACATTTCGAATTGATTTAACATACAGCATTTACATGATTTGTTTGTGTAATTACAGTTCCAATGCGCTAATGTTTTGTCACACATACACAAAACATACATTTTCAAAGATGGACTTCAAACTATTATGTTAAGAGGAGGAGGGCATGCGGTTTGGTGATGTGGGGGGGTTGTGTCCAGCTTTGCGCAACATGACTGGCTGCATGCCATTGGATACACAAGTGGGTATGGCTACAACAGCACAAGGCGTGGTGGCCGAAATTTGATTCGCGCTTAAAAGGCCCAGCAGCTCAGAAACCAAGAAGAGTCCTTTCCCTTTAGAGTCAGGTAGCTCCATATTTGGCATACGGAGATTCACACAACTCTGCCCCTCTAGAACTGTAACTAGGGCCAAAGCGCGCACAGAGGGTTTGTGCAATGCACACTCCCGTCCATGGGCTCCTCTTCAACGGAGTCAACCAGTCTCTGGTTTTCAGTCCTACGAATGATCCGATCATGGGGAACCTTGGCAATAGCACCGTCCTCCCGAACGGGAGCGATCCTTTTGGAAGAAACGAAGAGGTCGCCAAAATAGAGATAGCGGTCCTCAGCATCACCTTTGTGGTGGCTGTGATTGGGAACGTCAGTGTCTTGCTGGCCATGTTCAACACTAAGAAAAAGAAGTCGAGAATGCACCTCTTCATCCGGCACCTCAGCATAGCTGACCTGGTGGTCGCTTTCTTCCAGGTCCTGCCGCAGCTCTGCTGGAAGATCACCTTTCGCTTCTACGGGCCAGATGTCCTGTGCAGGATAGTGAAGCACCTCCAGGTGATGGGCATGTTCGCCTCCACCTACATGATGGTGATGATGACCGTGGACCGTTACATCGCCATCTGCCACCCTCTGAAGACCCTTCAGCAGCCCACCCAGCGGTCCTATATTATGATCATCAGCACCTGGATGTGTAGTCTGGTCCTCAGCATGCCGCAGTACTTTATCTTCTCTCTGAGTGAGATCAAGAACGGTTCGGTTATCTACGACTGTTGGGGCCACTTCATAGAACCGTGGGGCGTAAAGGCGTACATCACTTGGATAACCGTCAGTATATTCGTAATCCCAGTGTTCATTCTGATGATATGCTACGGGTTCATCTGCCACAGCATATGGAAGAACATAAAGTATAAAACCAGAAACACACACGCGGGTGTTGCGTCTAAAAACGGTCTGATCGGAATTAACTCTGTTAGCAACGTTACTACTATATCCAGAGCGAAGTTGAGAACTGTCAAAATGACTTTTGTGATTGTCCTGGTTTACATAATATGCTGGTCACCTTTTTTCATCGTGCAGATGTGGTCGGTGTGGGATGAGAATTTCGCATGGGACGGTAAGTGACTTCTCTGTATTGTGAAAAGTATTGCGCACACAAAGGATTGCGCACACAAATCAAAAGGTGAACCTTGATATACAATTAATAACATGAGCTATCTTCACTCAATTATGTTTATCTCCCTCTACTAATAAACTAATGTTAAAGCCACAGTCTACATAGGGGATTACGCAAAGTGTTTGGTGATGTATATCCATCCATGCCCCGCAAAATATTGTTTTTACTAAGTAACTGTGATGAATATCCACATACGTGGAATATGTATACTGTTGAAGCAGAATAGAAATGTATCCATATTGTAATGAAACAACAAGAAGCAGGTCTCGAACCCTCATTCTTCGAGCCCAAGGTCCGGCGCACTATCGACTGTGCCACATAAGCATGCTCGTGCGGCACGGTCGATTTCCGCGGCAGGGTCGTTACAAAACTCCCTCCTTTCAGAGAGCGAGTCCTCGCGCTAGTTTGCGGCTCTACGTTTTACAGGAACGCGCTCACCGGTCAAGCACACGCACTCTCGTGTATGCAAGGTCCGATCACTTCTGACACCGATGTAATGAAACAGCAGGAAGCAGGACTCGCACCCTCGACCTTCTAGCCCGAAGTCCGGCGCGCTATCGTCTGTGCCGCAAAAGCATGCTCGTGCAGCAAAGTCGATTTCCGCGCTTATAAACCCAGGATCGTTACACTATGTATCATGGTAAAAAAAAATATCATACTCAATTCGTGCAAATATTTACAAAATCGTGCGTAATCATGCGTTTTTGTGAGTTTTTGGTTGGCTTAATTCGCGTGAAAATACATATATTGTTGTGCGACTTCATTCATAGGAAAATACATTTTATGGGGGCAAACTTCGGAACAATCTTTTGAACGTTATTAGCGCAATGCATGATGGGCAGTGGTGTTCTACACTGCCTTGTTTTGCGTCTCACATTTATTTATATAAAAACAAATGTTTTAACAACCCAATATTTTTAATCAACCAGGTTGTCACCAAAGTAATTGTAATATATTAGTAGCACTACGTTGTTTTTTAAATGAATGCTAATACTGTTTTCTATGCTTGTTTTCGCTTAATACTTTGGGGTACTGGTGCACTTGTAGTCACAAACGCTCTTTTTCGTATAGACAACAGTAGGCCTACACAAGTTCGTGGACTCTACATTACATTTTCCTCATAATTTAATACAGGGCTCCACTTTTTCGTGTACATTACACAATTTCTTTCATAATGCATTTTCAACAAGGCTACGTCCAATTTTATTGGAGAAAAAAACATGTTTTTTTTGTGGGATAGATGGGGGTATTTGATTGGGGAATGGGGATACATTTGTATGATGGGAAACTATAATACACACCATAATGCACACACACACAAACACTTACATACACACTCACTTTGTTTATACTCATGTTATAGCCAACTCTTGAAATTTGTATGAATAATTTTTTATAAAATATTTGTATCTACTTGTCATATTCATTATCTTTAACTGGTTACATGTTTGTAGTTTGCATGTTTCAGTAATGATTAACATGGTTAAATTATCGTAAATCTCTGCTTGATTTAGCTGTTGGTATATTTGACATTTTCCTACATGTTCTTTATTTCCAATTAAGAAAGCAATAGTTAATCAACACACTACTGTAAATAATGACCTAAGAATCCCCAGTTTACAATTGGCTCATTCATCCCCCCCTCTCCCCTGTAACTATTCCCCAGGTCGTTGCTGTAAATGAGAACGTGTTCTCAGTCAACTTACCTGGTAAAATAATGGAAAAATAAAAAATGGAAATTGCTATCTGTAAATAAACGGTGAGAAATGCTCAGTCTGAAGCTATTCGGCTATGGGTTTCACAGCCCTATAATAATGATTCAATATATATCAGCTTAAAAAGGGTTTATGTACAACCTATGGAGTATAAGATGTTAGGAAAATTGGTATAAGAGAGTCTGACCTGAATGAAATACCCAAACCCTAAGCTATGTTTAATGTCAGCAGCAATTTCCAGTGAGAAATGCTCAGTCTGAAGCCATTCAGCTATGGGTTTCACACTCCTATAATAATGATACAAGTTATATCACCTTAGAAATAGTTCATTTACAACCTCTGGGGCATAACATGTTGGGCAAAGTAGCATAGGAGAGTCTGACATATAACCCCTAACTTGACTTCAGTCTTCGCCAATTAGAACCAAGAGAGGCCTAGCTTCGTTCTTCATGACTGGGAAAGGCTTTGATTCTAGCTGGTAGAGAATTCTGCATCCATCTCATTAGATCAGAACAGGATAGATCAACAGTGATTCAACTGGTTTGCATCCCAAAAAAAAGGCTAGCTGTGTTTTGCTGCATAACACACATTATTTGTCTACGCATATGGTGTGGATCATTGTCAGGTTTTTAGATATATAAGCTTCAGTAACAAAATAATACCATGGTTGTAATAACACTTTAAACAGTTTGTTTGTCATTTTTTAAATATTTTTTATTTAACCTTTATTTAACTAGGCAAGACAGTTAAAAACACATTCTTATTTACAATGACGGCCTACGAAAAGGCAAAAGACCTCTTGCGGGTACGGGGTTTGGAATTAAAAATAAAAATAAATAAAATAGAAATATAGGACAAAACACACATCACGGCAAGAGAGACAACACAACACTACATGAAGAGAGACCTAAGACAACAACATAGCAAGGTAGCAACACATGACACAGCATGGTTGCAACACAACATGACAACAACATGGTAGCAACACAACATGGCAGCAGCACAGGGTACAAACATTATTGGGCACAGACAACTGCACAAAGGGCAAGAAGGTAGAGACAACAATACATCACGCAAAGCAGCCACAACTGTAAGTAAGAGCGTCCATGATTGAGTCTTTGAATGAAGAGATTGAGATAAAACTGTCCAGTTTGAGTGTTTGTTGCAACTCTTTCCAGTCGCTAGCTGCAGCGAACTGAAAAGACGACCGACCCAGTGATGTGTGTGCTTTGGGGACCTTTAACAGAATGTGACTGGCAGAACAGGTGTTGTATCTGGATGATGAGGGCTGCAGTAGATATCTCATATAGGGGGGAGTGAGGCCTAAGAGGGTTTTAGAAATAAGCATCAACCCGTGGGTCTTGCGACTGGTATACAGAGATGACCAGGTTACGGAAGAGCATAGAGTGCAGTGATGTGTCCTATAAGGAGCATTGGTGGCAAATCTGATGGCCAATGGTAAAGAACATCTAGCCAATCGAGAGCACCCTTACCTGCCGATCTATAAATTACATCTCCTTAATCTAGCATTGGTAGGATGGCCATCTGAATCAGGGTTAGTTTGGCAGCTGGGGTGAAAGAGGAGCAATTATGATAGAGGAAACCACGTCTAGATTTAACTTCAGCCTGCAGCTTTGATATATGCTGAGAGAAGGACAGTGTACCATCTAGCCATAATCCCAAGTACTTGTATGAGGTGACTACCTCAAGCTCCAAACCCTCAGAGGTAGTAATCACACCTGTTGGGAGAGGGGCGTTCTTCTTACCAAACCACATTACCTTTTGTTTTGGAGCTGTTCAGAACAAGGTTAACGGCAGAGAAAGCTTGTTAGACATTTAAGAAAACTTTGTCGTAAAAAACAAAATCCGGGGAGTGGCCAGTTAAGTATAAGACTGTATCATCTGCATATAAATGGATGAGAGAGCTTCCTCCTGCATGAGCTATGTCGTTGATGTAAATTGAGAAGAGCATGGGGCCTAGGATCAAGCCTTGGGGTACACCCTTGGTGACAGGCAGTGGCTGAGACAGCAGATGTTCTGACTTTATATACTGCACTCTTTGAGAGACGTAGTTAGCAAACCAGGCCAAAGACCCGTCAGAGATACCAATACTCCTTAGCCGGCTCACAAGAATGGAATGGTTTACAATATCAAAAGCTTTGGCCAAGTCAATAAAAATAGCAGCACAACATTGCTTAAAATCAAGGGCAATGGTGACATCATTGAGGACCTTTAATGACACATCCATAACCTGAGCGGAAACCAGAGAGAATACTATAGACATCAAGATTGACAAGTTTTTCCAACACTTTTGATGAACAAGGCAAAATAGAAATAGGCCTATAACAGTTAGGATCAGCTTGATTTCCCCCTTTAAATAAAGGATGAACTGTGGCTGCCTTCCAAGCAATGGGAACCTCCCCAAAGAGGAGAGACAGGTTAAAAAGCTCAGAGATAGGCTTGGCAATTATAGGGGCAGAAACCTAAAAGAAGAAAGGATCTAAACCATCTGACCGAGATGTTTTTTGGGGGTCAAGTTTTAAGGACCTCCTTTAGCACCTCAGACTCAGTGACCACCTGCAGGGAGAAACTTTGTAGTGGGCAGGGGGAAAAGAGGGAGGAGCATCGGGGCTAGTCGCATTAGAAGGGGTGGGAGATAAGGAAATGTTGGATGGGCAAGGGGGCATGGCTGATTCAAATAGGAATCCTGACTTAATAAGTGGTGATTAAAGAGCTCAGCCATGTGCTTCTTGTCAGTAACAACCACATCATCAACTTTAAGGGACATGGGTAACTGAAAGGAGGGTTTATTCACCAGGTCTTTAACCGTTTTCCAGAACTTCTTGGGGTTAGACCTACAGAGAGAGAACTGCTCCTTAAAGTAACTAACTTACTTCTAATTGCACTTACTTCTAATTTGCCTGAATGAGAGCCAGTCAGCCTGAGTATGGGTGTGCCGAGCCTTTCGCCAAATGTAATTCTTGAGGTGGAGTAACTCTGCAAGAATTCTAACTTTCTTTATGGGGGCGTGTTTGATAACAATATCACAGAAAATATTAAAAAAGAAGGTCCAAGTGTTTTTGACAGAGGGAATCAAGCTGATTCTGTACCAATTTACAGAGGCCAGGTCATGAAGGAGGTTCTTAAGCAAGCATCTATGACAAGTCAAAACTAATGACTCAGTTTCACTGAGCAGCCATTACGAACACAGGCTGTAAAACAGTGATCACTAAAGTCATTACAGAAAACACCAGACTGATACCCATCAGGATTATTTCAATGGTAACGCTTGATCACACCTGTAGTGACTACTTCCATCTGTCATGCCCATTGTTGCTCATCCATTGTTCTCTAGATATATCAATGTAATTACACCCAACACAATGTTGAAAAACAGAATGCTTCCCACCACTCGATCACTAACTAGACATTATCTGGACATGATCCCAACACTTCCACCAATACAGTGGAAGAAAGTGAAAGCTGCAACAGGGAGTCTAACCGGGCTCAAATGTGGCAAAGTGAGCTCTAACGGCCATTGCCATGAAAGCTTAGTATTCCTTTGGGCAGAGGCAGTAGGCCTATAATGCTGGCATATGCCCTGTTAAAATAGCCTAAGTATATAACATGATTGACACGACCGTAATAATCATCATGAAACGCCCTTGGAAGTGTCATAAGTGTAAGCCAACATAATTCATTATTTTACATTAACCTGTTTAACTGCATTGATATGTTTTAATTGATCATAGTCCAGATTTATTATAGTGGCAAATACCATGCAGTTGCACCAGGGGAATTTAAAACAAACAGATTTTTTTTCCCCAGGTCTTCTCTTTCCCCACATTTATTGGTGAATTAATTTCCCATCTTGAAAATGTATCCCCATTCCCCAATCAAATACCTTCATCAATACTAAAAACAATAAAACAAATAAAGATTTTTACTCTAATCTGTCAACCATCATATAATCTGACATGGCACCAGTATCCCCAAATTATTGTTGCGAAAACGAGCATAGAAAACAGCATTGGCATTAATAAAAAATAAGTATACTATACTATTATAAGTATTTCGGTGACAACCTGGTTGATTACAAATATTTTGTTGTTAACACGTTTTTTTATATAAATAAACAAATGAGGGAAGCAAAAATGCAGTGTAGAACACCATTGACCAAAATGCATTGCTCCAATAACTTTCAAAAGATTGTTCCGATGTTTGCCCCCCGAAAATGTATTTTCCTATATATGAAGTCGCAAACAAATGTGTGTTTTCACACGAATTAGGCCACACAAAAATTTACGAAATCTTCTGAAATACTTGTTGTACATATTTGCACAAACTGAGTGTGAGATCGTGTTGATATAATTGTGCATAATCCATTTTTTGAGCACCAGGCACACTGCACAATTCCGTTACGAAATTTAAACACAGAAAACTCGAAATAATAATAACATCGTTTAAGTGGAAATGTAGCTAAATAGGCATAACATGTATGGTGTCCTGACATCATAGGCAAAATCGTTTTAATCCTGTACCATAACGTGCACTATATGGAGATGTCAGGTGTTTAAATATAGATCAGCATGTAAGCGATTGTGTTTAGTGATTGTGATTTCACGGCACCGTTGATTTATACCACAGCTGTTGGACAAATTAGTTATTTTTGGTAATTTCCTTTTTTCCGTTTCCTTCCAGAATCTGAGAACACCGCTGTCACACTGTCCGCGCTCCTCGCGAGTCTAAACAGCTGCTGTAACCCGTGGATATACATGATCTTCAGCGGGCATCTTCTGCACGACTTTACTCTCTGTTTCCCGTGCTGCAATAAATTACGCTACAAGTTCAAGAAAGAGGACTCGGACAGCAGTCTCCGGAGAAATACGGTATTAACTAAAATGACCAACCGAAGCCCAACGTGCAGTTCAGGCACTTGGAAAGACAGTGACAACTCCCCCTAGTTCTCCATTCAATCTAGTCAAACAGAGACCTAACACAACGTGTTAAACGCACAAACACAAGCTAGTGGTTATTTATTGATTGACTCTTATTGACTTGACAATTCTAAGACTTTCAAGGTACCACTTTAAAACGGGTGGGATACTGACACTGATTGATTGATGTGTCCCTAAAATAGATGAGTATTACACAGTTGTTTTGGGATATATTGTCTGGATTGTCTGTCAGAAAAACATCTCAAGAATGAAGTCTTGAGAAGTCAGAGTGATAAACCAAAATCACAAAGTGATAAACTATTTCCTCTGGTAAAACATGTTATAAATTTAAGATTATATTTTATGTGCCATATAGTCTACAGGCCAGTGTTTCAACAGGTTCCAAACCTGATTCTCTGGAGTCTAAGACAGTTTATAATGGGTGAAATACATCAGATCTGAATTTGAAAATGTAAAGTAGAAAAGAAACTGATCATCTGAACTATCTAAATACCAACAGCTATATCAGTTGAGTAAAAAAATAAAAATAATAATAATTTCTAAAACATTCCACACTCCCAGGGTCCTCTTTCCAATGCACTAATGATTTTCTGGTCTAGGAATTTCTACAGCAAAGCCTAGACTAATTCAGATGAGGACAGATCTCAGTGACTAAGGACCCTGGATTAGATCACAGATTGCCGTCTGTGTTGGCCATATTTCCCCAGTGAGCCACTCTCTCAGTGTGAATTAAAAAACAAATATGGCCTGGATGGTTTACAAAGCAACAGAGATGTCTGCCTGCCTGTTGGATTTCTACACAGACACACCAGGCCAGGGGCGCAACTTTGTTTTTAGAAGTGTGTGTGTGTGGGGGAGGGGATTTTGTTTATTTAATCCAGTGGGATAAACACTCAAAATAGCCTACCCGACTGATCGGAGGCATCCGCATGGTCCTAAAGCACACGAGCCTCATTTTGTATCACATTCCAATTATACAACTGGGGGGGGGACAAAAATGCAATTTCAGAATGTGGAGGGGGGGGGCATGTCTCCCTGTCCGTCCGCAGTGAAATTTGCACCCCTGCCCCAGGCAATGTTCCCTCTAAACTGTGGAGAAATATCAGTCCACGGAGAGGAGCGCGAGATTGAACTTAACCTAACTTTCTAGAGCAGTGGTCACCAACGGATCAATCGCAATCAACTGATCGATCTCCAAGGCTATGAACATTCCTCTAAAAAACAACAATGATGTTCCTTTTTTGGGTTATTTTTTTTGCATTTCGGGCTGTTGGCAGTAGGTGCACCCGATTCAGCTACCCTGCGCAAACTGTTGCCATTTTGAACCATTTCATGTGTCTGAAGGTAAAAACTCTGCCTTCCCAGTGTGCACAGAGAGCAAATCAAGAGCAAATACAAACCTACTACTGGCCAATCTGATGTTTATCATGTCTGCAGTGTCATAGCTACAGTAACATAGCTACAGCAAAATTGATACTGTGAGATTTTGAAACATTTAAAACCATGACTAGAGAGAGACTGTCAATGAATACAGCAAAGAACTGCTGTTTTTATGATTGAGTTCATGTTTAAGTTCTTACTCAGCACTGTAAACACTTTGTATTCAACAGTTTTATAAGACATAAAATGTGCTTTCTTCCTATTTCCACCCAGCGCTACAACAAGCACTGAAGCAATAATGAATGAGAAGGAAAGTGTATCTATAGGCTTGCATTGTTGTTATTGTTAGTGGCTTGGGTCTTTTTTAATATTGAAGAATAGTTCCCTTTCTTTGTTCATAGGAGTAACAACATTAATTTGTGCATGAGGCAGAAATAAAGTTTCAGCAACACTGTGTCAGTAAAGGAAAGGGAGAATGGCGGGATGTTGAGAGGCGGACCCTCAGCCTGCAGCTCTCTCCCACCGCTGAGAGTGTAACATTTTGTTACGTTACAGCTTTATTCCAAAAATTTATTAAATTAAATATTTTCCTCATCAATACCCCATAATGACAAAGCAAAAACAGTTATATAGAATAAAAAACAGAAATACCTTATTTACATAAGTATTGCTTTGCTATGAGACTCGAAAATGAGCTCAGGTGCATCCTGTTTCCATTGATCATCCTTTAGATGTTTCTACAACTTGATTGGAGTCCACCTGTGGTAAATTCAATTGATTGGACATCATTTGGAAAGGTACACACTTGTCTATATAAGGTCCTACAGTTTACAACGCATGTCAGAGTAAAAACCAAGCCAATGAGGTAGAAGGAATTGTCCATGGAGCTCTGAGACAGGATTGTGTTGAGGCATAGATCTCGAGACACAGATCCCAAAGGACACAGTGGCCTCCATCATTCTTAAATTAAATAAGTTTGGAACCACCAAGCCTCTTTCTAGAGCTGGCCACCCGGCCAAACTGAGCAATCGGGGGAGAAGGGCCTTGGTCATGGAGGTGACCCAGAACCAGATGGTCACTCTGACAGAGCTCCAGAGTTCCTCTGTGGAGATGGGAGAACCTTCCAGAAGGACAACCATCTCTGAAGCATTCCACCAATCAACACGATTCTCTGGTCTGATGAAACAAAGATTGAAATCTTTGGCCTTAATTGTCTGGATGAAACCTGGTACCATCCCTATGGTGAAGCATGGTGGTGGAAGCATCATGTTGTGGGGATATTTTTCAGCGGCAGGGACTGGGAGACTAGTCAGGATCAAGGGAAAGATGAAGGGAGCAAAGTACAGAGAGATCCTTGATGAAAACCTGCTCCAGAGTGCTCAGGACCTCAGACTGGGGCGAAGGTTCACCTTCCAACAGGACAATGACCCTAAGCACACAGCCAAGACAACGCAGGAGTGGCTTCAAGACAAGTCTCTGAATGTCCTTGAGTGGCCCAGCAAAATCTCTGGAGAGACTTGAAAATAGCTGTGCAGCAATGCTCCCCATCCAACCTGACAGAGCTGAGAGGATCTGCAGAGAAGAATGGGAGAAACTCCTCAAATACAGGTGGGCCAAGCTTGTGGCGTCATACCCAAGAAGACTTGAGGCTGTAGTGCCAGAGGTGCTTCAACAAAGTACTGAGTAAAGGGTCTGAATACTTATGTTAATGTGACATTTATTTTTTTAATGTTTTATACATTTACAAAAATTTCTACAAACCTGTTTTTGCTTTGTCATTATGGGGTATTGTGTGTAGATTGATGAGGGGGAAAAAAAAACATTTAATCGAATTTAAAATAAGGCTGTAAGGTAATAAATTATGGAAAAAGTCAAGGGGTCTGAATACTTTCCAAATGCACTGTATATACTGTGTATACACAGCCTCCACAGCATAGCAACATTTGAAAAAATACACATTCTACAGCAGGGCTACGTGGGGAATAAACTCACACAAACACTTCCTGACTTCCTGCCTGGGGAAATCATATGTGCTGTGTTTTGGAAATAGCACGCATACTAAACAAAAATATCACCAGGCTACACATTTTGCTGTACATACATACCTATGTATTCTATAGGATGTGACTGACAATACAAACTTATTTTTTTCAATGATTTCATTGTGCCAAACAAAAGTGTATCAAAAGAAAATACTGATGTAAAATAAAGTATAGGTTTTCCAATGTATATATTTGTATAGAACACCCATGTTGAAGATATCTATATGAATAATTTATGCAAAGTTGTGTAATGTGACTTTATATCTATTTCCCCTTGCTTGCACACATTGTAAAGACAATACATATCGCAGAAAATATAAAGAAAATATGCTATACAAAATAAAAACTTTACATTGTAATGCCTCTGTCTCTTTTTGAAATAAGTAGCAAAGGAGCCACTACTGGTAAGAAGACCACTGTGATGTGTCTGAAATGGCACCCCATTCCCTATATAGTGCACTGCTTTTTACCAGAGCCTACAGGGCCCAAAAGTAAGTAAAAGTAGTGCCCTATTTTATTTATTTTATTTCACCTTTATTTAACCAGGTAGGCAAGTTGAGAACAAGTTCTCATTTACAACTGCGACCTGACCAAGATAAAGCAAAGCAGTTCGACAGATACAACGTCACAGAGTTACACATGGAGTAAAACAAATATACAGTCAATAATACAGTATAAACAAGTCTATATACAATGTGAGCAAATGAGGTGAGAAGGGAGGTAAAGGCAAAAAAGGCCATGGTGGCAAAGTAAATACAATATAGCAAGTAAAACACTGGAATGGTAGTTTTGCAATGGAAGAATGTGCAAAGTAGAAATAAAAATAATGGGGTGCAAAGGAGCAAAATAAATAAAATACAGTTGGGAAAGGGGTAGTTGTTTGGGCTAAATTATAGGTGGGCTATGTACAGGTAGACATGTAGTGATGAATTTGGAAATACAGTGTAAGTAAGACTGAAAAGTAATGTATTGAGAAAGAAAAGTGTACTGTACACACTCCAAGTGGTACAGTAGAAAAACAGTGTTCATTCAGTACACCAACTACCATTATTTTGAAATCATATTGGCTCTGATATTAGGTTTCTGTGAGTGTGAATGATATTAACTTTTATAACAATAATTACATACAATACTGTTACGCACACACCTCTTGGAGGGAACGCAACACCCTGCTACACGCAACTCCCTGTGGAGTGAAAAGGTATGCGAGGGTAGGGATGACAGAGGCAGAGAATATGACAATTTCCTGGGAATTTATTTCTTTAACATGTTAATATGGGGAAAAGTGGCTGGACAGAATCAAACCAAAAAAAGTAAAAGTTAGAGTCCCCTCTCCTACCTACCTGCCTACCCACCCATTACCACCTGGCACACTAACCTAAATACAGGGGGTGGTCTGCCCAGGTCTTACCTCCTGTGCAGACAGAGTACATACTACGGGTATATGTATTCCCACACGCCTCTTGCCTAAGCACTCCCAATGTTCCTCCCACTCCCCCCCCTGGGAACAAATGAAACAGAATAATACAAACTTAAAGTTAACTATTTCAATAATCACAAACACTAAGTCCTATTGGCACACACATACCTCAGAAGTAGCAGCTACAAAATACTTTCAACAACTCTGTCTCTGCTCAACAACCAACACAGGATATCCAAGAAGCTCTCTCTCCTAACAAAGGAACACTGGCTTTTATCCAGCTTCAGAAGGAGTTTGTAATTGCCGACAGCTGTATCCCCTAACGAGAGGGCGGGATCAGAGCTCCTATCTGCAATGGGGCCGACCAATCAGCTGCTTGGGGGAATCCAGGAAGCCATTTCCTGAAATACACACATACATATACACAAACCCACAACACAGAAATTGGGGAACGTAACAAATACTTTTATTGAATAAAGATCAATGCAGCTGACGGGCTGTGAAGTGTGTACATTTCTTCATCAACAAAGGCTGTTGTACCTCTGTGTGGTGTTTGATTCATCTACACCTCCAGCAGAGGGGAAAGTAGGTTGCTAAAGAAGGCAAAACAGTGAGTGATCTCTGATTGATTGATAACATGCAGGTCACAGATACACTGGAAACAGTGTTCTCTCCTGGAGACAGAGGGATACACTATACAGTATCATATCTGAAACTTACCTCGCTATGATGGTGTGATACACATGTTTCTGTCTCGATTCCATCCTGCATGCTTCAATTGCTAAGAGAGTGAGAAGGGAATAAACTATCGATATCATAATCTTAGATAAGATGTAACATATGATCCTCAAATTAGTCCGCTAAGACTTTTGCGTTATCTTCAAGGCCCAGTGCAGTTAAAAACCTCAGTGTTTTATGTACTTCTATTTCCACTCTGAGGTTGGAATAATACTATGAATTGTGAAATGATGATGCCCTTTTAGTGTAAGCTCTGTTTCTGCCTGTTTTGATGGGATGGAGCTTTGGCCTTCCATGGTGAATTCACCATGTGATAAATTAGTTAATACACCAATAGGAATGAGAGTTCCAAACCTTCAAAACCAGCAAACTCTCAGTTTCCCCTTCCCCACTCAGACCACTCCCAGGCAGTCCAAGCAACATTCTTGTTTGAGAAATGGCTCTTTGGTAAGAGAGCACTTTTTTCAATGAAAATAGTCCAAAAATTAACACAATCACAGTAAGGTAAGTAAGGTACTTAATTGTTAGCCAGGAATGATTTGATATTGGGATGAAAACATCTGCATTGGAACTGTAATAGGGTAGTTTTTGGGTCCCTCAGATTAAGAGCCCTTTTGATCATCATGTTCTATGTAGTGATAGCTCCACAGCAGATTCTTGCCAATTTGGCTGTTACATTACCAAGGGAAGTAAACAACCTCCATCCTACAATGGCAGGAAACATGTCCCATTCTCTTACACTATCTGGTCTATCTCCTGCCCCCCCCCCCCCCCCCTCACACAGTAATATAATAACTTTGTACTTTTACAAGCATATTCATTTTACATTTTATTTGAGATGACTGTACAACCATCAAGATTAATGGTCAGATCCAACAGAATTTTTTTTTTTTATTGGGACCTAGAACTATCATCTCTGATTTGTCTGAGTTTAAAAGTAAAGAATTTGCCGCCATCCACTTCCTTATGTCTGAAACACAGGCTTCCATGGAGGGCAATTTTGGGGCTTCACCATGTTTCATTGAATTGTACAGCGGTGTATCGTCCGCATAGCAGTGAAAGTTAACATTATGTTTCTGAATGACATCACCAAAAGGTAAAATATATAGTCAAAACAATAGTGGTCCCAAAACTCAACCTTGAGGAACACCGAAACTTACAGTTGATATGTCAGAGGCCAAACCATCCACAGAGACAAACTGATATCTTTCGGACAGATAAGATCTAAACCAGGCCAGGACTTGTCCGTGTCGACCAATTTGCGTTTCCAATCTCACATTCCAAAGAATGTGGTGATCGATGATGTCAAAAGCAGCACTAAGGTCTAGGAGCACGAGGACAGATGCAGCGCCTTGGTCTGATGCCATTAAAAAAGGTCATTTACCACCTTCAATAGTGCAGTCTCAGTGCTATGATGGGATCTAAAACCATACTGAAGCGATTCGTATAAATTGTTTGTCTTCAGGAAGGCAGTGAGTTGCTGTGCAACAGCTTTTTCTAAAATTTGAGAGGATTGGGAGATTCGATATAGGCCGATAGAAGAAAAAAAAAAAAAACTAGGTCAAGGTTTGGCTTTTTCAAGAGAGGCTTTATTACTGCCACTTCTAGTGAGTTTGGTACACATCCAGGGGATAGAGAGCCATTTATTATGTTCAACATAGGAGGGTCAAGCACAGGAAGCAGCTCTTTCAGTAGTTTAGTTGGAATAGGGTCCAGTATGCAGCTTGAAAGTTTTAGAGGCCATTACTATTTTCATGAATGTGTCAAGAGATATAGGATTAAAAAACTTGAATGTCTCCCTTGATCCTAGGTGCTGGCAGTGTTGTGCAGACTCAGGACAACTGAGATTTGGAGAAATACGCAGATTTATAGAGGAGTCCGTAACTAGCTTTCTAATAATCATGATCTTTTCGTCATAGAAGTTCATGAATTTATCACTGCTGAAATGAAAGCCATCCTCTCTTGGTGAATGCTGCTTTTTCATTAGCTTTGCGATAGTATCAAAAATAAATTTTGGATTGTTTTTATTCTCCTCAATTAAGTTGGAAAAATAGGATGATCGAGCAGCAGTGAGGGCTCTTTGATACTGCACGGTACTGTCTTTCCAAGCTTGTTTGAAGACTTCCAGTTTGGTGTGGCGTATTTCCATTCCAATTTTCTGGAAGCTTGCTTCAGGGCTCGGGTATTTTCTGTATGCCAGGGAGCTAGTTTCTTATGACAAATGTTTCTTGTTTTTAGGGGTGCGACTGCATCTAGGGTTTTACGCAAGGTTACACTTAGTTCCTCAGTTAGGTGGTTAACCGATTTTTGTACTCTGACGTCTTTGGGTAGGTGGAGGGAGTCTGGAAGGGCATCTAGGAATCTTTGGGTTGTCCGGGAAACCATCTCAATTGGGTTGAGGTCAGGTGGTTGTGGAGGCCAGGTCATCTGATGCAGCACTCCATCACTCCTTCTTGGTCAAATAGCCCTTACACAGCCTGGAGGTGTGTTGGGTCATTGTCCTGTTGAAAAACAAATGATAGTCCCACTAAACGCAAACCAGATGGGATGGCATATCGCTGCCGAATGCTGTGGTAGCCATGCTGGTTGTGTTCCTTGAATTCTAAATAAATTACAGATAGTGTCATCAGCAAAGCACCCTCACACCTCCTCCTCTATGCTTCACGGTGGGAACCACACATGCTGAGATCATCCGTTCACCTACTCTGCGTCTTACAAAGACACGGCGGTTGGAACCAAGAATCTCAAATTTGGATTCATCAGAACAAAGGAGAGATTTCCACCCGTCTAATGTCTATTGCTCATGTTTCTTGGCCCAAGCAAGTCTCTTATTATTATTGGTATCCTTTAGTAGTGGTTTCATTGCAGCAATTCAACCATAAAGGCCTGATTCACACAGTCTCCGCTGAACAGTTGATGTTGAGATGTATCTGTTACTTGAACTCTGTGAAGCATTTATTTGGGCCGCAATCTGAGGTGCAATTAACTCTAATGAACTTATCCTCTGCAGTAGAGGTAATTCTGGGTCTTCCTTTCTGGTGATGGTCCTCATGAGAGCCAGTTTCATCATAGCACTTGATGGTTTTTGCACCTGCACTTGAAGAAACTTTCAAAGTTCTTGACATTTTCCTGATAGACTGATCTTCATGTCTTAAAGTAATGATGGACTGTTGTTTCTCTTTGTTTATTTGAGTTGTTCATGCCATAATATGGACTTGGTCTTTTACCAAATAGGGCTATCTTCTGTATACCACCCCTACCTTGTCACAACACAACGGATTGGCTCAAACGCATTAAGAAGGAAATAAATTACACAAATTAACTTAACAAGGCACACTTGTTAATTGAAATGCATTCCAGACTCCCTCCAGCTCATGAAGCTGGTTGAGAGAATGCCAAGAGTGTGCAAAGCTGTCATCAAGGCTAAGGGTGGCTACTTTGAAGAATCTCAAATATATTTTGATTTGTTTAACACTTTTTTGGTTACTACATGATTCCATATGTGTTATTTCATATTTTTGATGTCTTGACTATTATTCTACAATGTAGATAATAGCAAAAATAAAGAAAATGTCATGTATTGTCATGTTGTGTGTTTCTGTCCTTTCCCTTCACCCTGTCTCCCTCTGCTGGTCGTTGTTAGGTTACCTTTTCTCCCCCTCTTTCCCCCAGCTGTGCCTTGTCTCCTCCTAACTACCCATTCACCCCGTTTCCCACCTGTTCCCTTTTTCCCTCTGATTAGGTCCCTATATCTCTCTCTGTTTTTGTTCCTGTCCTTGTCGGATTCTTGTTTGTTGTGTTTCATGCCTGAACCAGACTATCGTCCTGTTTGCTGTAACCTTGTCCTGTCCTGTCGGAATCTGCCGGTCTATCTGAGCCTACCTACGTTTGGTTATTAAAGAAGCTCTGTTTAAGTTAGTTCGCTTTTGGGTCCTCCTTCACTCACCATAACAGAAGAATCCGACCAAGAATGGACCCAGCGACTTCGGATCCTCTCCACTCAGCCGTCGAGATCCAGGGAGCGATGCTAGGCAGACACGAGCAGGAATTGTCTGCTGCTCGACATGCCGTTGAGACCCTGGCCACCCAAGTCTCCAACCTCACAGAACAGGTTCACCATCTCCGCCTCGATCCACCGGCCACTTCCAGGGCTTTCGAATCTCCGGAGCCCAGAATCAATAACCCGCCGTGTTACTCTGGGGAGCCCACTGAATGCCGCTCGTTCCTCACCCAGTGTGATATTGTGTTTTCTCTCCAGCCCAACACTTACGCCAGGAGCACTGCTCGTGTCGCCTACGTCATATCTCTCCTTACTGGACGGGCTCGTGAGTGGGGCACGGCAATCTGGGAGGCAAGGGCTGAGTGTACTAACCAGTATCAGGACTTTAAGGAGGAGATGATACGGGTTTTTGATCGATCTGTTTTTGGGGAGGAGGCTTCCAGGGCCCTGTCTTCCCTATGTCAAGGCAATCGATCCATAACTGACTACTCTATTGAGTTTCGCACTCTTGCTGCCTCCAGTGGCTGGAACGAGCCGGCTTTGCTCGCTCGTCTTCTGGAGGGTCTCCGCGCAGAGGTAAAGGATGAGATTCTCTCCCGGGAGGTTCCTTCCAGCGTGGATTCCTTGATTGAACTCGCTATTCGCATTGAGCGACGGGTTGATCTTCGTCACCGAGCTCGTGGAAAGGAGCTCGCGTTCTCCGTTGCCCCCCTCTCCGCATCACTACCATCTTCCTCTGCCGGCTCGGGAGCTGAGCCTATGCAGCTGGGAGGTATCCGCATCTCGACTAAGGAGAGGGAACGGAGAATCACCAACCGCCTCTGTCTCTATTGCGGTTCTGCTGGCCATTTTGTCACTTCATGTCCAGTAAAAGCCAGAGCTCATCAGTAAGCGGAGGGCTACTGGTGAGCGCTACTACTCCTGTCTCTCCTTCAAGATCCTGCACTACCTTGTCGGTCCATCTACGCTGGACCGGTTCGTCAGCTTCCTGCAGTGCCTTAATAGACTCTGGGGCCGAGGGCTGTTTTATGGACGAGACCTGGGCTCGGGAACATGACATTCCTCTCAGACAGTTAAGGGAGTCCACGGCCTTGTTCGCCCTGGATGGTAGTCCTCTCCCCAGGATTCAGCGTGAGACGCTACCCTTAACCCTCACTGTTTCTGGTAATCATAGCGAAACCATTTCTTTTTTGATTTTTCGTTCACCTTTTACACCTGTTGTTTTGGGCCATCCCTGGCTAGTTTGTCATAATCCTTCCATTAATTGGTCTAGTAATTCTATCCTCTCCTGGAACGTCTCTTGTCATGTGAAATGTTTAATGTCTGCTATCCCTCCTGTTTCCTCTGTCTCTTCTTCACAGGAGGAGCCTGGTGATTTGACAGGGGTGCCGGAGGAATATCACGATCTGCGCACGGTGTTCAGTCGGTCCAGGGCCACCTCTCTTCCTCCACACCGGTCGTATGATTGTAGTATTGATCTCCTTCCGGGAACCACTCCCCCCCGGGGTAGACTATACTCTCTGTCGGCTCCCGAACGTAAGGCTCTCGAGGATTATTTGTCTGTAGCTCTTGACGCCGGTACCATAGTCCCCTCCTCCTCTCCCGCCGGAGCGGGGTTTTTTTTTGTCAAGAAGAAGGACGGGTCTCTGCGCCCCTGCATAGATTATCGAGGGCTGAATGACATAACAGTTAAGAATCGTTATCCGCTTCCTCTTATGTCCTCAGCCTTCGAGATCCTGCAGGGAGCCAGGTTTTTCACTAAGTTGGACCTTCGTAACGCTTACCATCTCGTGCGCATCAGGGAGGGGGACGAGTGGAAGACGGCGTTTAACACTCCGTTAGGGCACTTTGAATACCGGGTTCTTCCTTTCGGCCTCGCTAACGCTCCAGCTGTCTTTCAGGCATTAGTCAATGATGTCCTGAGAGACATGCTGAACATCTTTGTTTTCGTTTACCTTGACGATATCCTGATTTTTTCACCGTCACTCCAGATTCATCTTCAGCACGTTCGACGTGTCCTCCAGCGCCTTTTAGAGAATTGTCTTTTTGTGAAGGCTGAGAAGTGCACTTTTCATGCCTCCTCCGTCACATTTCTCGGTTCTGTTATTTCCGCTGAAGGCATTAAGATGGATCCCGCTAAGGTCCAAGCTGTCATTGATTGGCCCGCCCCTAAGTCACGCGTCGAGCTGCAGCGCTTTCTCGGCTTCGCGAACTTCTATCGTCGTTTCATCCGTAATTTCGGTCAGGTGGCAGCTCCTCTCACAGCCCTTACTTCTGTCAAGACGTGCTTTAAGTGGTCCGTTTCCGCCCAGGGAGCTTTTGATCTCCTCAAGAATCGTTTTACATCCGCTCCTATCCTTGTTACACCTGACGTCTCTAGACAGTTCGTTGTCGAGGTTGACGCGTCAGAGGTGGGCGTGGGAGCCATTCTTTCTCAGCGCTCCCTCTCTGACGACAAGGTCCACCCATGCGCGTATTTTTCTCATCGCCTGTCCCCGTCGGAACGTAACTATGATGTGGGAAACCGCAAACTGCTCGCCATCCGGTTAGCCCTAGGCGAATGGCGACAGTGGTTGGAGGGGGCGACCGTTCCTTTTGTCGTTTGGACTGACCATAGGAACCTTGAGTACATCCGTTCTGCCAAACGACTTAATGCGCGTCAGGCGCGTTGGGCGCTGTTTTTCGCTCGTTTCGAGTTCGTGATTTCTTATCGTCCGGGTTCTAAGAACACCAAGCCTGATGCTTTATCTCGTCTCTTCAGTTCTTCAGTAGCCTCCACTGACCCCGAGGGGATTCTCCCTGAGGGGCGTGTTGTCGGGTTGACTGTCTGGGGAATTGAGAGGCAGGTAAAGCAAGCGCTCACTCACACTCCGTCGCCGCGCGCTTGTCCTAGGAACCTTCTTTTCGTTCCCGTTCCTACTCGTCTGGCCGTTCTTCAGTGGGCTCACTCTGCCAAGTTAGCCGGCCACCCTGGCGTTCGGGGTACGCTTGCTTCCATTCGCCAGCGTTTTTGGTGGCCCACCCGGGAGCATGACACGCGTCGTTTCGTGGCTGCTTGTTCGGTCTGCGCGCAGACTAAGTCCGGTAACTCCCCTCCTGCCGGCCGTCTCAGGCCGCTTCCCATTCCCTCTCGACCGTGGTCTCACATCGCCTTAGATTTTGTCACCGGACTGCCTTCGTCAGCGGGGAAGACTGTTATTCTTACGGTTGTCGATAGGTTCTCTAAGGCGGCTCATTTCATTCCCCTTGCTAAGCTTCCTTCTGCTAAAGAGACGGCACAAATCATCATCGAGAATGTTTTCAGAATTCATGGCCTTCCGTCAGACGTCGTTTCGGACAGAGGGCCGCAATTCACGTCTCAATTTTGGAGGGAGTTTTGCCGTTTGATTGGGGCTTCCGTCAGTCTCTCTTCCGGCTTTCACCCCCAGTCTAACGGTCAAGCAGAACGGGCCAATCAGACTATTGGTCGCATCTTACGCAGTCTTTCTTTTCGCAACCCTGCGTCTTGGTCAGAACAGCTCCCCTGGGCAGAATACGCCCACAACTCGCTTCCTTCGTCTGCGACCGGGCTATCTCCTTTTCAGAGTAGCCTCGGGTACCAGCCTCCGCTGTTCTCATCTCAGTTCGCCGAGTCCAGCGTCCCCTCCGCTCAGGCTTTTGTCCAACGTTGCGAGCGCACCTGGAAGAGGGTCAGGTCTGCACTTTGCCGTTATAGGACGCAGACTGTGAGGGCTGCTAATAAGCGTAGAACTAAGAGTCCTAGATATTGTCGCGGTCAGAGAGTTTGGCTCTCCACTCAGAACCTTCCCCTTAAGACGGCTTCTCGCAAGTTGACCCCGCGGTTCATTGGTCCGTTCCGTATTTCTCGGGTCATTAATCCTGTCGCAGTTCGACTTCTTCTTCCGCGATACCTTCGTCGCGTCCACCCGGTCTTCCATGTCTCCTGTATTAAGCCCGTTCTTCGCGCCCCCGCTCGTCTTCCCCCCCCCCCCCCCCCATCCTTGTCGAGGGCGCACCCATCTACAGGGTCCGCAGGATTTTGGACATGCGTCCTCGGGGCCGTGGTCACCAGTACCTCGTTGATTGGGAGGGGTACGGTCCTGAGGAGAGGAGTTGGGTTCCCTCTCGGGACGTGCTGGACCGTGCGCTGATCGAGGATTTCCTCCGTTGCCGCCAGGTTTCCTCCTCGAGTGCGCCAGGAGGCGCTCGGTGAGTGGGGGGGTACTGTCATGTATTGTCATGTTGTGTGTTTCTGTCCTTTCCCTTCACCCTGTCTCCCTCTGCTGGTCGTTGTTAGGTTACCTTTTCTCCCCCTCTTTCCCCCAGCTGTGCCTTGTCTCCTCCTAACTACCCATTCACCCCGTTTCCCACCTGTTCCCTTTTTCCCTCTGATTAGGTCCCTATATCTCTCTCTGTTTTTGTTCCTGTCCTTGTCGGATTCTTGTTTGTTGTGTTTCATGCCTGAACCAGACTATCGTCCTGTTTGCTGTAACCTTGTCCTGTCCTGTCGGAATCTGCCGGTCTATCTGAGCCTACCTACGTTTGGTTATTAAAGAAGCTCTGTTTAAGTTAGTTCGCTTTTGGGTCCTCCTTCACTCACCATAACAGAAAAACCCTGGAATCAATAGGTTTGTCAAAACCTTTGACTGGTACTGTATATCAAATCACATTGTATTTGTCACATACACATATTTAGCAGATGTTATTGCGGGTGTCGCGAAATGCTTGTGTTCCTAGCTCCAACAGTGCAGTAGTATCTAACAATTCACAAATCTAAAAGAAAAATAATGGTATTAAGAATATATAAATTAGAACGAGCAATGTCGGAGTGGCATTGACAAAGATACTTTAGAATAGAATACAGTAAAAACATATGAGATGAGTAAAGCAGTACGTAAACATTATTAATTAAAGTGACTAGTGTTGCATTATTAAAGTGGCCAGTGTTTCATTATTAAAGTGGCCAGTGATTCCATGTCTATGTATATAGGGCAGCAGCCTCTAAGGTGCAGGGTTGAGTAGCCGGCTAGTGATGGCTATTTGACAGTCTGATGGCCTGGAATGAGTAGAGTCTGTCCAAAATTTTGACTGGTACTGTAATTTAAATAGATTTTATATAATGGACATACACAAAATAGTCGAAATTGGTGAAGTGAAATGAAAAAAATAATTTGTAAAAAAATGTTCTAAGAAATACAAAACGGAAAACTGGTGTGTGCACATGTATTCACCCGCTTAGCTATGAAGCCCCTAAATAAGATCTGGTGCAACCGATTACCTTCAGAAGTCACATAATTAGTTAAATAAAGTCCACCTGTGTGCAATATAAGTGTCACATGATCTGTCACATGATCTCAGTATATATACACCTGTTCTAAAAGGCCCCGGAGTCTGCAACACCACTAAGCAAGGGGCACCACCAAGCAAGCAGCACTATGAAGACCAAGGAGCTCTCCAAACAGGTCAGGGACAAAGTTGTGGAGAAGTACAGATCAGGGTTGGGTTTAAAAAAATATCAGAAACTTTGAACATCCCACGGAGCACTAATAAATCCATTATTTAAAAATGAAAAGAATATGGCACCACAACAAACCTGCCAAGAGAGGGCCGCCCACCAAAACTCTCAGACTCGGCAAGGAGGGCATTAATCAGAGAGGCAACAAAGAGACCAAAGATAACACTGAAGGAGCTGCAAAGCTTCACAGCGGAGATTGGAGTAACTGTCCATAGGGCCACATTAAGCCGTACACTACACAGAGCTGGGCTTTATTAAGGAAGAGTGTCCAGAAAAAAATAAGCAACAACGTTTGGTGTTTGCCAAAAGGCATGTGGGAGACTCCCCAAACATATGGAAGAAGGCACTCTGGTCAGATGAGACTGAAATTGAGCTTTTTGACCAAGGAAAATGATATGTCTTGCGCAAACCCAACACCTCATCACTCCGAGAACATCATCCCCACAGTGAAGCATGGTGGTGGCAGCATCATGCTGTGGGGATGTTTTTCATCGACAGGGAAACTGGTCAGAATTGAAGGAATGATGGATGGTGCTAAATACAGGGAAATTCTTGAGGGGAAACCGTTTTGTCTTCAAGAGATTTGAGACTGGGACAGAGGTTCACAGTCCAGCAGGACAATGACCCTAAAGCAACACTTGAGTGGTTTAGCGGGAAACATTTAAATGCCTTGGAATGGCCTAGTCAAAGCCCAGACCTCAATACAATTGAGAATCAGGGGTGACTTAAAGATTGCTGTACACCAGCGGAACTGATCCAACTTGAAGGAACTGGAGCAGAGTTGCCTTGAAGAATGGGCATAAATCCCAGTGGCTAGATGTGCCAAGCTTATAGAGACATACCCCAAGAGACTTGCAGCTGTAATTGTTGCAAAAGGTGGATCTACAAAGTATTACCATGGGGGGGGGGGGGGGGGGGGGGGGGGGGGGTGTGTGAATAGTTATGCACGCTCAAGTTTGTTGTTGTTGTGTTGTTTCAAATATTTTTGCATCTTCAAAATGGTAGGCATGTTGTGTAAATCAAATGATACAAACACCCTGAAAAATATATTTTAATTCCAGGTTGTAAGGCAACAAAATAGGAAAAATGCCAAGGGGGGTGAATACTTTCACAAGCCACTGTATGTGTATATACACTGCTCCAAAAAATAAAGGGAACACTTAAACAACACAATGTAACTCCAAGTCAATCACACTTCTGTGAAATCAAACTGTCCACTTAGGAAGCAACACTGGTTGACAAATTTCACATGCTATTGTGCAAATGGAATAGACAACAGGTGGAAATTATAGGCATTTAGCAAGACACCCCCAATAAAGGAGTGGTTCTGCAGGTGGGGACCACATACCACTTCTCAGTTCCTATGCTTCCTGGCTGATGTTTTGGTCACTTTTGAATGCTGGCGGTGCTTTCACTCTAGTGGTAGCATGAGACGGAGTCTACAACCCACACAAGTGGCTCAGGTAGTGCAGCTCATCCAGGAGGGCACATCAATGCGAGATGTGGCAAGAAGGTTTGCTGTGTCTGTCAGCGTACTGTCCAGAGCATGGAGGCGCTACCAGGAGACAGGCCAGTACATCAGGAGACGTGGAGGAGGCCGTAGGAGGTCAACAACCCAGCAGCAGGACCGCTACCTCCGCCTTTGTGCAAGTAGGAGCAGGAGGAGCACTGCCAGAGCCCTGCAAAATGACCTCCAGCAGGCCACAAATGTGCATGTGTCTGCTCAAACGGTCAGAAACAGACTCCATGAGGGCCCGACGTCCACAGGTGGGGGTTGTGCTTACAGCCCAACACCGTGCAGGACGTTTGGCATTTGCCAGAGAACACCAAGAGTGGCAAATTCGCCACTGGCGCCCTGTGCACTTCACAGATGAAGCAGGTTCACACTGAGCACATGTGACAGACGTGACAATCTGGAGACGCCGTGGAGAACGTTCTGCTGCCTGTAACATCCTCCAGCGTGACCGGTTTGGCGGTGGGTCAGTCATGGTGTGGGGTGGCATTTCTTTGGGGGGCCGCACAGGCCTTGATGTGCTCGCCAGAGGTAGCCTGACTGCCATTAGGTACCGAGATGAGATCCTAAGACCCCTTGTGAGACCATATGCTGGTGTGGTTGGCCCTGGGTTCCTCCTAATGCAAGACAATGCTAGACCTCATGTGGCTGGAGTGTGTCAGCAGTTCCTGCAAGAGGAAGGCATTGATGCTATGGACTGGCCCGCCCGTTCCCCAGACCTCAATCCAATTGAGCACATCTGGGACATCATGTCTCGCTCCATCCACCAACGCCACGTTGCACCACAGACTGTCCAGGAGTTGGCGGATGCTTTAGCCCAGGTCTGGGAGGAGATCCCTCAGGAGACCATCCGCCACCTCATCAGGAGCATGCCCAGGCATTGTAGGGAGGTCATACAGGCACGTGGAGGCCACACACACTACTGAGCCTCATTTGGACTTGTTTGAAGGACATTACATCAAAGTTGGATCAGCCTGTAGTGTGGTTTTCCACTTTAATTTTGAGTGTGACTCCAAATCCAGACCTCCATGGGTTGATAAATTTGATTTCCATTGATAATTTTTGTGTGAGTTTGTTGTCAGCACATTCAACTATGTAAAGAAAAAAGTATTTAATAAGATCTATTAATTCAGATCTAGGATGTTATTTTAGTGTTCCCTTTAATTTTTTGAGCAGTGTATATATATATATATATATATATATATGAGACCATTAGGTTCAGAAAAGCTGTAGGAGGAATTCTCTCTCCCTCTTCTTAACGTAATGGTCAGGGGTACAGCAGATCACGTTACTATTTATTCAAGATTTACAATACAAATAATGAAGTTTATTTTTGGGGTGAAAATCTTAGTTCAATGTTACATTTTATGACATACTGTACAAGACAACATGAGCTATAACAGGAGAGATGAGTCTCTGACACACTTCAATCTGGAAGTTAGGTAGTAAAGTTAAGAGGACCGGAGTGTGTTTTTAACAAGCCCTTCAATTGTAAAGGAAGTGTCTCACCCACCCATGGGTTGCATCCCAAATGACACCCTATAGTGCACTACTGGGCAAAGGTTGTGCAATTTAAACGGAATAGGGTGCCATTTGGGATGCCTCCACAGCTTCATGAAGAGGACCTCCCAGAGACCAAGCTCTCCTGCAACATGTCCGCTTCCACACTATAACAACAGTCTCCCCTTCCTGTGCTATTGTTCACCACAGGTCAAGTGAACTATAACATTGTAATCTATTTATCAATAGCATTTTAAATACCCCACATTGTTGCCAATTCACAAGAATGAATACAGTAAAAATGTCAGAGCGAAGTACTGATTTACCACTGTTTGGCTATTCTCTCTCACTACCAACTGCAGTGCACATATGGGGCAGTGCATGGCTGAAGTGTACTTTCATTATGACGGCTAATCTAAACTGTCAACATGCTCTTAAGTCAGCTTACTCTATACCCATAAGTCATCTGTTCCTAGAACTGTGGGTCAGAATTCTTCATAAGAATGACCTCTTGGAACACATAGAACTTCCAAAGTAACACAGCTGCTAGGCTGTTGTTTCCTGGGACAGAAGTGGATGTTACAAGAGATGAGCAGAATATATATACAGAGATTCCACAAAACATGCCGGTGTGGTGAAACTAAACAGTTGCCATTTCTTAAAGGGATAGTTCACCCAAATTACAAAATGACATAGGTTTCCATAGCCTGTAAGCAGTCTATAGACAAGGTTTGACAGCAATCTGTGATTTTGGTTTAGTTTACAGGGCACTGTTTCCAAATGGTAACATTTCCTATCAAAGTCCTGGTACAGATATTAGCATTTTTTGCACATCATGTCCAAATCATCTGAAAGCTCAAAGAAAGCCACAGATGATTTGAACATGATGCGTGAAAAATGATATCCGTACCATAACTTAAAATGGGATTTGTACCACAAATGCCTAAAAGTCATGGTACCGATTTTAGCTTTTTTCAGGCATACATTTTAGAAACTTTTGGATATGATGCACGAAAAATGCTAATATTGGTTCTGGGACTTGTGCCACAAATGCTAAAACATTAGCATTTTGAAACAGTGCAACTAAAAACATTTTTTTTAAATAAGCATGGATTGGTAAGGAAAGCACATTTTTATTTGTCACATGCTTTGTAAACAACAGATGTAGACTAACAGTGAAATGCTTACTTACGGGCCCTTCCCAACAATGCAGAGAGAAAGGAGAAAAAATAGAAAAGTAAAACACATAATAAAAGTAATAATAACTAGACAATGAGTAAGGATAACTTGACTATATACAACAGGTGTACAGGGTGTACAGGAGGAGACTAAGCATACACCCCTGAGGGGCCCCGTGGTGAGGGTCAGCGTGGTGTAGTTGTTGTTGTCTACACTCACCACCAGGGGGCAGCCCATCAGGAAGTCCAGGATCAAATTGACAAAATATGTAATTTCGTAATTTGGGTGAACTATCCCTTTAAGAACAGGGTCACCTGGAAATACAATCGAACATAAGTTAATTGGAGACGGTGAAACATATCGTTGTCCGTGGTGGCTTGACTTTTGTTTGCAGGGGCCTTAAATGGCAAGGGGGTGAATTTCACAGAAGAATTCCAGGAAGAGTAAAATGTAATATCTGAAGTGTATTAATAAAAGCGGTGCTTTAATGTGTCTGGAAACACAGGGTGAAAGGCCTGTGGATGCCACCGTGACCGCTCGACTGACCGACAATAGTTTTTCTCAGTGAGCTCAGAGGCCAAGCGCGCAACCACTAATCAAAGGCACAGCTAGGAAAGTGAGATGGAGGCTACCAGGCACACCGTCAGCCCACACAGCCAGAGACAGCCAGCCTAACCGGGCGGGAACAGAAGTTTGGAAACAAAGTAAGTACCTAAAGACTTAAAACAGAAACAGTAGCTCAAGCCTCTCAAAGCAACACCATTGATAAATAACACAACAATGTGGAAGGTCTTCATATGCATTCAGCAGGAACAGAGTAAAACATGCAGGGAACAAGAGTAACACGCATAAACTATTCTTCCACAACTCTGTGGTTACCTGGAAACCCCAACCAAATTGTCATGTCCTCGCTAATGATTAATGAACAGATTGAGGGTGTGCTACCTTTAACCAGGCTCTATAGGGAATAGGGTACAATTTGGGACGCAGCCTGAGACAGACAAGCCTTCCAGTTGTTTATATAACATTATGGTATAATCGGTTCATATTAATTGGACCTGAATGAATGACATGGTGTTGTTCTGATGTTAGTCTGAGTTAGTTCTCATAGTTTATGATATCGTGTGTCACAACAGTTCACAGGAACAGAACCTGAAAGCCCATATGTGGTGAAATGTCGTGTGTACTTCATTAGGCCAAATGATCTATAGAACAACCCCTGTGGGAACATAACTATTGATTCATTAATAAATGATCTATTTCCATATTGTTGTGGCATGCAGTATTGTGAGCATGCCTGCATTTTACCTTACAGGATCATAGAATCTGAGAATAAAATGAAACATTGATTGTTAAGAAGCTTATATAAAGATTGACTGCTGCTCAATGCCATCCACAGAGAGAGGCAAGTCTAGGATGTGCTTAATGGAATCGATCTAACCTTCAAATTCTCTTGGGGAACATCGTTGTGTTAGACATGTCTGCACTACAGTCAGTGGCTTACCCTGGCATTGTGTTCTACACTCATTTATACAGTAGGGACAGGAATATGTTTTCACATTTCTACCATAAACAAGGCACAGGTATACCTGGGCACAATCAAAATGAATGGGCATAAATAATCTAACGTAATTATTTGAGATGACTTAAACCCCAGTCATTAAAATATCGATTTACAGTAGGCCTGTTCACACCTACTGTGTAATGACTTCAATAAATAGACTTTACCTACCCAGTTAAGGTGAAATGGGTCGACTCTTCAAAGCAACACGACTGTCATGGGAACCAATGCAATCCATCAGGGAGCTACTCACTGTAACTGACTCAGTCCACCTTCACCTGCCTAGTTAACTTAGAATATGTACTGTCCACAGGAGGCTACTGAGGAGAAGACGGCACATAATAATGGCTGGAACAGAGTGAATGCAACGACATCAAACACATAGAAGCAATGTGTGTGATGTATTTGATACCATTCCAACCTCCTGTGGTACTGTCCCCAAGGCAGCTGGTGGCACCTTAACTGTGGAGGACCTGTTCATAGTAATATCTGGAACAGAATTCATGGAATGGTATCAAAACTTCCATGTGTTTGATGTCATTCCATTTACTCCATTCCAGACATTATTATGAGCACTCCTTCCCTCAGCAACCTCCTGGGTTATTTCAAGATTCCCTGGCGTTTGTGTGAAGATGGGTTTATCGGGGAATGTCTTCAATTAAACACACTGCACCCACACACAGAATGTGTGACATCCCTCCATGAGAAATACAGTACATTAGTTATCAGCGTGGCAGGAAGTGCTGCATTTATATTTTCTACTTTGTAAAAAGGAATTAGGACTGATAAAGATGGATATTTACGGGGTTGGCCTTCGTGAATGTCCTGGCATAGGAGTATGAAACACATAGTGGAGGTGAGAAAATGTAATATCAGGTTAATAAATGTAAGCACAGCACAGGCTTCTCTCAGCGCTGGCTCCTCTACAGAGGCTCAGTTATTCACTGCCTGCCTTCTTGTGGATGTTCATAGACTGCAGCCAAGGCTTGGATGCCAGATATCCTCTGCATAGTGACTGGGCAGTGATGAGATCAGACACAGTAATTCAGGTTTTTGTTGAATTCTTCTTCTTTGAATACTCATTTGTGGCCCTATTCTCAGAAAATAAATGGTTTCCTCTGTTAGTACAATATTGCAACTTCTAACAGTGAGTCAAAAGTGGAGTTTTCCACTGTCCAGTTTTCCAGACAGACAGAGAAACACATAACCACACGCACACACAGTAATAAAAATAACAATGGCCCAGGACTGGATCCCTGCGGAGTCTGTTAGAACATCCACAGCTTAACCCTGAAACTTACCAGATGGGAAAGGAATCGGATGCCAGTTTGCTCCTACTAAATCTCTATCAACACACTCACAGCTTGCCTCCAATACAGGTCCCTGTAGCCACACAGAATCACATTGGGTGTGATGAGAAACACACTAGACACACTCATTCAGTCATGTTATTAAAAGCCAAGGGCCCTATCAGCTAAGACAAAAGATCAAGGACTGTAAAAAGCAACAACAACAAAAAAGTCTCAAAGGGGTTGTTTGTGAAGTCCCGCCATGCTTTTATCTAATCCAACACACTTACTCAATCCACTGCTGATAACTACTGGGATCTCTGGTGTGAATGAAGCCAGATGAACATGTCAGCCGAATTTCCTTGGAAGATTCTGAATGAGCTTGGTGACACCTGGTGGTCATACAAGGAATTTACTACTATTTAACTGACACACACACACACACACACTTTACACTAAAACTGCTATTACTTTACTGTTACATGGTTGTGGCACACGGGCAGCAGTAAGATTTTTCCAGAGTGCAAGGTTCTTATGGCTGCTGTTAGAACAACACCGGACAGTCAGGAAGAGTGCATTTGAGCTGTTCCAGGTTAAATCCAAGACAGAAGTCTCCGTCACTGCTATTATTAACACAACTGTTTTACCAACAAATTCCCTGATTCCACTAACTGAATATTGGTCTACCCACTGGGCACAGACGTCAGTTCAACGTCTAGTTTTGATTTACATTTGGTTGAGTTGTCAACTATTGTGAATTCAACGTGAAAATAACAAAAAATGGCACCATGTCGTGATTTTGGTTAAAACATGAAATGACCTTACGTTGATTACTTTTTGCAAATCCAATGAGTTTTCCACATTGATTCAATGTCATCACTTATATTTTTTGGGGTTGAAAGGACGTGGAAACAACGTTAATTCAGTTCTTGCCCAGTGGTACCCCCAACAGAATATATTTCTGCTGTGGCCCCAGACAAGCAAACCTGATTCTACTTGTCAACTACTCATCAAGCCCTTGTTCAATCAGTTTTTTTGTCCACGGCAACAATAAAAATGTGTATGTTGGATGTACCGGAGGACTGGAGGAGGGAAACCTGGATGCATTGTCTCAATGTGATCCTGGTATGCTGATCCATTACCACCTTCTCTTCTTAATGCACAGCTGGTCAGATCCTCTAATCAGCTGAACAAAGCACTGTGCAAAGCTCTGAGCTTTGTCGAGTCATTACCATGACTCATGATACGCACACACAGAAAATCCCATGGATAATCTGATGGTGTAGTTAAGGCTCTTGAATGAGTGGATGACAGTCTGTCTGTCCATCCATCTGTGTCCCGCCCATCTTTAGGCCTAGTGGGCTGATATCTAGTGCCCCCACCTCCTCTCTTTACACACACACACGCACACGCACACACACACGCTCTCTTGTACAGCTAACCTTGTGGGGACACAAAATTCAGTCCAATTCAACATCCTATTTTCCCTAAACCCTGACTCATACCCTTACACTAACATTAACCCAAAAACCTAACAATAACCCTAGCCCTAAACCTCATTCTAACCCTAAGACTAATTCTAACCTTAACCCCCCTAGAAATAGAATTTGACCTTGTGAGGACAAACAAAATGTCCCCATTGGTAAATGCTTTGTTTATTTACTATTCTTGTGGGGGCTTCTGGTGTCTCTCTCTCACACACACTCTTGTACAGCTAACCTTGTGGGGACACAAAATTCAGTCCCATTCAACATCCTATTTTCCCTAAACCCTAACTCATACTCTTACCCTTACGCTAACATTAACCCAAAAACCTAACATTAACCCTAACCCTAAACATCATTCTAACCCTAACACTAATTCTAACCTTAACCCCCTTAGAAATAGCATTGACCTTGTGAGGACAAACAAAATGTCCCCAGTTGGTAAATGTTTTGATTGTTTACTATGCGTGTGGGGACTTCTGGTGTCTGTCTCTCTCTCTCTCTCTCTCTCTCACACACACACACACACACACACCTTATGACAAGGGTAGGCCAGGCCAGTGGCTTCTTCCCTCAATCCCCTCACTGTCTCATCACAGGCATAATCCACTCATGACAAAACAGAGATGGTCTATCCCTCTCTGAAGACAGACCTCAAACAAAACACAGAGAGGGAGAGGGATAGAGAGAAAAAGAGAGAGATGTTTTTGTAGTGTGAATACAGTATTCAACCTAACTGATTTTCAGGTGCATTAGGCATTGACGTCAATCCAATGTTAATTTAACACGGAGGTTAAGTAAGGATTTGACCCTAAAGTAATGGAAAAATAACATTCTGGTGACGCAAGAAAAGCCGTTAAAAGCGTTCAAATTGAAGGAAAAAAACATTGATGAGCTGATAAAATCACAGCCAGATCTCCTTCTGCTGGACCAGAATAAATAAATAAAGCTCTAGTGAGGAGATGGGCAGCCATGGACAGCCAACAAGACACGACTCACAATACAACAACACAAGCTGCCTGACCAATCATCCAGCTGTTTGTCAGTCAGGTCACTGTTCATTGGTGTGGATAAGAGTGTCTGCTAAATGACTATAATGTCAAAAAGTAGGAACATTTTCAGACACTCTTGGCTGACAATGGAAAAATACTTAAAAATGCCTCTATTTTTGAAACCAACACGTCTAGGGTATAGCCTTATGTTCATTCAGGTTGGTAGAACAGGGAGGTAGCAAAGGTATTATTTTCCCTTGGGAATAACACACATCCATAATGCCAAGAAGTCAACTGTAAACCCCTTGAGCAAATCTACTACTGTACTGTATCTAACTTCTGTAACAAACCTCAAACACCAGATGTTAAACACTATTACTTCTCATTGGCAATTGAGATCTCCTCTCCATCACACACAGACTGTTTCGGGCATTCTTCTCTCATGTGTTCCACTACATGCCAGTTCTCTTGGTGACTGCAGACAAAACTCCATACCATATCTGTGGGAGACAGCAGACATTGACGTTCATTTCACGTGCGCTTTCCTCACAATCTTAAATAAGCATGCCCCATTTAAAAAATGTAGGACCAGGAACAGATATAGCCCGTGGTTCACTCCAGACCTGACTGCCCTTAACCAGCACAAAAACATCCTGTGGCGCACTGCATTAGCATCAAATAGCTCCCCACGATATGCAGCTTCTCAGGGAAGGGAACCAATATACACAGGCAGTTGGGCAACTTGCCCAAGCCTCCCCAATTTCTCCTTCACCCAAATAGCTGATGTTCTGAAAGAGCTGCAAAATCTGGACCCCTACAAATCAGCAGGGCTAGACAATCTGGACCCTCTCTTTCTACAATTACAAATCAAATCACATTTTATTTGTCACATACACATGGTTAGCAGATGTTAATGTGAGTGTAGCGAAATGCTTGTGCTTCTAGTTCCGATAATGCAGTAATAATCAACGAGTAATCTAACCTAACAATTCCACAACTACAACCTAATACACACAAGTGTAAAGGGATAAAGAATATGTACATAAAGATATATGAATGAGTGATGGTACAGAACAGCATAGGCAAGATGCAGTAGATGGTATCGATTAAAATATATACTTATGAGATGAGTAATGTAGGGTATGTAAACATAAAAGTGGCATAGTTTAAAGTGGCTACTGATACATGTATTACATAAAGATGGCAAGATGCAGTAGATGATATAGAGTACAGTATATACATATGAGATGAGTAATGTAGGGTATGTAAACATTATAGTAAGTGGCTAGTGATATTTTTTTTTTACATCAATTTCCATCAATTTCCATTATTACAGTGTCTGGAGTTGAGTCAGTATGTTGGCAGCAGCCACTCGATGTTAGTGGTGGCTGTTTAACAGTCTGATGGCCGTGAGATAGAAGCTGTTTTTCAGTCTCTCGGTCCCTGCTTTGATGCACCTGTACTGACCTCACACTCTGGATGATAGCAGGGTGAACAGGCAGTGGCTCGGGTGGTTGTTGTCCTTGATGATCTTTATGGCCTTCCTGTGACATCGGGTGGTGTAGGTGTCCTGGAGAGCAGGTAGTTTGCCGCCGGTGATGCGTTGTGCAGACCTCACTACCCTCTGGAGAGCCTTACGGTTGTGGGCGGAGCAGTTGCTGTACCAGGCGGTGATACAGCCCGACAGGACGCTCTCGATTGTGCATCTGTAGAAGTTTGTGAGTGCTTTTGGTGACAAACCAAATTTATTCAGCCTCCTGGAGGTTGAAGAGGCGCTGATGCGCCTTCTTCACAACGCTGTCTGTGTTGGTCCCTGTGGCACCCCCATAGAGACTGCCAGAGGTCCGGATAACAGGCCCTCCGATTTGACACATTGAACTCTGTCTGACAATTCAGTTGGTCCGCGATGTGTACGCCGAGGAACTTAAAACTTACTACCCTCTCCACTATCCCGTCGATGTGGATAGGGGGGTGCTTCCTCTGCTGTTTCCTGAAGTCCACAATCATCTCCTTTGTTTTGTTGACGTTGAGTGTGAGGTTATTTTCCTGACACCACACCCCGAGGGCCCTCACCTCCTCCCTGCAGGCCGTCTCGTCATTGTTGGTAATCAAGCCTACCACTGTAGTGTCGTCTGCAAACTTGATGATTGAGTTGGAGGCATGCATGGCCACGCAGTCGTGGGTGAACAGGGAGTACAGGAGAGGGCTCAGAACGCACCCTTGCAGGGCCCCATTGTCGAGGATCAGCGGGATGGAGATGTTGTTACCTACCCTCACCACCTGGGGGCGGCCCGTCAGGAAGTCCAGTACTTAGTTGCACAGGGTGGGGTCGAGACCCTCTTGATGACGAGTTTGGAGGGTACTATGGTGTTAAATGCTGAGCTGTAGTCGATGAACAGCATTCTCACATAGGTATTCCTCTTGTCCAGATAGGTTAGGGCAGTGTGCAGTGTTGTTGCGATTGCGTCATCTGTGGACCTATTGGTGCGGTAAGGAAATTGGAGTGGGTCTAGTGTGTCAGGTAGGGTGGAGGTGATATGGTCCTTGACTAGTCTCTCAAAGCACTTCATGACGACGGAAGTGAGTGCTATGGGGCGGTAGTCGTTTAGCTCAGTTACCTTAGCTTTCTTGGGAACAGGAACAATGGTGGCCCTCTTGAAGCATGTGGGAACAGCAGACTGGGATAAGGATTGATTGAATATGTCAGTAAACACACCAGCCAGCTGGTCTATGCATGCTCTGAGGACTGGGGATGCCGTCTGGGCCTGCAGCCTTGCGAGGGTTAACACGTTTAAATGTTTTACTCACGTCGGTTGCAGTGAAGGAGTCCGCAGGTTATCAGTGGCACTGTATTGTCCTCAAAGCGAGCAAAGAATTTATTTAGTCTGTCTGGGAGCAAGACATCCTGATCCGCGACGGGGCTGGTTTTCTTTTTGTAATCCGTGATTGACTGTAGACCCTGCCACATACCTCTCGTGTCTGAGCCGTTGAATTGCAACTCTACTTTGTCTCTATACTTACGCTTAGCTTGTTTGATTGCCTTGCGGAGGGAATAGCTACACTGTTTGTATTCGGTCATGTTTCCGGTCACCTTGCCCTGGTTAAAAGCAGTGGTTCGCGCTTTCAGTTTCGAGCGGATGCTGCCATCAATCCACGGTTTCTGGTTTAGGAATGTTTTAATAGTTGCTGTGGGTATAACATCGCCAATGCACTTTCTAATGAACTCGCTCACCGAATCAGCGTATTCGTCAATGTTGTTGTTGGACGCAATGCAGAACATATCCCAATCCACGTGATCGAAGCAGTCTGATCGAAGCAGTCTTGAAGTGTGGAATCAGATTGGTCGGACCAGCGTTGAACAGACCTGAGCGCGGGAGCTTCTTGTTTTAATTTCTGTCTGTAGGCTGGAAGCAACAAAATGGAGTCATGGTAAGCTTTTCCAAAAGGAGGGCGGGGAGGGCCTTATATGCATCGCGGAAGATAGAATAACAATGATCCAGGGTTTTAGGGAGTCTTGTTTTCAGATTAGCCTTGTTAAAATCCCCAGCTACAATGAATGCAGCCTCAGTATATGTGGTTTCCAGTTTACATAGAGTAAAATAAAGTTTGTTCATGGCCATCGATGTGTCTGCTTGGGGGGGAATATATGCGGCTGTGATTATAATCGAAGAGAATTCTCTTGGTTGATAATGCGGTCGACATTTGATTGTGAGGAATTCTAAGTCAGGTGAACAGAAGGACTTGAGTTCCTGTATGTTGTTATGATCACACCACGTCTCGTTAATCATAAGGCATACCCCCCCCCCCCCCGCCCCTCTTCTTACCAAAGAGATGCTTGTTTCTGTTGGCGCAATGGGTGAAGAAACCAGCTGGCTGCACCGACTCCGATATCGTCTCTCGAGTGAGCCATGTTTCCATGAAGCAAAGAACGTTACAGTCTCTGATGTCTCTCTGGAACGCTACCTTTGCTCGGATTTCATCAACCTTGTTGTCAAGAGACTGGACATTGGCGAGTAGTATGCTAGGGAGTGGTGCGCGATGTGCCCGTCTCCGGAGCCTGACCAGAAGACCGCTTCGTTTGCCCCTTTTACCGCAATGTTGTTTTGGTTCGCTGGCTGGAATCCGATCCATTGTCCTGGGTGGAAGGCAAAACACATTATGAGCCCAAATTGTTGCGAAACCCATTACTAGCCTGTTCAACCTCTCTTTTGTATCGTCTGAGATCCCCAAAGATTGGAAAGCTGCCGCGGTCATCCCCCTTTTCAAAAGGTGGAGACACTCTAGACCCAAACTGCTACCCTACCCATCCTTTCCAAGGTCTTCGAAAGCCAAGTTAACAAACAGATCACCGACCATTTCCAATCCCACCATACCTTCTCCGCTATGCAATCTGGTTTCAGAGCTGGTCATGGGTGCACCTCAGCCACGCTCAAGGTCCTTAACGATATCATAACCTCCATCGATAAGAGACAATACTGTGCAGCTGTATTCATCGACCTGGTCAAGGCTTTCGACTCTGTCAATCACCATATTCTTATCGGCAGACTCAACAGCCTTGGTATCTCAAATGACTGCCTCGCCTGGTTCACCAACTTCTTGTCAGACAGAGTTCAATGTGTCAAATCGGAGGGCCTGTTATCCGGACCTCTGGCAGTCTCTATGGGGGTGCCACAGGGTTCAATTCTCGGGCCGACTCTTTTCTCTGTGTACATCATTGATGTTGCTCTTGCTGCTGGTGATTCTCTGATCCACCTCTACACAGACGACACCATTCTGTATACTTCTGGCCCTTCTTTGGACACTGTGTTAACTAACCTCCAGACGAGCTTCAACGCCATACAACTCTCCTTCCGTGGCCTCCAACTGCTCTTAAATACAAGTAAAACTAAATGGATGCTCTTCAACCGATCGCTACCAGCACCTACCCGCCCGTCCAGCATCACTACTCTGGACAGTTCTGACTTAGAATATATCTACAAATACCTAGGTGTCTGGTTAGACTGTAAACTCTCCTTCCATACTCACATTAAGCTTCTCCAATCCAAAATTAAATCTAGAATCGGCTTCCTGTTTCGCAACAAAGCATCCTTCACTCATGCTGCCAAACATACCCTTGTAAAACTGACTATCCTACCGATCCTTGACTTTGGCAATGTAATTTACAAAATATAGAATAGAATTTAGAATAATTTTGCACGCCCAATTTTTCAGTTTTTGATTTGTTAAAAAAGTTTGAAATATCCAATAAATGTCGTTCCACTTCATGATTGTGTCCCACTTGTTGTTGATTCTTCACAAAAAAAATACAGTTTTATATCTTTATGTTTGAAGCCTGAAATGTGGCAAAAGGTCGCAAAGTTCAAGGGGGCCGAATACTTTCGCAAGGCACTGTATATATTTTTTTTAATCACTGAAGCTGGAGACTCATACCTCCCTCACTAGTTTAAGCACCAGCTGTCAGAGCAGCTCACAGATCACTGCACCTGTACATAGCCCATTTGTATACAGCCCACCCAACTACCTCATCCCCATACTGTTTTTTTTTCTTCTCCTTTGCACCACAGTATCTCTACTTGCACATTCATCTTCTGCACATCTATCACTCCAGTGTTTAATTGCTAAATTGTAATTATTTTGCCACTATGGCCTATTTATTGCCTTACCTCATTTTCACACACGGTATATATACTTTTTTTCCTCCATTGTGTTGACTGTATGTTTGTTTATTCCATGTGTAACTCTGTGGTGTTGTTTGTGTCGCACTGCTTTGCTTTATCTTGGCCAGGTCCCAGTTGTAAATGAGAACTTGTTCTAAACTAGCCTACCTGGTTAAATAAAGGTGAAATAAATTTTTTTTAAAAAAATCAGATCAATCTCAGCTATGACTGACCCAGTCATGGATGCATGCCCAAGACCCTAGCATGTTTGTTCTGACCTTAGTGTGCTTGAATACACCCTATTATACATCAAAGCCCTGAGCATAAATAATATTATATAAAACAACAATCCTGAAGATGCTTAGCCTTTAAATTCAACTAGCAATATAAGTGAGTTGACTGGGTTGATTCTGGATTTCAATACTTGTCTGTCAGAGGAAAGAAGAGCCTGATTGATTTGAGCTCATTTTGCAGACAACAGAAGTCCGTAATAATTGATTTTTCATGTTTCTGATAAAGTGTCTGGCAGCAGCACGAAAGGAAATCATCCAGACTTCCTTTTGAAACTAGGATATATAGTACCTTCAGAAAGTATTCATACCACTTGATTTATTCCACATTTTGTTGTGTTATAGCCTGAATTCAAAATGGATTAGGTAGATTTTCTTGCTTACCCATCTACACCCAATACCCCATGACAAAGTGAAAACATGTTTTTTCTGTGCAAATGTATTGAAAATGAAATACAGAATGATATAATATCTCTTTCATCTAAGTCTCTAAGAGCTTTCCACACCAGTCCACAACATTTGCCCATTATACTTTTCAAAGTTCTTCAAGCTCTGTCAAATTGGTTCTTGATCATTGCTAGACAACCATTTTCAGGTCTTGCCATATACAGTACTGTATTTTCAAGTAGATTTAAGTCAACTTGGCCACTTAGGAACATTCACTGACTTCCTAGTAGGCAACTCCAGTGTAGATTTTGCCTTATGTTTTAGGTTATTGCCCTGCTGAAAGGTGAATTCACCTCCTAGTGTCTGGTGGAAAGCAGACTTAACCAGGTCTTCCTCTAGGATTTTGCCTGTGCTTAGCTCCAATCCGTTTCTTTATTCTGAAAAACTCCCCAGTCCTTGCCGATGACAAGCATACCCATAACATGATGCAGCCACCACCATGCTTGAAAATATGAAGAGTGGTACTCAGTGATGTGTTGTGTTTGGCCCAAACATAATGCTTTGTATTCAGGACAAAGTGAATTTCTTTGCCAAATTTTTTGCAGTTTTACTTTAGTGCCTTGTTGCAAACAGGATGCATGTTTATAATAAAATATTGTATTTTCAGATGTTTAAAGCCGATGTAAAAAAAATTAAGCAAAAGACACAAAAACGTAAAGCATAGAAATACTGTAGCACATAGAAGAGATCTATCGCTTCCGACTTGCTTTCAATGAGAATGACAGATCTATAACTCACATTTCTGTGAATTTTGTTGGGTTGCCCCAAAAAGTTACATGTTTCAGCTTTAAACTAATTGTTTTAAAGTCCCCATTGGCCTCATGGTAAAATCCCTGAGCGGTTTCCTTCCTCTCTTGCAACTGAGTTACGAAAATTGCCTGTATCTTTGTAGTGACTGGGTGTATTGATACACCATCCAAAGTTCAATGAATAACTTCACCATGCTAAAATGTCAGGTTTTTTTTGCGAGGCATTGGAAAATCTCCCTGGAGATGGAATCTGTGTTTGAAATTCACTGCTCGACTGAGGAAGTTATGAGGTAGTTATTCAAAAATCATGTTAAGCACTTTTTTGCACTCAGTCCATGCAACTTGTTATCTGACTTTTTTTACGACTGAACTTATTTAAGCTTGTCATATCAAAGGGGTTGAATACTTGACTGAAGACATTTAACTTTTAATTAATTTGTATATATTGTTTTTAAACATAATTCCACTTTGACATTATGGGGTATTGTGTGTTGGCCAGTGAATTTTTTCCCCTCCAATTTAATCAGTTTTAACCCCAGGCTGTAACAACAAAATATGAAAAAAGTCAAGGGATATTAATACTTTCTGAAGGCACTGTATAGGGACTAACACTTGCATTATATAGAACATAATCACAGGCAGCATCATTTTGACTGTCTGCATAGAAATATATACCTCTAGATTGTCTGATATATTTTCTCTGATTGGCTGTCTGTAATTAGGTCAATGAACCTCTTAAAAGACAAACCCATTAATTAAATATTGATCTATGTTGCCAGTTTGGCATCTGCAGTGTCTCAGGAGTTCCTTATTTCTCATTGAGAGGCTCCTTCCATAATGAGAAACTAGATCTGGAAAATACTACCATAATACATGAGTTAATATAGTCAAATCCTCCCATCACCTAGTCACAGCAAAACAAATGTATTGATCATAGAACATCATAACTCGATAGGTATGGTTACTATAACATTGGTATTTACCTGGTTATTCCATAATAGCCTAATTAAAAGACACATAGGCTCGTGGAAGTTATATTCCCATTACACAAAATGAAAATGGGACAAGGACAACTTTGACATGACTGAGAAGAGCATGTGATGTGGGAGAGTCTCAAATTGAATGAGCAGAACATGCTTTGTCGTGCAGAAAATGAGACCAACTAGGCTACTACAAAGAGGATGTAGGCTATTCCAAAGAGGATATAGGCTATCTGTCAGCTGACTTCACTCGCCATATTTTGAGGGTCTGAGCATGGAGCATTTCAGGGCAAGCAAACACTTGGTTTGAAGTGTATTTCACTGTACATTGCCTTCGGTTCTTGTTGTAGCAGTCTACTGTTGCCTACCTACCACGGCATTCCAGGATAATTAGCCTACATTTTTCACCTACTGGCGCTTTGCCAATAACAGCTGCTCACGGTCATAGCGCGATAGGTACGCGACCTAATCCAGCAAGCAAACGGTTTGTCACATGACTGTGCTCACCATGAGTTTATTTCCGCGTTCATTCGGTACAGAATGATTTGATAGAGAGAGGCGCATACCTGAACCGTTGCGGTCCGCAAAACGCGCCGCCAAGCCAAGGCGATATTCTGAGTGAGGGTACCCCGGCATTAGCATTGCTTGGACACACGCTGCAGCAAGAACATGCTCACCCGGGTGAAATCAGCTGTGGCCAATTTTATGGGCGGTATGATGGCTGGCAGTTCGAACAGTGAACCTCTCGGTGGCTCCGATTTACCGCTGAAATACCCGTACACAAGACCGGAGTTTCTGGGACTGTCACCGGATGAAATCGAGTGCTCGGCGGATCATATTGCTCGGCCGATACTCATTCTGAAAGAGACGAAGAGGCTGCCGTGGGCCACTGGTTATGCAGAGTAAGTATGCGTCCATCTTTATTAAGTCGCAGCAGGTTACAGCATGCACATTGCACTACCTGCACCAGAGGAAGCGTAAACATCAGCCTCATTTGATTGTGCCCCGGTTAGTTCCATGGGAATAGGCTATAATTGCGTCTGTCAGCGTAGCCTGCCACACTAGTGCAATGGGTTGGCAACAGGCAGCCCTTGTGCCAAAACTCGCCCGCAAGTGATATTTATTTATTTAGGAGTTACATTTTTTTTAAATCAAAGATTGTCAAATCACCAGGAATCCAGTTAAACATTTGTTTAAATTAGGCAATATTTTCCCAAGAGACGTGATCGTGTCGCAATGTAATCAATGTTTGAAATTATTGTTATTTTCAAACACAATCTATTTTTGGGCTTTGTTATGGTCAATTTGTAGTGTACAAATTATTATAATTATGTTCTGACCCGACCATCCATTCAGACAAAAATCGTCCAGCAGCTTAATTTAGTTGCCTACCCAGTGTTTTGTCACCCATTAGGACACTACATCACTGCCAAGTCTAAAGGTAGAGCTCGAAAATTCTAGCCGCTTGGGTGCTGCCATAGT